>NW_006286236.1:1493296-1499945 GCF_000327345.1 Myotis davidii
GAATTTCTTGAAGTGCTTATTGGATATCCACTGAGTGTGTCAGATGCTGGGGAAATTGTGGGGAACAGAGCATCCTGATCCCTAACCAAAAGCAAGCAAACAGTCTACTAGTATAATGTCACAAAGGAAGAGATATTTGTAAATTATTAGATAGTAATGAAGAGCATGCAGGATACTAAGGAGGAGCTACGGTTAAGACAGGGACATTCTCTGAGTAAGGAATAGTTAAGGTTGACTAGAAGTCATCCAGGAGAAAAGTGGGGGGAGTGTTTTGGGCAGAAGGAATGGCATATGTGAAGGCCCCAAGGCAGAACTAAGAGCTTAGGCAGTGGTTCACAACCTGTGGGTCGCGACCCCTTTGGCGGTCGAACGACCCTTTCACAGGCGTGGCCTAAGACCATCCGGCATATCAGATATTTACTTACGATTCATAACAGTAGCAACATGACAGTTATGAAGTAGCAACGAAAATAATTTTATGGTTGGGTCACAACATGAGGAACTGTACTTAAAGGGCCAGAAGGTTGAAAACCACTGGCTTAGAGCCTTCCAGAAAGTACAGGGAGAGTCGTGTGGACAGAGCCAAGAGTGGGAGAGACCGGGGACAGAGCAAGGAACACTCTTTGCCCCCAAGTTCTGCCTCGGGGTTTCAGGAAGCTCTTATGGGCCGCATTAAATATTTTGGATTCTATCTAGCCTAATTGTTACGGGAACCCTTTGAGGGGTGTGAAGCAGGAGAGTGCCATCCCTCCATCCGTCTATGATGGAAGGATGAGAGTGCCATGTGGCCATGGGGAGCAGAGGGGGAAGCAGAGAGACTGGTCAGGCGGCTATGGTTACGGCACAGATAACAGCCATGCAAGCCAGGGTGGTGAAGAGGATGGATTTAAGGTCCCTTCTAAAAGCAGGACATCAAACACAGAAGAGGATATTGACATAACTCAGTCCTGTCTGCAAAGGGACCTGTGATGTACCACAGGCAGTGTGGCCTTGTGCCGGGGTCCAACCCCAGCAGGTCCAGGGGTCCCCAAAGGTGTGGACGGAGTCGGCGAAGAAGGAATGACAGGGAGACAGCATTCAGTTGATCAGCAGCCTTGCCAGGATCTCTGGCCACAATCTCCAGCCAAGTTCTGTGTCCATGTTCTCTTGCTAGGTTCTCCAGCCACGTTCTCCAGGTTCTCTAGCCAGGTTCTGTAGCCATGTTCTCTCGCTAGGTTCTCCAGCCAGGTTCAGTTTAGGTTCTCCAGCCAGGTTCGGTCACCAGGTTCTGTAGCCGGGTCCTTCAGCCAGGTTCTGTCTAGGTTCTCCAACCAAGTTCTGTAGCCATGTTCCGTCCAGGATCTTTTGCCATGTTCACTCCAGCGAAGTTCTTCTGTCTCTAGGTTCTGTGTAGGTTCTGTCTAAAGTGATTAATTGCCCGCCTGGCACTTAGTTAAGAGGTTTTATTCCCTCCCTAACTTCAGGGGAAAATCCCTACCTGGGGAAACAACCTTTCTCAGAGAGGTGACCTTGGTTAAAACACAGTGCCAAGAAGTTGAGCAAACATATTAAAAACAGTATGCCATATATGCCAGGTCCCTTGAAACAGCAAGGATGGACCGGCTCCCGGCAGCCTTGGAGGCAGATGAGATTCTAATCCACAATCCATTGTTTATGGCTCTGTAGCTTTAGGCATAGCTTTCAAAATCCTGAAGCCTCAGTTTCCTCATCTGGAAAATGAGGATAAGAGACCCAGCCTCCCGGGAATGCTGTCATTGAATGAGACAATGCATGTGACAGTGTGGAGCACAGGGACCTTCCCCGGACAAGTGGGCATCCCCTTGCCACCTCCAGACACCAGCAGTCTGACTTGTGGACGGCCCTCCTGATTCCTGGGCCCCACTGCCCCCAGCAATCACTTTTAAAGAAAGAAGTAATCCCCATATACTCCATGCTAAAGAGAAAATGCAGGATGGCCTCACCACAGCCTGCCAGCCTCCTACCAGTGATGCTTGTCACTGACCACAGCCTCTCCTTGCTTTAGCAGTAACTCAATTACCAGTGCCTGGGCACCTTCAGGCAGGAAGCTTCTCCCATGGGTCCCCATTGTTTTCCTGAGAAGCCCAGGACACAAGTCAATTTCTCAGCCCTAATAAGAGCTTCTCAACAGCTGACAGTAGCTATTGAGCATGTGCTAAGTACAGCCTTAAGGCCACCCACGCTGAATCCCCAGCCGAGGTCCTGGCCAGCAGAAAGGTGTGACGTGGGCTCTGGCATCAAAGCCTCACATAGCAGATGTTGCCGCCTTCATTGCCCGCCCAATTATGATGTTAACGCCTGGACATTAATCCCTGAGTTCTTGCCAGCCAGGATCTGCTCTTCTCTCTGGTTTAAGAACACAAGTCCTCAGGGAGGATCAGGAAGGGTCTTGGGAAAGCCACACTTTCAACAGCTCAGACTCAAAGCCGGACTTCTCTGCATCACACTCCAGGGCTGAAGATGTCCAAGTATTTCAGCAGTGTGAATGCCAGCCACAGGGCAGTCAGCAAGGATTGTTATTGCAGCTGAGACCCAGAAAATTAAATGTCTTACTCAAGGAAATAAAACACGTTGGTGGGAGCTCCCTGGATACAAATGTGCTTTCCTGATACCCAGGTTTTTGAAACGTGTTACATAAATAGCAAGCTCTACAAGAATAGGGCAAATGGCTCAGTGTCTGGCACACGGTAAATATTTTTGGCCTGGAAGACTAGCCCTGATTCAAACCCAGTAGCAGGACTACACTCTAGGTAGACGATCCACTCCACATTATCAATGACAAATGGTGTGTGATTTTTTTGTTTTGTTTTGTTTTATATTTTTATTGATTTCAGAGAGGGAGAGAAAGATAGAAACATCAATCATTAATTGGCTGCCTTCTGCATGTCCCCCAGTGGGGACTGAGCCTACAACCTGGGCATGTGCTCTGACAGGGAATCAAACCATGACTTCCTGGTTCATAGGTCAATGCTCAACCACTGAGTCATGTCAGTCGAGCAACAAAAGTTTTTTTTAATTCCTGGCTCTTCACCATCCAGAGTGCCCCTACGCTACTTTTTCCTTTGTCCAGTCTGTGTGTGAGCCACAGAAGCACGTCCCGAAGGGACCTAACAGATGCAGGCCCATGCAGGGCTTCCTGGAGGTAACCGCGTCTGAGTTCCAGGGCACAGGCAGATGAGAACCTGGCAATGGTGTGTTTGGAGTAGGGGAGCGGGTGTGGAAAGTGCGTTCTGAGTGGAGAGAATAGCTGTGCAATGTCCTGTGGCTGGATCGCAGAGAAGGAGGTGGGAGAGAGAATGGGATGAGGATGGAGAGAGAGGCAAGGCTCAGACAATGCGGGACTCGGTGGGCAGTCATTGAGGAGTGCTGAGGCGGAGGACAGGCAAGAGTACGACGAGCAGAGGTGGTCCTGAACAGACTGGAGGGGAGTCTCGGCTGCAGGAAGGCCATTGTGGAAGCTAAGCCCCAGTCCTGGTGAAAGAAGATGGTGGCTTAGATCAAGGAGGTAGCAGCAAAGATGAAGAGGATGGATTTTAAACAGACAGAGGACCTAATAGATTAGACATCATAACTGAACATGGGGATGAGGGAGGGGGAATAGCAAGGAAGATTCCCATAACCCTGACTCTTACAACTGGAGATTGTGAGGCAGAAGATGCTGGAAGAGGGACACATCGGAGGGACAGGGAAAGGGTGTGAAACATAAGCTCAGGGTTGGGAGCACTGAGTTGGAGATGTCTTTGAGACATCCAAGTACAAACATTCTGTTGGCAGTTGGAGATAGGGGATCAGAGCGTGGAGAAGGCAGAGCCAGAGACATAAATAAAGACATCGTTGATGTCCAGGTGGTAATGTAGACTGTGGACATCCATGGATCTCCTAGGGACACACATCAAAAGGATGCACCATGTTGTACTTCAGCGTTCTCCTGCTATTGGACATCTGAGTTGTTTCTGGTCTTTTGACATTATTAATGCCCCAGTAATGAATATCCTGGTCCTAATTTATAGCTTTATCCATATTCTAGGTTAATTTTCTAAATAGCCTACATCTCTAACATGATTAGCAATGGATAACTGCTAAGAGAATGGATATATTATGCATCCAAAATAAAACATAAATTCTTTTTTAATGGACCATTATAAATATCTGGTGATTTACTGTCTTCCCTATCTAACCAGACAAAGGGACCTTCCACTGAATTCTAACGGCTAATCCTGGAGACACTCACTCTACTCTTGTCCTTCATAGGCCAGATGCTCTAGGGAAAAATACACATGAAAGGTAACTGTCTTCCCACTGTAAGTACCTGGAACTTGAGAGCTGGAACTGTTTTATATTTCTTGACATCCCCTTGGGGCCTAGTAAAACTCTGCCCAGGGTCGATGTGTAACGACTAGTGTAGATAAACTATCCGGGCAAGAGGATGGTAAGAACCATGTCTATTAAACCCCTGCTACATTCCCAGGCCTCTTCTGGGAGCTTTAAACATAACACATATATTCCAAATCTCCAAAAAAATGTTTTATTCGCATTTTACAAAGATATTAGGGTAACAGTCACTGATATAACAACTAATCTCCAAATCCCAGGGGGCTTAACGCGTAGAAGTGGATTTCTCACTCACATTTGCTTCTCACTCACTGAAAGTTCACAACAGGCAGCTCTACTCCAAGCACTGATTCGGGGCTATGGGCCTATTGATCCTGTGGCTGCTCCATCTTCAGCACACAGCTTCTGGAGGTGCCGGCTCCTCTGCCTCAAACCAGGAGCAGAAAGGGCATGACGGTGGACCTGTGAAAGACTCCCATGGGCTACCCTTGAAAGTGGCACACATCACATGCATCACATTCCACTGGGCAGGACTCAGTCCTGCTGTCATACCTAACTGCAAGGAAGGCTGGGAAATGTAGTCCGGCTGAGTGCTAGGCTACAGGGTGGTTGGGTCATTCATAGCAATCTCTGTCATGTGATGGTAGAAACCAAAGCCCAGAGAGATTAAGTAACTTTCCTGATGATACTCAGTCTGGGCACAGCAGAGCCAGGATTCACACCCCAGTCTATACAACTCCAAAGCCCATGCTTTCCCCCCCCTCGCCCCCACCCTACGAACTGACAGCCATCACTGCGACGCTGTTCTTCTGGGGCCTCTGAGAGGCATCTGTTTGAATCAGCATAGTAATCATTGGATTTCACATATATTCTAACTCCAAAATGCAAAGAGAGTGACAGATCCACCCTAAAACCAAGGTTCAGATGTATTTTGCGGATGCATCCTCCATTTCTTTCAACTTTGCTACCGGTGTGCTCCTGCAACAAGGCAATCAACTCGCTGACATGCCCTCACATTAGGTGGGCACATATTCCTGTTCTGAAGCCTCTGCCTTATGAACTTGACATATTCAGATGCTATGGCTTTTATCTTGAGTAAATTAAAGCTTTTAAAATGTCAGAATGTTTTTGTTTCACTTGACATTCTCACCATAGGTCAAACTGCCTCCAAAACAGACACGTCTTAAATAGCTGTCTGACCATATCGCTCAGGATGGCTTTTTAGGAAGCGCAGGACGTCCAGGAGTGTGGTGATCTGAGGCCCTTGAGGATCAGTAATTCTGTTTGGATCTGTTCCCATGTAAGCAATTTACAGAACGCCCGCTGTGCTATGCATCTTGGGTTTGCAAAATTGAAAGGAATCTTGGGAGTTCATTGGCTCTACCTCTGCTTTGCAAGCATAAACCATAGAATTTATTTACTTATTATTGTTGACAGTATTACAGAAGTCCCCCATTCCTCCCCTTTGTCCCTCCCTTTTGCCCCCATCCCACCCCAGATCTTCACCGCATTAATATCTGTGTCCATGAGCTATGCATATATGCATATAAATTATTTGGTTAATCTCTTTCTAGTCCCCCTATCCCCTTTCCCTCTGAGCAATGTCCTGTGGCTGGATTGCAGAGAAGGAGGTGGGAGAGAGAATGGGATGAGGATCAGTCTGTTCCATGCATTCATATCTCTGAATTTGTTTTATTCATTCAGTTTATTTAGTTCATTAGATTCCACATATAAGTGAGATCATGTCATATTTGTCTTTCTCTGACCAGCTGATTTCGCTTAGCATAATAATCTCCAGGTCTGTCCATGCTATCATAAAGGGTAAGAGATCCTTCTTTTTTACAGCTGCAGAGTTCTCCATTGTGTAAATGTACCACAGCTTTTTTATCCACTGACCTACATGGACACTTGGGCTGTTTCCAAATCTTAGCTATTGTAAATACCCTGCTATGAACATAGGGTTGCATATATTCTTTCTGATTAGTGTTTCAGGATTCTTGGGATATATTCCCAGAAGTGGGATCACCGTGTCAAAAGGTAGTTCCATTTTTAATTTTCTGAGGAAATTTCATACTGTGTTCCACAGTGGCTGCAGCAGTCTGCATCCCCACCAGTAGTGTACTAAGGTTTCCTTTTCTTCACATCCTTGCCAATACTTGTTGTTTGTTGATTTATTGATGGTAGCCATTCTGGCAGGTGTGAGGTAATACCTCATTGTAGTTTTAATTTGCATCTCTCTGATGATTAGTGATGAGTGAGCGTGTCATCATGTCTCTTGACCATCTGTATGTCCTTCTTT
>NW_006286236.1:1500445-1509751 GCF_000327345.1 Myotis davidii
TTGTATGGTTTTGCAACTTACATTTAAGTCTTTTATCCATTTTGAGTTTTTCTTGTATATGGTGTACGTTGGTGATCTAATTTCATTTTTTTTGCATGTACCTACCCAATTTTCCCAATGTCATTTATTGAAGAAACTGTCTTTACTCCGTGGTATGCTCTTGCCTCCTTTGTCAAATATTAATTGACCATAATAGTATGGGTTGATTTCTAGGATCTTTGTTCTGTTCCATTGATCTATATGCCTGTTCTTGTGCCAGTACCAGTATGTTTTGATTACAATGGCTTTGTAGTATAGTTTGATATCTGGTAATATGATCCCTATAAACCACAGAGTCTAAAAGTTGGGGAAAATAATGCTATTAGTAATAACAATAGCAGTAATCCCCAATGAATGCATTCATCCATAAAGTATTGACTGAGAGCCCACTTTGTGCCAAACACCATTTAAAAAGCTAGAGACAGAACTGTGCATAAATTCATTTCCTGACTACATGAGGCTGACATTCTAAAGGGAGAAAGCGCTAATCCTATATAATAAAGAGCTAATATGCTAATTAGACCAAACAGCAGAATGACCGTCTGGATGGCCTTCTGGATGACCTTCCGAATGAAGATGGGGCTGCGAGGGCCAAGACAGCCAGGGCTGCGAGGCTGAGCCCCTTGCACGAATTTCATGCATCCTGTCTCTAGTAAATATATAATGCACTAAGTGGTGCTGAGTGCTATGAAGACAGATTAAGAGAAGGTGCACACTGATGAGGTGGGGGGTTGCTAGGTTACACGTGGTGCTAGGGAGGGTTTCTCTGAAACAGTGCCATTTGAACAAAGACCTGAAAGAAGCAAGGTAGTGAGCCTCTAGACCAGCGGTTCTCAACCTGTGGGTCGCGACCCCTTTGGCAGTCGAGGTTGCCTAAGACCATCCTGCATATCAGATGTTTACATTACGATTCATAACAGTAGCAACATTACAGTTATGAAGTAGGAACGAAAATAATTTTATGGTTGGGTCACAACATGAGGAACTGTATTTAAAGGGTCAGAAGGTTGAGAACCACTGCTCTAGACAGAGGGATAGTAAGTGAAGATATAGGGAGAGTATGTTTGGCATTTTCCAGAATCAGCAGGAGATCAGCTGAGCTGGGGAGAGTGGTGGTAGAGATGGCAGAGGAAATCGGGAAAGCGCACAGGTTGGGTAGAGCCTGCAGCCCATGATAAGGATGCTGGGCTTTTTACTTGAACTGCGATAAGGAGCCTTGAAGGGTGAGTAAAGCTAGAGAAGAGAGGAGGTTTGAGGATCAAGTCCTGGGGCACACCACCACTCAGGGTTCAGGAAGATGAGGAGGAGCCAGCAAACAAAGTGAGAAGGAGAAGTCCAAGAGGTAGGGAGAGAACCAAGCAAGGGGTGCCTAAGGCAGGCTGAGGGTTTAAGGAGGGAGTGACTGACCAGATCGAATGACACTGCTTAGTCACACAAGATGAGGACAGAGAACTAACCAGCAGATAGGACGAGCAGAGGTCACTGGTAACCACAGCATGAGCAGAGGATACTGGAAATGAATGCGTAATAGAGAGAAATCAAGAGACAATGGGAGAAGAAAAAGACTCTCTCTCTTTCCCCCCGCACCCCCCTCCTTTCCTTCTTCCCTCCCTCCACTATTTTCCAGGCACAGTATAGATTCTTTATGAGTTTGCCAATTTCATTCACAGGACCACCTTGGGGAGCAGTTGTTTTCTCCATTTTACAAATGAGACTCAAGGAGATAATGCAGCTCATAAGTGTGAAAGCTGGACTTGGCCTTCATGTGTGCCAGACCCCAAAGCTCCCATGTTCTTTCCTCTGGGCTAGTCCATGTCTCTTAGAGGTCATCTGGAACAACCAATACAAAATGAGTTCCCACTGTTAAAAAACCTCAGAAAATAGGTCATTCAGCTTCTCTTTGAAGAGTGTCTGAATCGTTCTAATGATGTATCTCTCCTTTAAATTCTCAATTAAATTCTCCATAATCCACCTTGTGCACTACCTCACCGTAGAGTGTGTTGTTCAAGGAAGTTCTTCCTTTTATTACTCCGCTTCCTTCCTCATTTAAAAAAAAAAAAAAAGCCTTGCCCTGGCTGGTGTGGCTCAGTTGGCTGGGCATTGTTCCATACACTGGAGAGTTGCTGGTTTAATTCCCAGTCAAGGCACATGCCCCAGTTTCAGCTCAATCACTGGTAGGGGGCGGGCAGTAGGCAGCCAATTGATGTTTCACTTCTCTCTCTCTCTAAAAATCAATAAAAATATTTTTAAAATTTAAATAAATAAATAAAAAGTCTTATTTGACATTAATCAAAGAACTTATATGCATATATGCATAACCCATGGTCACAGACAATAGTGCAGTGAAGGTCTGGGGAGGGGGTGGGGGAGGGAAGGAAGGGGTAATGGGGGGGGAGAGACATCTGTAATACTTTCAAAAACAAAGATAATGTTTTCTAAAGCAAAAAAAAAAGGTCTTATTTGAATAGGAAAACAATCCTATTAATACCTACTCTGGAAGAGTATGAGCATTAGAGTTTTTTCTATCTTGGACCCTAGCATGGGCTCTAGGCCTAGAAAGAAAGCCCATGTGCCTGCTGGAAATCTCCACCTGGATGTCCCACTGGCCCTTGTATCTGTTTCAATGCTTTGAGCTGCAAGTAAGAGAAAATGCAACTCAAACTGGCTTCACAGTATGGAAATGGGTTTGCTCACAGAACTGGGTGGCTCCGGCCTATTGGCCTGGGTTTCTCATTATCCTTACGGTGGTAGTAAGACAGCTGCAGTGATATAGGACTACCCAGCCTCAAAACATAACACCCAGACAACCAGAAAGTGTCATTTCCAGGTAAAAGCGAGGAAGTCGCTTCCTAGAAGCCCCCAGAAAACCACTATTCCCATCTCATTGGCCCAAGTCAACCACATGATCATTCTCATACTAATCATTGGCCAGGAGAGCCATCCCTAGCACTGGGGGTGGGTTAGCAGAGAGGGAAGGGAAGGGAGGCAATTGTGAACAAATCAGTGTTCAGAGGAAGGGAGAATAGCCAAGTATGTATTAAGGAAATGATACATTGTATCCACTACACCAGAGTCCTACTTTTGCCCCACCCTATATGTGTTGTATGAATGAATGAATGAATGAATGAACGAATGACTATTCCTCCTGCTTCTCATCACCTGGCCTCCATTACCTGCCTAACACCTTTGTGTTCTTCATGCTCAGGCCTGCCAATCATCAGCGCACACACACAGAGTTGCCTCTTCTCTATCCAACATAATAACCACCAGCATTCATGTCCACCACTGCATATAACACCCTGCATTATAGCTATGGCTCCTCCCAGCCATAGTCGGGGCTGCCTGGGAGGGTCTCGGTCTGTGCACTCTGCATCTCCATCACCCAGCTCACGCCTGCCCAGAGGAGGCACTCAGTGACTAGGTCTTAAATGAAGGGACAAATGTATTCTCCTCTGATCTCAGGGCTTTAATTATTCCTTCAGAGAGGAAACTAAACCCGTGCTACACATTTTTGTCAGTCAGCCTCAAAGTTTGAGACTTGGGGGGGTGGGGGAAGGCAACCTAAATACCCTCTGAATGTCCCTTTAAGTCTTTACTCTTGCTGTAACTGGCTAACACTTCTCTGAATTATTTGGGAACTAAAGCCTCCCTCAACATTGTGTTTCTGATGGGTTGCTATTCATTTTGACAGTTGTCAGATTGTTTTATTTATACCAAGCTCTCTCTGGGGCTTAGTTTACTGTAGCCTCTCAATCTAATGCCTAGGAAGAAGAGAAAACGACTTACCTGTAAATCTTTTTTTATTGAAGGTGTGCCATAAAACAGACCTTCCTTCACCTCCCCTCTCTCCCCTGAGATTTAAGGATTCTTGGTTTTTATTGTTATCTTTACCACTCGTTCGGAAAGGACAGAGCAGGAGGAGGCTGGAGAGGCTCATTAGCTCCACCCAGGAGGGACTGTGGGCTCACTCCCTCCCTATCAGTGGACCCAAATAGTGGGAACTTCAAAGAATTTCTTGACAGTTTCATACCCATAACACAGCAAGCTGGGGGAATTTACTATATTCATACACAACCATAGAGCCAAAGTCACAGGCCATTTTCTCCTACCTGTCCCTTCTGTTTGATTTCTGGCAGCTGTCCCTTGGTAAAACCACCAATTCCACTGGGAAAGCAAAACCCTAGCTATAAAGGAGGACTTTGGAGGCTCCTGCAGAGAGAGACTCTCTTGCTCATTTTAACTGATTCCACTCATCAGAGCTGGTGCTGAGTTAAGGCATTTGCAGGAAATGAATATTTCAGAAACTCAAATGAACATTCCCTCAGCCAGTCACTCCCGCCCCACTCGCCCACATCCATCCAGGTTAGAATGTTGATTAAGGTCGATGGGAAATTGCTTAATACTCTGCTTCATTCTGTCTCTTCATACCTACTAATCACTGTATATTTAAAAAACATCTCGTCCCCAAACGTCTGTTTTAAAAATAGCATATATTATTCTTTGACAATATTAAATCTTAAGTACAGAAAAATATGAAGAAGACAACTAAAATAATTCATTGAGAAATAAGCACTGGTAACATTTTAGGAAAAATACTGAAATTTCTTTGTCTTTTTTTCTTTTCTGAGTGTAGATATATATCTTACTCAAGACTCAACATATTGAATACAAGTTCTCTTTTGTCTAAGCATCATATAAAAAATTTTCCCATATTCCTTGCCTTTGAAAACATACTTTGAATGAGCTAATCGTGTTTTGCTAGTTTTAACATCCATCTTAGATCAAATAAATCCAAAGAAGTTATTCGCCACCCTACAACCTCCCAGTGACAAGTGAGTCCAAATTTCAAAAATCAGAGTTATTCATGTTAAGTGTTTCCTGGTGGTCTCCATGGCAACTCACCAACAGGCAAGACCGAGGTGAGTTTAAGGTAGCAAACCTGAGAATGTAGAGCTCAGAGCCCAGCTGTCATGGGTCACAGTTATCTCTAGATTGTGGGATTACGGGCGGTTTTCACTCCCTTTATTATCCCTTTCTGTACAGACTAAATTATATTACCACGAGCATGCCTTGCTTTTAAAATTGGAAATAAACCATAATGCTATTTTCATTTGGAAGCAAACAATACCTAATTATATATTTACCCTGGCTCTCTCATTCTGCCTCTCTGTGTACACACACACACACACACACACACACACACACACACACAGTTCCATTCCCACCTCCCATTTCTCCAGTGCATAGCCTCCACCCCTGCCCATGCTTCCCTCCCTGCGCCTGCGTGGGCAGGGGTGAGAGAGAGCAGGGGGCTTGCACCTCATTCCCCAGTCTCTTCCTGTCTGGCTCCAATCCACCCATCTCAAGTCTGATGCCAGAAGGCAGCATTGCTCAGCAGAACGGAAACCAACTTTGATGGGAACAGGCTTATGATGTCAGAAGGGCTGTGTCACTTCCTATCTGTATGACCCTGGACAAGTCACTTAACCTCTCTGAACCTCAATTTCATCTGTAAAATGAGGATAAGGAGACCTGCTTGCAGGATTATACTGTGATTAAATTAAATCATCTCTGACAAAAACATGCATCAAATAAACGCCTTCACTATATGCCTTCACCACTGACCATCTTGGGGCCTGAGTTTTATTCTAAAACTCTCAGTCCTTCCTCTCACCACGGCTGAGGCCAAGATTTCCTTGGCTATAGCTGCAGACTCTTAATCAGCTGAGACTTTTCTGCTTGGACAAGGGGGTACGTTTTAATGTTAGAGCAGGAAGCCTCTCAGAGGGCTGGGAATTTGATTGCTAACCCAAAACATTGAGTAGACAAGACCCAAAATATTACTCAACTCTCAGAAAGCTTTCTCCTAGTTGGTTGAGGTTCCCAGCTTGGCTTTGCCACAAAACCCATGAAGATCTTTCATAAATATTGTCTTCGTTGCTAAAGAGGGAAACAGACCAACAAAACCCTGATGGTTTCTATTTTCTAATTTCACATTTAATCCAATTAAAAAAGGGGAAGAAAGAGGAGGAGAGGGGAATGGTGGAGAAGCAGGAAGGAAGAAAAGGATAAAGTAGAGTGATATGGATCAGATGATTCTTTAAAAACACATCAAAAGACCAAAGAAAGAAAGAAAGAAAGAAAAGGCAGGACTGCTTTAGGTCGATGCTGTGATCCTTTGCCGTAGGCGCAAGCTTGGGCCGAGCATTGCAGTGACCTGTTCAGAGCTAACACAAGTCGGGGTCAGGAATTAGATTAGAATTTGGAGCTCTTAGTTGGTCTGCAACTGACACTAGTTTTAAAGATGGCAATGCAGTCTATAGCCAGGTTTTCAGGCAGCTAGCTCATTCTGCTAAATGTTTCATTCCTGTGTCTTTAAATCCCCAAGCATTGCCTATGACTGAGTTGTACTTGTTTCATTTTTTTTGCTTTTCTCCAAGAAAATGGCTAGAGGTAGAAAACCCCATATAGTCAAATTACTTTCAGAAGGTTTTACTAAAAATTGTTTTTTAAAACTGTAGTTAAAGATAAACACAAGTCTCCAAAGCTGTGCTACTTTATCAAGTAAGACAAAGCATAATGCAGTTTCTTTCTAAGAACCCAGATTATCGGCTATCATTGGTGATTATCTAAATGTAATATTACAGTTTGCAGAACGGAGCAGCCTACCAGATGCTGTGAAGCACTGTTCATTCTTTCTACAATATTTACTCAACACAGAGTTTGTGAGAGGAGCTGTCTAGACCCTGGGGACACCAACTAAGGCAAACGAAGGGTGCCAGTGCTCTGTCCTGAAAGACCCCAACCTTCAGCAAGGGGGTGGGCAGGTAAACAAGCAATGTGAAGGCAGAATGTAGTCTCCAAACTGTACAGCCAAGAAGGATCATCTCATCCAGCCCTCATTTAAAATGAGGCACATGCCCAACCAGTGTTGCTCAGTGTTTGAGCGTCGACCCATGAACCAGGAGGTCACAGTTCAATTCCTGGTCAGGGCACATGCCCAGTTTGCAGGCTCAATCCCAGTAGGAGTGTGCAGGAGGCAGCCAACCAATGATTCTCTCTCACTGATGTTTCTATTTCTCGCTCTCTCTCCCTTCCGCCCTCTGAAAGAAATAAAAACATAAAAAATGTTTTTTAAAAAATAAAATAAAGTGAGGCACAGAGAGGGGAGGGGGCTTGCCCAAGGACACAGAGTGAGTTACTGGGAGAGCCAGAATGAGTTCTCAAACTCCATATCCAGTGCTCTTCCTCTGTATAAAGAATAGACTTAGTGTTGTGTTTGAAATGTGCCGAATCCCACGCCTGCAATTGTGCACAGCCCAGTGGAACTGCAGAGAGCCCTTTTTAACACATTTTAGGACCCAAGCCTCAAAGAACCTTGGATCCAGAAGGGGCCTCTGGTTCATGATCGAGAGGGTACATCACCCAGAGCTACCAAACCAGAGTATGGGGGTCAGTGTCTTCACTGCTTCTTTTTTTAATTTATTTTTTTAATCCTTTTTTTGGGTGTTTTGTTTTTATTAATTTTAGAGGGAGAGGAAGTGAGAGAGAGAAAGAGAGAAGCATTGATCAGTTGCCTCCTGTATGTGCCCTGACTGTGAATCGAACACGCAACTTTTTGATGCACAGGACGATGTTCCAACCAACTGAGCCACCCAGCCAGGGCTTCAGTGCTTCTTAATACCGTGAAGGTGCATATCAGACCTGACCTGGGACACTATGAGCAGGTTCAGAGAGGGGCCAGCAGAGTGGAGGGATGATGAGAAATCCAGGGAAAGGGAAACAAAGAGACACAGGGAGATAGTTAGGGTGGTGATCACTTGCGTGGGCTTGGGAGGCAGACAGGCCTATGTTCAAATCCTGGCTCTGACCCTCGAGGTAGGTGGCTTTGGGTGAGCAGCCTGACCTACCTGGGCCTGCTTCCTCATCTAGATAGGGAACCTGTGCATCTCCCTACCTGGGGCTTGCTGCAGGGGCTCAGGGAGCTCAGGGGATGAGGTGCAGTGCCTGACATGCAGCTGATGCTATGTAAAGGAGAGCTGGTGCTCCCGGCATCAGGGTGGGCTCAGAAGGTGCCCAGAAACCTCTGCCTGCTGCTCGGCTCCACCTCGGGCCACTCCCACCACTTCCCACAGAGATGCCCAGAGTTCAAAGGTGCTGCATGGTTTGGAAATGATTCATGGCGCGTCTAGAACCCAGATGGCCAATTCCAAGGAGCCTGGCACTTCAACACCTGAAGCTCAAGAGGGAAGAGCCTCCCACGCTGGGGGTCCCCAAGGCTTTAAGAACTGATACGTCTTAATGACGTGGGATGAGGAGTCACCAGGCAGGAGCAGCACAGCCCTTTGAGAACACTGAGACCAACTCCATCCTAGAGGCCCAGAGAGGTCAGGCCACTTGCCCAGGGTCACCGAGAGTTAATGGGGCCAACCAGGTAGAGCCTTAGTCTCTTCATCCCAGCAGCAGAGGTAACGGTTGGGATTACTGAGAGGATTCAGTGAGATTTTGCAGTACAGCGCTTTGCACAATGACTGGCCCACAAATGTCTCAATGAATAATACTAACAGCAATTCTTATTATTATTACTATCATCATCATCAACAACAACAATATTATCATCATCAGTTTTGAAGCAATTCCCCATACTCTCAGCCCAGTTCCCTTCAGTGGCTTGAACCTCGTTCTTTCAGACTCAGTCCTGCTGTATTTTTTTTTAAATATGTTTTGATTTATTTCAGAGAGAGGGAGAGAGAGATAGAAACATCAATGGTAACAGAGAATCATCGATCAGCTGCCTCCTGCACATACACCCCTCCCCACGGGGAGATGGAGCCCACAACCCAGGCATGTGCCCTGACCGGGAATTGAACCATGAACCCCTGGCTCATAGGCCAACACTCAACCACTGAGCCACACGGGCCAGGCAGTCTTGCTGTATTAACCAACAGTGAAAGATACTGGCAAACTCTGGGCCAAGGACTGCTGCTCTAAGTCACTTGACCCTCAGAGTGAACATTATCAGGCAGACACTCCTGTTACCCCATTTCCCACATCGGGACACTGAGCTTAAGGCAGTAAGTCCCATGCCTGAGATTCCACCACCAGGAAGGAGCAGTGCTGAGATGTTTACTGAGCAGCCTGGCCCCAGCACAGGAATGTCAAATGCTCGCTCTTAACACCTCAAACCTTCTCCAAAGTCATACCTCTGTTACTTCTCCAAATTCTGCAGCTGATTGAAAAGGGTGTCTTACCTTGTCTTTTAAGTAA
>NW_006286236.1:1509820-1516386 GCF_000327345.1 Myotis davidii
CCCCCGCCCCGCCCCAGATTTCAAGAGCTAAATTTCGGCTTTCACTGGGCATTTCTGTCACCAGGTCCCCGCCATGGGTGGCTTGTGTCTACACACATTGCTGAACTCGCTTTCCCTGTCTTTAGGCCAAGGAAGTGAGTTTAGGCCAATGGCTCTCAGAGTGCCCAGACTGTCAGCACCTGGGGAACTTTTTAGAAAGGCAGATCTTCGGGCTTCGCCCCAAACTCATTCAATCAGAAACTCTGGGGCTGGGCTCCAGCCATCTGTTTCAACAAGCCCTCCAGGACATTCTGGGGCACACTGACAACTCGGAACTACTGACAGTAATTTGCATCATGCCTAGTCTGTGCCCAATGCATAGTAGGAACTCAGGAAACACAGGGTCTGAATCCTGCCCCTCCACCAACTAGCTAAGCAACCTTAGACAAGTCACAGCCTCTGTTTCCGTTTCCTGTCTTTAAACAGGGAATGATAGCAGTGCCTGCTTCGTCACCGTGTTTGGAGGGTTAGATGAGATTATAGAGATAGAGCATTGAGTAGAGTAAGCAGCAGATAGCGAGCACTCAGTAAATGGCACATGCTGTTTCATTGCTGTTGTCATTGGCAAATGCACGAACCAACCTGCATGTTTAACATGATGGAAAACAGTGTGGATTGCCTTGCAAACATTCACGCTTGTCTTAAACGGCTGGAGCTCCAGTTGCCTTTTTAATTCAGCTCCATCCAAGAAATAGTTGCTGAGCACCGAGTATTTGCCAGTGCCTCACGATTCTGTGATGCCAGGATGAATAAGACCCTGTCCCGTGAGACAAACGCAACTGCGCTGTGGGGAGGGAAGGGGCAGGCATGTGTCACAGCGCCCACGGGTGCATGGGTGGAAAAGGGCGGCTTCTGGAGCAGGTGTGTGCATGCACAGGTTCTACTTCATCTTTGTCTTTTTAATAAAAAGCACATATGGGCGTTAGGGATGGAATTTATCCTGTTCTCCTGACTTCTTTATCAAATTCAAGAATGAGCTCAATACCTGTGCGATATCATCATGTATTCATCCAGGCACCAAGCTTAATCCACAAACAAAAGTCATCTTTGCGCCCCAGTTGCTCCCATCTCATAAGATGTAAAATTCTTACAGACAAAATATGTGACCAGAACAGACAGGCTTGGACTGGGTAGCAAATCCAGCAGCCAGGAGAAGGCTCGGTGAAGGCAGCTCTCGCTGAGGGCTCTGCAAGTGGGGAAGGCTTCCCAAAGGAGGCGCAACCCAAGGGCAAAGCTGCTTCCTTTGGGGCTCCTACTGGCCAGATGCAAGAGAGAAGTTGGCGAATAGTGCAAATGTGGCCTTGCCCTCGTGTGGACTCCCTGATACTAGGCCCCAAGCTGAGGGCTTAATATGCAAGCCCCCTGAGAGCTCCATAACAAACCCACTACCACCAGCACCCTTTTACAGATGAACAGAAAGAGAGGCACAGAGAGGTTAAGAACTTGCCCAAGGTCACACAGCCAATGATTGGTGTCACTGGCATTCAAAAGTGGGGAGTGTCACTCATAAGACTATGCTCTTAAACATTCCACCATATCATTAGAACAAATGAACTGGCAGAGGGATGAGGAGAGATTTTCTAGGTGGTGATTGTTTATTTGAAGGAAAGGAAGAAAAACATTAGAGGCCTCTTTCTCCAAGTGCATTTGGGTAAATACATTTCTCCCTCTACACTGCCAGCCTCCCTCTAGAGTGCGGCTTTTGCTGTCACCTGGTTGAGAGTCATTCAATTGCCTCCCAGAGGACCAGCTGCCTTAAGTCCTCATGCCAGTGAGGGAACCCTTCTCTGAGCCACTTCCCCTCTGCAAACACACTGGGAAGATTGGTGCTGAAAGGTGAGTGTCCAATTACTTGTCTTTGCTGAGTGAAGTCACAGGAGCCAGGGGGGATCTCCCAGAGTGAAGTCCTTCCCAGGCCGCAGGCCCAAGCGCTGTGTTGTGTTGTATGCACATGCTTCTGTATTTGCAAGTTGATGATAATCTTTTCAAATCCACTTACACATAACTGGCTTACATAGCGCTGTGAGGCTCCTGTGAGCACCATTTCAGTGCAAGAACTTGCCTCTGTGTTTACACAAAGCAATGGCCCCTCGTGACAGCATTGAACTTTGAACAGATTGACAACCATGTCCAGCTGCCACTGGAGTGGCAGGTATGTCCAGCTTTCAAGTGACAACCATCGGCCCTCGGGTTGAAATATTTTACATTATAAAGACTAAACCCTCTTGCGGTCTGTGGCAATGGAAAGTCAGACTCGTAGAATATCACTTTCACTTCTTAAATTATTTAGTAAATTGAGGCTGTGATTTTACGTCACGAAGAGTAGTATCCCTGGGCAGGAAATTTACTGCCTTCGCTGTCACAGACTGAAGAGAACAGAAGTAACTGTGGATGGTGGGCTCCCTTGAACTGAGGTCAAATAACAGGGTGGTGGCCCTCATGCATGAGGGCCTTGAGATAATTCACAGTGAAGACGTCGGTAGACAAACAGAGTAATCACTTGGCACATATTGGCCAGGGCATGACGAACTCGAGAGAGGCTCCCGCAGAAAACATCCATCGCGTGAAATCAATGTTGTTAATTTGAATTCGATCAGTATTGCAACTCTGTATTTCCTTGGTAATTTTGTTTATATTTTACAATCATATAAGTGCTCTAAATTGGGAGCATAAGAAATCTGTACCTGGCAATGTTTCTACCTTTTAAACATCGGAGTGTTTTTAAGGCTGTCATCCTGAAAGCCATGAGAATCATGTACATTTCATGCACCCTACACCACTCAGGTTTGAGAAACCCCAAAGCAGGGGGGCGAGCACAGAATCAGGGGGCCTGCCGGAATTGAGTTTAAATCCTGGCTCTGCCACATGGCCGCTGCAAGATCTTGGGCAACACCCTATTAACCTTTCTCAGTTGCCTCATCGGAATGGGCCTCAGTTTCCTCATCTGAATTGGAATCATAACATTGGCAACAGAAGTCCACTGTGAGGATTTAAAAAGATGTTTTGAGGAAAGTTCCAGGCATGTAGTAGGCATTACATTATAGACTAAACTCTCTTGTGGTCTGTGGCAATGCAAATTCAGACTCCTAGACTATCACTTTCACTTCTTAAATTATTTAAATTGAAGTGAACTTCCTGTCTTTTTCTCTACATTTTACCCCGAGCGCATGCCGCTCTGTTGTTCCTGGAGGACAGGCCAGGGAGAGCAGCCACGCCCACTGCCAGTGACCACCTTGCTGAGCCATGTCCATTCTTTCTCTTTCTGGTTCGTTTGGACCAGGGGCAGCCAAGCCCTGGTGGCCATCAGGAAGGCAGAGAGGTGGAGGGAGACGGAGCACATAGAGCTGCCACCTGTCTCCCCAGGAAGGGGAAAGCCAGGCACTCGTGTGAGGGCAGTCAGCAGACCTGGCAGCAACTCGGGGCAGCCTCTGCAGCCCGGGATGTGACAGAGGAGCAGCTGCCTCCGAGGGGCCCCTGCAGGCACACTTGGCTGCTTTCCTCTGGGTTCCACCCAGGCTCCAGCCCAGCTGAAGACACGACCATATGGCAGCAGGCTCCTCTTTGGGAAGCAAAGGGAGGTCGGTCCTCCGGGGACCCAAGGGAGCAAAGTCACAGAGAAGAGGCTGGCAGTGTCCCCGGGCCCTGGAACCATCCTAAAGCCTCCAGGTATCACCAGCACACGACTCAGAAGCCACTACCCGCCCCTTCCCCTCTGCCCTCAACCTCTGCCTCCAGTGGCATTTAGCCCCATAAAATCAGAGACAGTCATTCAGCACTCGTGTATTGGTCAGCCACTATGGCCGGGTAGACATGCTTATACTCTAGACCAGCGGTCGCCATCCTTTGGGACCTCACGGACCACCAGTGGTCCATGGACCACCAGTTGGTGACCGCTGCTCTAGACAAGCAGTTGAAACATGCAGGGCTCCTAAGTTTTAGACTGGAGGCTAACAGACCCTAGAATGTGGCAGGGGTTCGACATACACTATCTCAATGAATCTTCTCAGAAATCCCCAATAGCAGGAGCAGTTCTCCCCTTCCACAGGTGAGCAAACAGCTCAGGGAGGGTAAGTAAGCAGAGGGCTGATGAAGACAGAGCTCTGTCTTTGGACTGTGAATCCCAAGCTCACATCTGCCCCATCACACCACACTGCCTTTTGAACTCAAGAGGGAAAGATAGACTGATGTTTTATGGCACACCTATTAGGTGCCAGGAATAGGGATTTGCCTAGATGTCGCCCTTTTGTCTTCATAATAAGCCTACAATGCAACTACATGAAAAATACTTAAGTTCAGGGATGGAATTCTAATAAGGGAGGATTTCAATAAAAATTCACTATTAAAATGACTCAACAAGAATAACTAGCATTTAAAGAGTTCTTAGTATGTGCCAGGCATTTCTCTAAGCATTTAACCAAACTAACGCCTTCACAGCAACTCAATGAGGCCTAAACTTTTCTTATCTCCATATCACAGATGAGGAAACCAAGGCAACAAGAGGTTAAGTAATTCAAGGACATTGTCATGCAGAGGATACCAGATTTGGAGTCTTTTGTGGCAATGACTTTATTTTTTTGAGCCCTGGCTTAGAAAAATGGGAAATGAAAATTCCACCTACAGCTTAGGTAGTTCGGAGGAATAAATGGGGGATGAGCATACATACGCTTTCTTACCTTTAAATGCAGGATGCCAGTAAGGTCTTTTAAAAAGAAACTGATGCCTATTGTGACATTATTTCTTTAGACGGCAAAAGGCTAAAGCAGAACATGCAAAGATGTATTCACATAATCCACAAGCATTTATTGAGCACCTGCTATGTGCCGCACTGTTTTAAACATTGGGCTGCAACAGTGAACAGAGCAAAGCTCTGCCCTTGTGGATCTCCCACTCCAGCAAGGGAGACACTGAGCAAACATACAGCAAATAAAAATGCAAATGGACATTAGGTAGTGATTAAATAAGAAAGGTAAATCCAGCTACGCGGGAACAGAGGACAATGGTCAGACGATTTTTGGTCAGAAACCTGAATGAAGTGAGAGATGCAGCCGTGTGGATAGGGCAAGAGTGGTGCAGGCAGGGAGCCTGAAAGGGGGGTGGGGGAGGGGGTGCTCAGTGTGTTTAAGGAGAAACTGGGAAGCCTGTGTGTCAGAAGCAGAGTGAATGGTAGAGAGTGACAGCCTAGTGTAGCAGTCATCAGACTAAAACAGGGGCGGCTGTAGCTGATACGCAAAAATGGGTACAATGGGTGGCAATTCATGCCATTTGCCCATTGGTCTTCTTTGTGTGAGATTCCAGACAATCACCACAAACTTTGTGCTCAGTCTTTCCCTCCAAACCAATCTGATAGGGCCTTATATGTTGTAATGGGCAGATGGCTGCAAAAACATTCATTTAATTCATTCATTCCCCAGACAGTCACTGAGCACCTGGTGTAAGCCAAGGCCCTGTGGGTGGTGGGGATACACTGTGAATAAAACATACATAGTTCCTGCTCCAATTGGGGCATCTCTAGCGAGGGAGACAGGAAGTAAACCGAGTCATGAAGCCCCTTGCTGCCAGTCAGGCACTGCTCAAGAGGTGAGGGAAGGCACCCTAGAAGCTGGGAAAGGAGAACCCCCTCTGCCTCCAGGCTCCGACGTGCCTCCCTCCTGTGCAGTAGGCCCAGGCCATCTGTCAGTGCTGCTGATTCACATCACAGCTGGTAATGGGCAAATGAATCATCGCAAACCACAGAAAATCCCCCAACCTCATTTGAGTCAATAGTTGCAATCATTTCCCTCCACAAGCCTTTCACTAGCTACACTGACCCAGCAAAATTGATTGTGGCACCGTAGCTCCCACTACTTGTTGCTCCCACCACCTTGCCCACTCTCTGGCAAGGGCTGAGATGGTACATGGGCACGACTGGAGACACAAGAAGGTAGGCAGGCTACCTTTTACCTAAGGACATGATGGTAAACCAGCAACTCTTTAAGAGGCTAACACTCCAGCAGAGAAAACAGGCCCATGTGCCATCTCAATGAGGTGTGGGAAGTATTACCAAATGGGGGAGCGTGAGTGCAGTGGGAAACAGAAGAGGGGCCAGCCCATTGTTTGGGGTGATGTGGGGGAAGGAACAGGACACCAAGGAAGCCTTCCTAGAGGAAATGATGCATAAACTGAGAGCTGAAGAGCCAATAGGAGGCATCCAGCGGGTGCGCCGAGGGGAGGGGGTTGTAGGGAAGCGGGGAAGGAAGTACACATGGAAAAGGTGGAAAAGTCGAAGAGAGGAGCCAGCACAGCAGATCGTAGGAGTCGGAGCAGTTCAGGATGGCTGAAGTGCGGCTTCTGAAGATAGATGAGACGGGGATCTGAACAGTAATTGTGATGGACCCTGCAGAGCTTGCCAAAGGACCCTATCCTTTAGGAATCGGGGAGGGGAGGGGAGACGGGGACATTGAGCGTCTTTAAGCAGAGAAGAGGCAACCCAGATTTCACCTTTTTGCGAATCACAATGGCTGCAGGGTGGGGAGTGGATCTGAAATGTG
>NW_006286236.1:1516487-1541587 GCF_000327345.1 Myotis davidii
AGCTCAGGGCGGTTCAGTGGTGGTCTGGACCAAAGCTCAAATGGCTCAAGGCATGTTAGAGAATTGGCGATGAGATGAGAGTGGGGATGGAGAGGTAGAAACCAAGGGTACGCCCGGATTTGCAGCTTGGGAAAGCAGCCGGATGAGGCGTGGTTTATTAAGAGAGAGTCTCTGGAAAGAGAGTGGGGGGGAGTAGACAATAAGTTCAGGTTGAGGTCCAGGTATCTGTGGGATGTTCATCGGGAGATGTGAAAAGACAGGCCTGGGTTGGAGGCACAGACTCGCGGATCATCAGTATGTAATGAAAATTAAAGCCAGGAGGAACTTATACAGAGTGAAAAGAAAAGAGGGCCAAGGGGAGAGCCCCCCGGACACCAAATTACAGGATAATCAGAGGAGGAACTTGCAAAGGCATCTCAAAATGAGCAGGAAGCAAACCAGGCCACAGGGTGAGAGGAGGGTCCCAGGCGCCAAGGGACGAGGCACATCAGTGGACTGAAGTGCTCGGCTGGGTCAAATGATGCCAACAGGGCACGGCAGAGGCCAGCAAATATAGTAGGGACGGGTGTAAAAATGCTTCCCACGCTAGCACTCGATGTGGGGGGGGGGGTTGGAAACCTTTGTACCCTACTTCTTCATTACTCTCTGCTCTACATGAATGTACAGGAGTGAATCGAAGATTCATTTGTGCAATGTTTCCCAAAGGATGATCAAAAGACTGTATGTAGCCCCTGAGGTCACACACACACACACACACACACAGGAGTGAAATTAATTTTGGTGAGGGTTGTGCACTATACTCCTACATTAGAGTTCGACAATGCAATTAGTGTAGGAAAGGCTCTGGCAAGCCCTGTAGTAAGGAAACCTGTTTAACCTCAGTTAACCCAGCATTCCCCCAATTTATTTGGTCATGGCTTTTAGGTGGCAGAGCTGGGATTTGAACCTAGACAGTCTGTGCCAGATAGTATACTCTTCAACTCCACATTCTACACACTTTAAAACATCCCCCTGATACTTGAACTTGGATTCCTGGAATCTGAATCTAAAGTGCTAACCTGGAACCACTCACATAATTTATGTTCGTTGATCTTCATAACAGCAGTTTGACATAGGTGTTATTAACCCCATTTACAGTGGAGGCTCAGAGTATTAGCATAGCTCATAACAGGCAGCGCTGAGACTCTTGGATTCGGGGGTGGGGTAGGGTCTGACTTCAGAGCTCATGCTGATGGTCTATCGTGCCATCAGACTGATGTCATTTTTAGAGGCTGTAATTGAGCAATAATCAGTTAATTGCACAACTTCTCAGGCCTAGACCCTGACCAGGCAGAGTGGGTACTGGCCATGGTGCTGGAACAGCATCCTGGAGACAAGCGTGTCAGGTCCCATGTTAGCTGCTGGAATGGAGGAAATGGGGGTGTTGAGAAGATCCTGAAGGAGGGGTTGGCATGGCCAGGGCAGTAGAGAGAAGAGGAATTCGGGGGTGCTTGGACAGCAGTCATATTTGGCAGTCAGTGTAGCTATACCGGCACATACCTGTGGAATGTCAGTGTTGGCTGGAATCAAAAATGTGGCTGTTTAAATTTCTAACAGCCCTGATCTTCAATGCCCCTGGGTTCCCCTGTGCAGGGCTGGCCTCCTATTAGGAGTCCTAACCTGACCTGGGGTCATGACCTTGAGCCTCAAATAGGTTAGATTCACATGCAGCATTTTACAGGCACATGCTGCAGCCCCAGTCTGAGAAACTACAAGATTCCAAAGCACAGAGTGGGCCCAGACCCTCCATCACTGCTGCCAGCGCTGCCAAAAGCAGTGTCCTTGAGCCAGAATCTGCAGGCCTCCAGGCTGGAAAGCGCCATCCCAGCCAGGCAGCCCCTCCACAGCGCTGGAGATACACACACACACACACACACACACACACACACACACACATGCAAGACTCTGATGTAGCTCCTAATTAAAGGGCCTGCAGAGCCCTCTGTGCATTATGGATCTAATTAAGTTTTGACATCATATCAAATTGAATCCTTTTATTAAACATTTATCTTCAGATTCCAGAGTGTCACAACACCACATTGTTTTAAGTGACAGAAATGCAAACAGTGTTTGGCTTCCCAACAGCAACCAACGTGCTGCTCTTAGCGGCCAACGGTGGGCCGGAGGCGCCAGCAGGGCAGGTCTTTCCAGAGCCCGCTTGCTCTTCCTCAGTGGTTGGAAGAGGCCTTGCGGTCCCCTGAGAGCTTGCCTCCACCTCTTCCTCACACACCCATCAACTAGTACGACCACCTCCCCGGCCCTGCTGACCCTGTCCTCCCGAGCTATCTGGATCAGCTGCGCCGTCTCCCAGTAGTTTTCCTCCTCCCCCAAGAACCCTTTCCCTCCTGGGATGGTGGTGGAGAGGCAGCAGTGGCCTGGCTGTCTCATCTGCCCCTCATTCAGTCCAGGCGGGCTTTAGGGAACCAGGGCTCACTGTGTCCAATTCTCCATCCTCCCCTCAGTCCCCCAGGCTATAAAGGCTTCAGAGCAAAGATTCTGACTTTTTCATCCTTATCTGCTTCCCTAGCAGAGTGCCTCGCACAGCGAAGGCTGCCAATGTGTTTTTAATCCATTGATCGATCATTAAACACCAAGTGCTGCCCTCAGCTTTATGGTTTTGAGAACTCTCTTTGCATTTTCCCCAAAGGACATCAAGTCCTCAGGAACTGATTCCTGCCGATGAGACTCATGGGCACCCCCGTTTCCATTTCTACAAGTGGCTTCGGAGGAAGGAACCTCTCCACTGAGGAGATGGACAATTCTGAGGAAACCACATGCTCTGAAGGGGAGACACCTGTCTTCCCATCTGGATGATCTTTTCAAACACCTTGAAATTCTAAGACTCACCATCTGATCATTCTCTTTTCTAGATATGACGAGGCCTGCCACTCTTGTTATCGTAACAAAGATAGTGATAATATATCATGTGTACTGAGAGCCTATAACATGCGCCGTTCTAAGAGCTTTATATATATATTAACTTTACCCTCATCAAAATTGGAAAATTATCCCATTTTACAGCAAGGAAACTGAGGCCCAAAGTGGTTAAGCAACTTCCCCAAGGTACACACCCAGGTATTCTGATAGCATCTGTCTTGAGTTTCTATTTTTAAAAAGTAGTTAATATTTATCAAGCTCTATGAGCCTCCAGCCCCTCATCTGTAGAATGGGCCATGAATAGAACTCACCCAAGGGATTGATGTGGTAGGTAAATCAGGGGAGATATAAAGTATGGGCACAGAGAGAATCTTTAAGAAATATCACAGTGCCTCACGTGCCCTGAGAGAGAATAGAAGATACACAGCTCAATCCCTGTCCTCAATGCACACAGAACACTGTTAGGAAAATGGCACATGAACTGGTGAAATCAGAAATACCAAGACAGGACGGCAATACAAGAACTGTCACGAGGCAGCTTGTGCTTAATTGCCAGATGAATGATCGTGGGGGTAAACGCAGAGTTGAGAGGAGGCAGCTCTGAGCTGTAGGGAGCAGGGAGGGCTCCTTAAATCCTAGCTTCCAGGGGATGAAAGGCACCTCAGAACCATCTACTCCACCTCCCAGAAATGCCCTCTTCAGCATCCTTAAAAGGCAGCGACCACCCTCTGCATGGACCCTGCCAGTGACAGGGAGCTCACTACCGTGGGAGGCAGACTGGAAAACCACAACACTCACCCAGGTACCAAGCTGGCATCTCACTCTCCCCTTGACAGGGTCCAATTGAGGTGAGGTGCAAATTGAAGGAGGTGCTCGGTGCACCTGCATGACCCTGAGAGCAAGTGCCTCCTTAAATTTGGACCTGGGTGCCTTGGGAATGCTAGAATTCCCACCAATGGTTCCTAGCCCTCCTAGCCCAGTGAAACAGGCATGCTTTAGATAGAAAAGAGGGGAGGCTTGCTTTGGCTGGAAGGGACAGTGTGAGCAAAGGTGAGGAGCGGGGAATAGGCAAATGCTTTTCCGAGACCAGCGTAGCGGGGAGAGAAGAATCAAGAATCAAAGCAGATGAGGCAGGAAGCCCGGCTCCAACTGGATGTAGCTGAGAATGTCTGGGTCTTAAGACATCTGCTCTCCGTGCTGCAGGCAATGGGAGTCTTGGAGACTTCTGAGTGAGCCAGTGTGTTTGGCTTGGAAACAAGAATGTGGTTAGATGGATCCCCAGGCCTATGGATCCTGTCGCATGAAACATTTCCATCTGTGGGTCAGCGGTTTGGGTGGCATTTGACCAATTTGGCCTGGATCTCTGCCATGAAATTGAATGGGTCTAAGCAGATAAAAGAAATGAACCAAGGGGAGTTGGGAAAAAAATCAATGTTCAGAAAGTTAAGGTGGATTTTGTGAAGCAGGAAAGACCACTGGCTTTTTTTTCATTCCATCGATGAATCTGGGTGCATATTGGAGACCTTCACGCCTGCTAGCAGGAAGGAGTGTCCCTCAGAAGGCGAAGTCTGCCAGACACGTCCTAGCAGCCGGGCCTCGTGATCTCTGTGCGCGGAGTAGCAGAAGAGAAGCTATCCCTGTAGAGATGTTTGCTTCCCGAGCACTTACGATGTGACAGGCCTGGTGTCCACCCAGAATTATTTGTACATTATCTTGTTCATCTTTACAACAACCTTACTCCCATTTTACAAGGGAGAAGATCAAGCCTTAGAGAGGGAACGTGGCCTGACCAGGTCACACATCAGTGCAAGTTAGAGCAGCAATCCGTCCAGGGTTTGGAAAGTGCACGCACGGAGGGAGAGGTGTAAGTCTGGCATAGATTTGCTCACTGAAGGATGGCTATGCTAACCGGCCTGCAGCTTTGCATGGCTGGGGAGGGGGCGGTGGGGAGGGGTGTAATTTACCAAATGGGTTTATTAGCTCTCACTTCATCTATTCAATTACACTATCAGAGAAGCAGCACCGGCCCATTTCCCCATTTTACAGATAAGTGATCTCAAGCGACTTCATATCCATCCACTTCTCTCCACCCCCACAGTCCCTGCCCTGTCAAGCCACCTCCAGCTCTCACCTGGACCACTCCTGTCAGTATGACCAGGCAAGAGACCCTGGTGGCCTTGACGGGGCTCGTGGCTTCAGTCTTCCCCTCCAGTCTACTCCCCAGTCGACCACCAGGGCCATCAACCTAAAGCACAAGTCTGGTCACATTAATCCTCTGCTTAAAACCCCTTAGTGGCTCCCCATGGCTCCTAAATTCATACTTTGAATGGCTTATTAGGCCCTAAATAATCTGATCACAGCCACTATCTCTCCCAACTGGTTATACACACACACACACGCACACACATCCAGACCAAGCATCTGTCCAGAAAGACCCATGCTCTTGGCCTCAAGACCCCATTCTCTCTCTCTCTCTCTCTCTTTCTCTCTCTCAAAAAAATCTCTCTCTCTCTCTCTCTCTCTCTCTCTCTCTCTCTCTCTCTCTCTCTCTCTCTCTCTCTCTCTCTCCCCCCTCCCTCTCCCTCTCCTTCTCCTTTCTCTCCTCTCTCTCTCCCATTCCCTCTCTCCCTCTGTCTCTCCATCTCTCTCTCATAACCCTTGCTCTTCTCTCTAGCACCTCCCTGCCCTCCCTTCATCTGCCAACTGCCAACTTCTACTTATCCTTTGTGGCTCATCTAAGATGCAGTTTCTTCCAGGAAGCCTTCCTGGCAACCCACCACCACCCAGACTGAGCCATGCATCCCCCCACCCACCTCCAGTGTCCTGTGCTCTGCTGTAACAACAGGGCACAGGGTCACCTAGAGCCCCACTGTTTGGGGCCAAATCTCAGCTCCTTCGCTCACACTGGCAGTTAATCCGTAGATGCATTCCCTCACCTCTCTGTGCCTCCATTTCCGCACCTTTGAAGTGGAAAAAACAATGAAAGGTGTTTGCGGATAAAATGTAATGTGCCCAGCCCAGTTCATGCCAGCTTCCCTGAGAGGCCGCCCGCCACCACCCCTGCCCTCCCGTTGTTTTCATTCTGCCTCATAGAAGTTAATTATTTGTCCAGGCGTCTCCTGCACTCATAGTTCTTGGGGACAGGGAATCCTGCTGCACTGATCCCCTCTCTATGGTGGTGCCTAGCTCAACCACCACATCTAGTAGATCCTCGGTGAACTTGAGGACTAGCCGAAAGCCTGAATGAATCAAAAGTGAATGACGTGCCCTGGATCACATGGGTAATAAATGGCAGAAGGAGAGCTCAGAGACGAGCTCGCTCACTGAATGGCACGGCCATCTTTCCTCTCCACCACAGGCTTCTCAAGATGAATGTGGAGCTGTTGGCAGATGACAGTATTTATTCATTATCTGCCTGCTCCTGGGGCTCTGGGGTTGACATAGTCATTTGAACAGTCCTGTCTTGTAGGATCTAATCGTATCAGGTCCCCGTACTCCCTGGGCATGTCTCCACCAGGGAGCTCTCTTGACACATTGGAGTGTGATCACCATTCTCTGGCTAGTCTGTGAGCTTTCTGAAGGCAGGGACTGCATGTGACCCATCTGTGCCCCCAGCATGGGGCCCAGCAATGGGAAACAGCACCTACCACTGACTGAGCCCTTATGGGTGCCAAGAACTGTGCTAAGCTCTCTCGATGCAGTGCTTTATGCTATGCTCACAATCCTGTGAGGCAGGTCTTCCTGTCTCCCCAATTTACAGACAAGAAGACTGAGGATCAGAGAAGTTCACTGGGATACAAATCCAGTGTCCCACCTCCAGACTCTGAGGCTAACCGCTGACCTTCACTGCCTGTTTAGTAGTAGCAGTTGAGTTAACTGAACTGTATTTTGGGGAGGTTCCTTCATAGCCTACTTCATGGAGTATGTTTTAGGTTAGCTTGTTACCTGTGCCAAGGGTCCTTAACCTCATGGGAACAGCCTCCAATCACACTGTGGTGTGAAGTGGACCTGAGATTTTCCTGTCTCTGGGGCCTGCTCCAGTGTCAGCACTATGGGGGAGCACGACTCAGAACTCAAGGCTGTGATGAAGGTGCCTTCAAGTTCAGAGCCCAGATCCTTCAAGTTCTCCTTCTTGGTGAGGTCAGGCCCATATCAATCCACCAGTCCGTGAGCACACCCCTCCCCGTGACGCCCAGATCCCCAGTATGGGGCCCTGACCACCATCTCCAGGGGCCTCCTCCATAATTTCTAAGTACCAACAATCCATAATTGTAGTTTGCTTATTGTCACTGGTATCTATTACATCTCTCCTGTCTGAGGTCAAACCCACCATCTTATACCCTTCCCAGTCCCCTTAGTCCAAGGCTGATGCACCCAACCTACGTCTCAGCAATGCCCCCACCTATGCTTCCCATATTCACAGCCACAGCTAGCACTGAATAGTAGAAAAGTTTACCCTGAACAAAGAGTTTGTGAGGAACATGGAGATACTTATTAATTCATTCAGTTATTCTATAGAAATTTAATGAGCACCTGTTAGATGCCAGCACTGAGGGTTCAATAAATTGTCTTCTTAAAAATGTGATGATATGAAATACATATAAAAAGTCTTTTTAAAAATATATTTTTATTGATTTTAGGGAGAGGAAGGGAGAAGGATAGAGAGATAAACACATTGATCAGCTGCCTCCTGCACACTCCCTACTGGGGATCGAGCCCACAACCTGGGCATATGCCCTGACTGGGAATCTAACTAGTGGCCTCCTGGTCCATGGGCCACAGAGCCTCACTGGCTGGGCAGAGACTATTTTAACATATATGATTATGTTTATTAGGATTAGGTTCAGCTACCATATATTTTTTTAAATAAAATTAAAAAGATGGTTTATTTCTCTCTCATTGCACAACTCTAGAGATCAGATGCCCAGGGCTGGTACGACTCCATGGTGGCATGGTCCAGACACCTTTACCTTATTCTATCATCATGCAGCTCTCCATTCTCAAGGTTTTGTCATGATCCAAGATGGCACCATGGACCTCCACAGACCATATACCAAGAGGAAAGAGCTGAGCAGGGGATGTCCCATGAAGGACATTTCTCAGAAGTTGCTCCCACCACTCCCACTTACATCCCATGGTCAGAACTTAGTCACATGGCCATTTCTAGCTGCAAGAGAGTCTGGGAACTAAAGCCTACACTCTAGGAAGCCACATACGAGGCGAAACATGGGAAGATAGAGAGAGTAGGACATTAGGAAACAGCCAGCAGGCTCTGCCACAGTGAGGCACAGAGAATAACAATAAAATGAGTGCCTGTGCATTCACCATCAGCCTAAGAAATGGAACGTCCCCAGTACGTTAAAGCCATCATGTGCCCTCCCTGTCACATCTCCTGCCCCCACCCAGGTCGGGTCAACACCCTCTTGAGTCCTGTGTGTATCATCGCCTTGCTTGACTTTAACGTTTCACCACAATTGCAGGTATTTCTGAGCAATCTATGGTCTAGTTGTACAAGTTTTTTAACTTTGGGGAAATGGAACCATACCATATGCATTTTCCTGCAGCTTGATTTTTTATGTTCAACATTATGTTTGTGGAATTCACCAGTGCTGACATGTGTAGCTGTGGTCCACTCACCTCCACTGACCCCATTACAGTAATACCCTTCCAGGTATTTTCATTCTCTGACAATAGAAGTGTGGGCTGTCCCCAGTGTTCGGCTGTTACAAGCAGCGCTGTGACAGACATTCTAGATTCCTCTCCTTGTGCACACATGCAAGTGCTCTTCCAAAGCAAATTCCTAAGAGAAACTGCTGGGTGGTGGAGTCTACACACATTTTGATATTGTCAAATGGGCTTTTAATAAGAGAGGCACAGAATCTCCTGTGCCCTGGGGATTCTAATAGTTGACATAATGTTCATCTGTTTAGGAGGGGATGTGTAGTACACTCCCTGCCCACACACAGGTGCATGCACATGCGCACACACATACACACTGACTCATTCATTTGTCTGTTCAGTAAACATTTGTCATGTAGCCATTATCATTAATTACATAACACGCCATCAATATAACAATGAGTAAATGAACCCTCCTGTTTATAAGACACACACCCACTTCGGAAACACTGGAATGTGCCTGTGAGCCTCTCAGTATCCAGGGCGATGTGGTCTGTTCAGGGAACTAAAAATCCTGTCCTTAAGGAGCTTACAGATTGCAGCCATTTGTTTCTAAACAATGATGCCAGGACGCAGAATGTGACCAGAACAGATACAAAGTGCTTGAAAGGCTCGCGAGTCAGCCCAGAGTGTGGCCCATCAGGGCCCTGCAGTGTCGGCGCTGCCTGGGAACTGTGAGAAATGCAGACTCTCAGGTCCCAGCCCAGGCCCCGAGTCAGAATCTGGCTTAACATGACCCCCAGCTGATTCCTGTGCTCATTACAATCCAGAAGCACTCCATGGGAGCTCTGGGAGGGAGAGTCTTTCTTGCTAAGGGCAATCAAGAAAGACCTCCTGAAAGAGGTGTCATTTGAAAAAGAAAGAGAAGGGAGAACTACATTCATTGAGTGGCTGCTCTGGGTTAGGAACACACTAGGGGCCTTCACTTCTGTCATCCCACTGAGTCCTCAGAATCACCTCACAGGACAGAGATTAATATCCCTTTCTTACAGCCGAGGAATCTGAGGCACAGAGAGGTCACATAACTTGCTCATGGCCACACAGCAGATAGCTAGCAGAGCCAGGCTTAGAAGCCAGATCTTTCTGAGTCTGAGCACAATCTCTTCCCCTGCATCACATGGAGGGAACTAAAGAAGTAGCTGTGGAGACAAGAATGAGGACAGGATACTACCGTCTGAGCCAGTACTCACTGTGGGGTCAGGACTTCTGCGGGTGAGAGCTCGGGGCAAATGGAAAGGGCACACTTGGGGGAATGAGGAAGACAGCCACACAGGCTTCTTACCCCATTCTAACCCCACCCAGTGTCTGCACAGGACCTAGCACATAGTAGGCATTCAAAACAATCCGGTGAATGGATGGGTGAACAAATGAACAATAGGCAAATGAGTGAACCACATAGGCTGTTGTTTCAAACCCTGCAGTGTCAGCACTGTCTGGGAGCTTGTGAGAAATGCAGGCTCATGCCAGCGCTGTGCCGGCGGGGCTGGCGTTCCAGGAGGGACGAGCCAGGCATCGCTCACCAGCTCAGGGTCTCCTGAATCCCTGCCTTCAGGGAGGGCCCTGCCAGCAAAGCAAAGAGCTAGGAGTAGCAAAGGTTTAAAACACAGAGAAAGCTGCTCCCACCAAACCCTTCATTTGCTTCACTTAAAAAAATTACTGAGCCAGCCTCCATCTCGCGCCTCAGCCCTTCACCACCCGCTGCTCCCATGCTGTTCCTACAACTCCTCAAGAAAAGTGGAAAACAGAACAGCTCCGTGCAGCCCCTAATGACCAGGTTTATGAAGAGCTTATTGAATTCAAAGACATGAGGCAGCAGTTGGTGTTGTGAGATATTAATGTGCTTTTTACAAAGCTGATGAAACCTCCTCTTAAACTACTTAATTCCTGCAAGCTGAAATTTCCAGTGTGAGCCGGTCAATTCCTGGAGGCAGAGCTGCGGCAGCCGCAGGCACAGCCCGTGGCCTTTCTGTTCTGACTTGGCCTAAAGTCTCGCGGCTCTGGGGTTGGTGCAGTATTGCTGCCCTTCTGGGGTTGGGGTTCACTCACTCTCTCATCTTCCAAAAGCTCAAAGCCAATGTCTGTCAGGGGAGTGAGCAGTTCAGCTTGTCCCCTCTCCAGCCACCTCCTGCCCTCCCCTCGCCCACCCTGCACTCTAAGTGGAAGCCATGTTTTTGGAAATCTCCAATCCCACTAGGATGTCATGTCTTTACACCAGCCGACCCCTCACAAGGGACAGCCCTTCATCCAGTGGTGTGCTGGTAGATGTCTAACAACTGGCTCTCTGGGGACCTTGAGTTGTACTATTTGCCAATTCCCATGGTGCAAATACTCCCACCGTGGCTGATTTCAAGCTTCTAATGTAAGTTAGGAAAAGACAACAACCCTCGGCTCCCATGAGCCGGTACAGGCCAGCTCCAGCATCCACTACCTTTAGGCTTCCTCATGACCCTGACTCTGCTTTGGGGAACTTTCTCTGACACACACACACACACACACACACACTCTCTCTCTCTCTCTCACACCGAGTCTGTTCCTCCTGTGTGCCCAGCACTTCCCTGACTTTGCTCTTGCTGGTCCCTCTTCCTAGAATCCCTTCTCATCCTCACTACTTCCTCACCACACCCCAACACACACACACACACACACACACACACACACACACACACATGCTTTTCCTAGCTAACTCCTTCTCTACCTTCGGCACCTTCTGTAGCAGCTCAGCCACCCCCCGCCTCAGGAAGCCTGTGTCAACACCCACACACTCACACACTCACATATGCACCTACTGTGTACACCCAGACAGGTCCTGCTCTGTCACAACACATATCCTGCTACACCACAGCATCTGCCTTCTGTCCCCCACCATACACTGCAAGTTCTGTGGGACAGAAAGCATATATTTCCCTGTTTTCAGCAGGCTGCAGAGAGGGTGTACATACAGTCAGCACTCCATAAATGTTAGCTGAACAACTCAGCTCCCATAAGGCTTGCACATCCCTCTAATATAGTATGTGAGACATTGCATTCTAGTAAATTATATTACATCCCAAACGTTCTGTCTTTCCCTCCAGACTGTGTCCCTGAAGGGAAGGGGTCAGGTAGATTTCCCTCCACCACCCCCGGGCCAGGCACTTAGCCCTTGGTCTCCTTTTGGGGAGAGAGCCTGCTTGAGAATGAAGCCAACTGGGAGGAAAGCCAACACCAGATTTTTTGAGCACCTGGATCCATCTGTGCCTGAAGCCATACAACCCCCAGGCTTGATGACCACCAGTCTAAAGGAAGTACAGAAGAACTCTAGGCTGGCATCAGGAAAACAAGAGTACACCACTCTCCACTGACTGTAGTGATGTCTACTGACAGGAAGGTTCTACCAAATTTAAATTCCACCAAAGGTGATTGAGTGACACTGGTACCACCTCCCCTCATGAGCCTCATCATCACGTTAGTCAGACTGAGTCCAGGGCCACAGAGCTCCAAGTGCTCCTGGAGATCCACTACATCCAGCCGACCCTCACAGCCTCATCGCCACCATCAGCCTCAGGGACCATTGAGACCAATCCCGTTATGGCCTGGGACCCAGGTGACCTCAGTCGTTCTCACTACTAATCATCTGTCCCTCAGCACTCTGTTCATCCCCTAATCTGACCCATCTGCAACCTCCCCAGCCTCCCAAGTTCTTGCCCTGGGCTCTCTGGAATTTTATCCCAATGTCAGCAGAACCACCCATACTCTCAACGTCTCTTCTTGCTCTGATGGAAGCCTGGCTCTCTCCCCTGCAATTGGGGGTGTTTCTTGGCCCACACTCCTGCTCCTCACTGCTATTTCCAGACCATTCCTCAGCCTCCTTCCCAAACTCCCTGCCTCTCTGAAAAATATCCTGGCCCTCTCCGTCTGATGTCCTAAGCCGCCATTCACTCCCGGCACACCTTGTTCTGTGGGAAGGTAGTACTGCCTGCCTCGTTCTCCAAGGCACTCCTGTAGGCAGTCCTCTTAGAGATTTCACAGTCAGGCAGTCCCCCCAGCACACAGCTGCGCTCCCCGCCTCAGCCAGCAGATACTAGTCCTGCCTTGCTGGTCTGGTCACTGGTCCTTAAATACTGAAATCCTACTGGCTTCTTTGTTTGACAGGCAGAAGAGGGAGGGGCTGGGACCGAAACCCCTTCTACTCTCCCTCCTTCCCAAAGAGGGACAGAAGGGTGAGCTCTGGGCCTCAGGCCCTGCATCTCTACCAACCCCAAGGCCCAGCCCAAGCACAAGCTCAAAGGCCCAAGCAGAGCAGACCCTTCCTGCTGCCCTGAGTGACAGGCCAAGCTGTGCTCACACTACTGCTGTGAGAGCACCACTTCTGAGGTTTCGGCCCTCCCCCTCACCACCGTCAGTCCCGCCTGCTGGGCTGCTGAGGATGGAGGGCCATTTTCGCAGAGTCCTCCGACCAGAGTAGGAGAAAACTCAGTACTAAGATTCAGTACTCACTGAGACGGCATGACTCGTGCTGCAGCAGAGAAGGGCCAGGAGCATCTGGTGTGGTTCCCTGTGTCAAATCGTGGTCCAGACAGGGCTGTCATTTAGCTTGTAAGAGCCTCATCATCAAAAGATCACACCAATAATTTCTAAAAACCAACCGATAATTTAGGGCGTATTAGGATAATGTGATGAATCATTTGCACTTCAACTGTTAACTTAGTAAGCAGTTTTGTAATATATACTCCATGTACATAGAAATGAAAACGAACTGTAGCTTTGTCTTATATGTTCATTTGGATGCCCTTTCCAGTTGCTAAATACTTTGAATGTCACCCCTACCTCCTTGCAACCTGAACCACCCAGTTCATGGGTTTACACTTGGCCCTGAGATTACCAATAACCACACTCCACAATCTCAGTCTTCTGCATCCGCTCTTGGACTCCCAGGCCCATCCTTTCAGCTCACTCCCACGAGTCCCTGACTCTAACAACTCTCTGACCCCCACCCTAGCTGCCAATGCATTGACGCCCATCTTTCCACTGCCCTGTTTACCCAGCTTCAGGCCTGTCCATTTTCATAATCACTCCCTCCCCTCTTGCACTCTCCTCACAGACCCCCGTCCTGGTTAAAGGCAACCCTCCAGCGAGATAAATTGCAGCAGCATGCTTAAATGTAGCCTGAGAAAACCACAGGATCTCAAGAGGGACCTTGAAGCCACCGACATACATACTTCATGTCTCAAGCCTGGTCCATTTCCTCTCCCTTTCTTGTGGAGAAAAAGTTGACTTCCTTCCTCTTTCCTCGAATCTCTAATCCTGCCACCCCTTCTAATTCTCAGTTGATGATCCTGCTTCCCATTCCCTCAATAAAATAGAAGCAACCAGAAGAGAAAAGTTCCCACCATGTCTACCCACATGTGTCTCCTGCCCTCCTGGTGCAGGGAACAGGCCATCATCCACCCCATCAAAGGCCACCCTTGTACTTGTGTCCTGGACCTCATCCCCCCTCACATTGCTTATACATTGCTCCCTCCTTTTTCTGGGCCAATTCTTTCCTGTACTGGAACATTCTCACCAGCATCACTCGTGCCTTAACATCTCCCCCAACACAAAATAGCCAGCAGGGTGGTAGACATCTCTCTGGGAGGTAGAGGGAAGGAGGCAACAAAGGATGTGGTGGGGGCTCGGGCAGCCAGACCAGCACGTGCAAAGATCCTGTGGTAGGAAGGAGCATGCAAGAAGGGAGGCCCAGATAGCATGTGCACAGAGAGAGGAGGACAGACAGAGGCTGCTGAGCTCTCTCCTGAGAGCATGGAGAAGCTGTTGTGTATTTTAAGCTGGAGATGGCCTGATCAGATTGGCATTTTCCAAGGACCAGTTTGATAACTCTGTAGAGAGGGATAAGAGTGGGTGCAAAATGACCAGTGGGGAACTTATTGCAGTCCTCCAGGGAAGCAGGGAAGGTGGTCTGGCAGTGGGTGATATTGTCTATGGAGAGCAATCGATGAGTTTGAGAGATACTGAGAAGCTAACACAGCAGGATGTCATGAACCTGCAGCGAGGAGGAGATGTCAGTGATGATGGCTGGGCTCAAACTTGCACCAGGAAGCAATGGAGAGGTATTCACTGAGCTAGTTGGTGCCTCCGGAAGACCAGGCTTGAGAGAAAGATCATAGTTCAGGTTTGGACCTGCTGAGCATACGATGCCTTTAAGACATCCACCAGGAGACATCAAATAAGCAGTTGACTATCCAGGTCTGGACCTCCCAGGAGAGGTCCGTGCAGCTGATTATTTCACACAGCCTCCCAACAAGCATCTCTTCGCCCTTCTTCTGTGCTCAGCACTGTGCTAGGAGCCAACAGGCAGCCCAAAGATGGCTGAGGCACAGGCCTGTGCAGAGGGCATCCAGGCTGCGTGGGGAGCAGGTGCGGCCGTGCACCCTTAGAAGAGGGGTGTGGAGGCTCCGCCTGCGAGCCCTTGGCTTGGGGTTGAGCACTGTCCCCCATCGGTTAGGAGACTTGGGGCATGTCAGGACCGTTCTCCACACCTCACCTCCTGCACACTGCCTTATGAAGAAAGATGCCTGGCCTAGAGTTGGCGCTGATGAAATATTTGTCAGATTCAATTGAGAGAAAATGAAAGTGCTTTGCAAAATGCTTTTCAAACACACTGATTTGTAATTTTAACACTAGGGAGGATAGTATATCCTCTTAGCAGCTGGTATAGAGACACTTCTCAGGAGAGAGGGGGGTGTAGTTGGAAAGGGGGAGAAGCTGCTGGGGGGTTTGAGGCCTCCTGTTAACCATTTGTACGCCATAAGCGTCTACAGATACAAGCGGCGGACCTTTTTTAATTAAATTCAAAATATCGTGGCAGTTAACTGGTTAATGAACCAAGATGCACGAGGGCAAATGTGCTCCAAGGACAGAGAAGCGGGGAGACAACAGGTCCTGGAGAAGGAAGCAAGGAGAGGGACTGCCCAGACACTCAGAGAAGAGGCCTGCCCTTGGGAGCATTTGGGTGAAACTCTGTGCTCTTGGGACCCTACAAAGCTTCCATCAAGTTGCCAGAAATCTCGAAATGCTTTAGGGCAGTGGTTCTCAACCTTCCTAATGCCGCGACCCTTTAATACAGTTCCTCATGTTGTGGTGACCCCCAACCATAAAATTATTTTCATTGTTACTTCATAACTGTAATTTTGCTACTGTTATGAATCGTAATGTAAATATCTGATATGCAGGATGTATTTTCATTGTTACAAATTGAACATAATTAAAGCATAGTGATTAATCACAAAAACAATATGTAATTATATATGTGTTTTCCGATGGTCTTAGGCGACCCCTGTGAAAGGGTCATTCAACCCCCAAAGGGGTCGCGACCCACAGGTTGAGAACCACTGCTTTAGGGCATGGTTTTTCTTGCAGAAGTCGCAAAAGGAGGTAAATTTGGTACAGACAGTGAATGGGAGGTGAGGAGGTCAACCATCTTCTCTGTAATATGTAGCATATAACAACAGCTAGAAATACATAAAACGCTTATTTCATGTAAGTATACCCGCGTCCTATAGATGCGCGTGTATGTAATATACACGGGTCTGTGTTATAATGCTTTAAAATTCATAATCAATTTCCACAGCATACAATAAAACCTTTTTTATGGGATGTGCCGCTCAGAGTTCTCTAGGAAAATAAATTGCTAGCATGTACTGAGGACTTATTAATTAGGTTATATTAGCTACTGTCACAGAAAAATCCCCAATGTCAGTGGCTGAATATAGTCCAAATCCATTCTCTCTCACAGCAATGCCCTCGAGCACGTTCACTAATGTGCCAGGCGCTGTTCTGAGCACTTTATACATGTCAGCTCGCCTAATCCCCATGACTAGCTGCGAAGGCAGAGTTCCTATGATCTCTACTTTCAGATGAGGAAACTGAGGCATGTCAGTGAGGCTGAACCTGCCTCTCACCCCTGCACCATATCTCACCTCTACACCTCATCTCCCAGCCTCTCACCCCTGCACCATATCTCCCAGCCTCTCACCCCTTCACCTTATCTATCTCCCAGCCTCTCACCCCTGCACCATATCTCACCTCTATACCTTAATCCCAGCCTCTCACCCCTACACCTTATCTCCCGGCCTCTCACCCCTGCACCTTATCTCCCACCCCCTCACCCCTGCACCGTATCTCCTAGCCTCTCACCCCTGCACCATATCTCCCAGCCTCTCACCCCTTCACCTTATCTATCTCCCAGCCTCTCACCCCTGTACCGTATCTCCCAGCCTCTCACCCCTGCACCGTATCTCCCAGCATAGGGGAAGTTAGCCAACACTTGTTGTAACTATGCTGGTGCTGGGGACACAGAAGTCCCTGCTGTCATGAAGTGGACACGGTTGTATATTCTGTTCTGCGCATCTGTCCTTATGGAGATTGCATTGCATAGTTCACTTAGTGACTATTGGTGGGGCCTGCTGTGGCACTGGGCTGGGGTTTTCACCTGAGCCAGTTCTCACCTTCTCACTGAGCAAATATTTAGTCAAAAGCCCTGATTCCATCATTTCTTGGCACAAGTACTTATTAACTTAGCCTCCCTGAGCGTCAGTTTCTTCATCTGTAAAATGGGGGTGAAAATACCCCCTCAGAGGCCTGTGGTAGAGCAGAATGAGTCTAGTCCAAAAGCCTGGCAGAGGGCCCAGCTTCCCCCCACCCCAGCCCACCCCTGTGGGGGCTCGCCCGCTGGATTTCAGAGCTGTTGGTGGTCGGGTGCCATGAATTTCATGCCCTGCAGATGGGATGGCGCTTTGCAAGTTTATCCAAAGTGCTGTGGGAATGTTTCTCAGCACCAGTTTAGGGTTTGTCTTCTTTGGAAAGCTATCCGCTTTCTCTCCTGCAGATTGTGGGGTGACTGTGGGGGAGCTAGGGCACAGAGGTGACCACACCGGTTCACCATTCATGGCTTCCTCTGTGGCAGTGCCCAGCCCCGAATCAAACCTCCACCACCCGCCAAGCTTCCGCTCATCCTCAGAAGCCTCCGTGGACGGCTGGGTTTTGAAGTCTTAGGCCTTAGATCCTCTCCCCAGCACTGCGTGTTTTGATTCACCCGGAGGATGTCCACACAGACAAAGCGATACCTCCCTTCCAGAGTGAGGGAGAGGCTGGGCCAGCTTCAGAAGAGGCCAGCGGTCTGAACCCCAGAAACTATGATGTCTCATGTGCCCTTTCTCCTCTTGTTTTCCAGGGAACTTCAAAGGTCTCTGCAAGCAAATTGATCACTTCCCAGAGGATACAGATTATGAAGCTGACACAGCAGAATATTTCCTCCGTGAGTGCAAGCCATTTCTATCTCCTTCATGGGGACGGGTTCTGCCCTCCAGCCTTTAGAGCAGTGGTTCTCAACCTTCCTAATGATGCAACCCTTTAATACAGTTCCTCATGTTGTGGTGACCCCCAATTTCATTGTTACAAAGTGAACATATTTAAAGCGTAGTGATTAATCACAAAAACAATACGTAATTATATATGTGTTTTTCCGATGGTCTTAGGCGACCCCAGTGAAAGGGTCATTCGAGCCCTAAAGGGGTCGCGACCCACAGGTTGAGAACCGCTGCTTTAGAGCACAAACACCAGGGCTATCTAGAGGTCCCGGTCTCAGCAGAGGGCCTGCCTCCTTCCCTCCTGTCCGGAGACCAAACCTTCATGCATGCTGTTCCCTCTGCCTGCAGCACCTTACCCTCCCTTCTTTGTCTGACAAACTCCAACTTACCCACCAGGTCTCAGCTGAAACATCACCTGTTCCAGGAAGTCCTCCATGCCCCTGAACAGATTCCCAGAGCACAGCACTTTTATTAAGCTATAGAGTCCTTGTCTGTTGGAGCAACCATCTCCCTCACCGTCCTACCAACGCTACTAGCCAGGGCTCTTCCCATCTTGTTTGCATTATATGTTTAGCCCAGGGCCCTCAGTAAATATTTCTTAAATAACTGAATGAAGACACTCATCTGGGCAGTGCCAGATTAGAAATTCTACCGAAACAATGTGAGATTTTTATTTTCTTTCCCCACAAGTCAAGTCAAAGTTAAATCCTGATGTAATAGCTGCGATCTTAAGTCCGCCTGACACATATTAGCAAGAGAAAGCCTTTGAGTCCCCAAAAAAGGTTCTCAAGAATCGGCAAAAACTAACAAGAGGAAATGTTCCCTGAGAAATGGATTTCCAGGAGAGGGGCTGAGGGTCCTTGACACCCGGGATAGCAAAGCCACTGAGCAGAAGTGGCTGAAGGCTCTGCTGGGGCTCTTGGGCCTGCCTTCCCGCCATCCTTCTTCTCCCAGGAACTGCCCCGCTCCACCCCTCCCCTGAGGCAGAGGGGTTAGCATTACTCTCGGATTACTTTTATGAAAAATGTAGGAGGCATTTTATTTTATGGATCACCCATCTCTTTCAATAATTACTCCTCACATCAAAGCCAATCTCAGGTCAGCCCGGAATTGGGTTTTGCTGAGAAGCCACAAAACATGACGTCAGCCAGGCAGCTGGGAAGGGGAAGGAAGGGAACATGATGCAATTTATAGATTTCTTTTTAAATGAGGGAGAATATCTTACAATGCTCGTCATTTATTTTTATGAAGTCCTGCAAGACGCTGCTCATAAATGGAATTCCTGAAGGGCCATTTGGTTGTGTTCCCCGTTATCATGTCTGGGGTCCCGGAAGGAGTCTGGTGATAGTGAGAAGGCTGATTGGACACCACCCATGTGCTAACCCTGTGCTCAGGGCTGAGGAGATAGAGGAATGAATGAGACAGGCTGTGGCTCTGGGGAGACCACATGGGGAGGACCCTCAAGGAAAGAGCTGGACTAGGAGACCTGCATGCAGAGATGCATCCTGCACACAGAGGTGGAAGGGGGCAAAGCTGAGCCCCACAGCACAGCCCCAATGGTCGAGCATGGCTAGATGCCAAGTGCTTGCAGCAGGAACTCTGTCTCATTCTTTGCTGTGCCTTTAACAGCTTCTGGAATATAGTAGATGCTCCATCAACGCTGCTTGTTAAATAAAGGAAAGCTAATAGGATTCTTCAGTGACTTTCCCTTTCCTACTCCATGCCTTCATTTCCTAATTCTTAAAGAGAGAAGAGCTTTAAGTGTTGGGTTCATGCTGGTGTCCCTGAACAAAAGACTTGAACATATATTAGCAGCGCAGGGTCCGAGGATCTGAATTGACTAAATGCAACAATATTTTTAAGCATTTAGAATAGGAGGTCGGCAAACTTTTTCTGTAAAAGGACAGATAGTAAATACATTAGGCTTTGCAGACTGTACAATCTGTCCCAACTACTCAACTAACCTTGGAGCATGAAAGAGGCAGAGACAAAACGGAAGGAAATAAAACAACTTTATTTACAGAAACGGACAGCGGCTACATGCAGCGTAGTTTGCTGACCCCTGGCCTATAATATGCTAATCTTGGGCTAGACAAGAAAAGTAATTGTTTAACCTGGAAGATGTGAGTTCCTATCATTCTCTGTTAAGCGCTAACCTGGTTGGCAAGAGCATCTAAAAGACAGGGATCCTTCTGGAAGGATCCTCTGCCCCAACCTGCATGTCATGATTTGTTACGGATTCTTCTCCCTGCCCCTTGGACCGTGAGCAGCGACTCCTCTGAGTAGCTGCAAATAGACAGTTCGCTCCACCCCCACCCAGCTGGAGATGTTTGCTGAATGAGTAAATGAGAACCCACCCTTCCTAGGGCCCCTTGGCACATTCACCCTCTTCCCAGAATCAGGAAAGAGGTGGCTACAGGGTCTCAAGCTGAGTCAAAGCCACCCTTCCCAGCCTCAGGGGACCCCCCTCCCTTCTTCCCCTTCTCTGCCCCCCTGTGCTGGGCCCACCAGGCACCGAGGGGTCTCCTAGGTACCTCAGCGTGGGAAGTGTGGGGAATACCAGGGGTCAAGGTCTGAGCTTGTGATGTAGAGGGAAAGGACCTGAATTCAAGGTGAGGTCTGCTCTGTAGCCTTGGGCACATTACACAACTTCTCTGAGCCTGGATAAATACCAGTCCCCGGGAGGGACGCTGAGGGGCGATGAGACAAAGGCTAGGAGGGTGCTTTGTTAGAGCGTCCCCGCTGCCCACGGAACATGAGAGAAGTCCATCACCCCACTTCAGGTTAGAGCAGTGGTCGGCAAACCACGGCTCGCAAGCCACATGCGGCTCTTTGGCCCCTTGAGTGTGGCTCTTCCCCAAAATACCACGTGTGGGCGCGCACGTACAGTGCGATTGAAACTTCGTGGCCCATACACAGAAGTCGGTATTTTGTGGAAGAGCCACACTCAAGGCTTGCACAAAATACCAACTTCTGCGCATGGGCCACGAAGTTTCAATCGCACTGTACGTGTGCGCCCACGCGTGGTATTTTGTGGAAGAGCCACACTGAAGGGGCCAAAGAGCCGCATGTGGCTCGTGAGCCGTGGCTTGCCGACCACGGGGTTAGAGGATAGAAGCACAGCGATACACCCTCCACGCTCCTGAAATGCTGGAGATGCACACACAACCCCATCCTCCCATTTTACAGATGAGGAAATACCGAGACCCAGAGAGGTAAATGGCCTACCCAGCCCTGCACCCTACCTGGGATGCCACCTGCCCCCCAGAACGTTAGGCAGGGCCGAGTGCTCCTGTCCACTGTCCGAGCCCTGCAGCCCCCTCTAGCAAAACTGTTCCCCCCAGAGGTCGCCATGGTCAGCGTGGCTAAAACTGTGGTGACCAATCCTTGCAGTTAGGGAACCTGCTCAGCTGCAGCTGGTGCTCACATCCATGCAACCAGAACCTACGTTTCACAACACGGGGCCTGCCCTCCGCCCGCTGTGCACGCGTGGCAATTTCTATTTGGACCCGGCCCACTCATTCAGGTGCTGGCTGCAGCCACCATGCTGACTACACCAGCTAGTCATGAGTCACAACCTGCACTTGAACCAACACCAACCCAGGTAACCCCAGGCCCAGAGGGAACAGCAACAATACGCTCTACTGTGGGGAGAACCAGCATTTCCCGGTGCTCTCAGTACCAGGCACTGTTCTAACTGCTTAAAGTGCGCATACCCATGACACCACCGCAGCCCTCTGAGCCGGCATCTGACCCTCTCCCTGCGGCACCGGGGGCAACTGAGGCTCAGGGAGGGCAGGCCGCGCAGCGAGGGAGACGGTGCAGGCCGCTCTCTCCCGCCCTGCAGAGGGTCACCAACCCCAGGGACAACAGGAACTGGGAAGGCTCCCAGGACCTGCACAGATGGTGCTCCCGGAGGACGCTCACTGAGCTTCCAAGTTCTGTTCATGTGTCATTACACGCAGCAAACGCTCATTGGATGCCGGCTGTGTCGGGGCCAGGCCTAGCACTTTATGCATTATCTTCATCCATCTGCACGACCACCCCAAGATGAAGGTACTGCTGGTGCCCCGTCATACAGCTGAGAAAGAGGAGGCATGGAGGCCACAAAGACAGGGGAGGGACGGGGTGGGACCCAAGCGGCCCACACCTGGAGCCCATGCTCCCAACCTCCACTCTCGACTTCTCCCTCTTCTCCTCACCCACCTTCTTCGTCCTCTTCCTATTTCTCTTTCTCTCCTCTCCAATAACACCTTCTCTCTCTCTCTCCCACCTCCTCTCCTTCTCCCTTCCTCTCTCCCCTAATCTCCCCCACACACTCTCTCACATATACACACTCTCACATATGCTCTCACACTCACATGCACTCACATACACTCTCACATACTATCTCACACACTCACACTCACATACATGCACACTCATACTCTCACACACACGCTCACATACACATACTCATACTCTCTCACACCCACACACTCATACATACACACTCTCACACATTCACACACTCACACACATGCACTCATACACGCATTTGCTGCAGCCCATCCCCTTCCACAGTCACTGGTGACCGCACCCGGCACAATGTGGAAGGAGGAGAGAGGGAGAGATGCCCAAGAGCCTGGAAGCTCCTCCCAAGCCAGTGTGTCCCCATCCCCCATCGCCGAGTCTTAGTCCACCTCTTTAACACCCCTCAAACCCAGCTCTACCCATACCCTCTGTGCCCATCCTGGCCAAGCACCATCACTTGTCTGGCCAGCCACAGTAGCCCTCACTGCAATAGCCCTCTCACTGCAATAGACCTCTCACTGGTTCCCTGTACTCACCTTGGCCCCTTCTTAATCCATGTGTTTTTTAATCCTCACCTGAGGATATGTATTTTTTAATATCTTGAGAATCCTTGTGTTTCTTAAGATGCAAATCAGAGTGTGACAGTCCTGCCCACTTTAAGTCCTTTAATGTTACCCATTGTTCTGGATAAAGGTAAGCTCTCGAGCAGGGGTCCTCAAACTACAGCCCGCGGGCAACATGCAAATACAAATATTGTATTTGTTCCCGTTTTGGTTTTTTACTTCAAAATAAGATATGTGCAGCGTGCACGGGAATTTGTTCATAGTTTTTTTTTTAAACTATAGTCCGGCCCTCCAACGGTCTGAGGGACAGTGAACTGGCCCCCTGTTTAAAAAGTTTGAGGACCCCTGCTCTGAAGCATGACCCACAGGACCCTGGTGACCCATGTGTGGCATGGCCCCAGTGGCTCCATCTCCCTCAGTGCTTCCCCCGGCCCCTCCACCAGCTCCTAGTGATCCAGCTCCTTTCAGGTCCCTGGACAAGCCCTCGCTCATGCTGCTTCCTCTCCCCGGAACACTCTCCACATCCCGCCTCTATTCTGCCAAATTAGCTTCCCCCTATCCATCAGAGGTCAGCTCTAACATCACTGCCTCTTCTGACCCCCACATGACTCAGAAGAGGCTCTAAGAGGCATGAAAGCAGGGGAGTGCAGTGGTAGGCACACAGAGCCTAGAGGCAGACTGCGTGGGTTCATACTCCCAGGTCCCCCATGTCTCTGCTGGGTGGCCTTGGACAAATGGCTACACTCAATGAACATTAGCTTGTCCCGTGCCTTCATGGTGCCATAGGGCATCTTTATTTCATAACACTGTCCTAGTTGATAACTATTTATCTGTGTTATTATCTGACATATATCTTCTCCATGAGATCTTATAAAGACATGGACTGGGCCTGTTTTGCATTCCTCTGTCTTCATGCCTAGCCTGGAACTTGGCATAGTGGCCAGCACTCAGCCTGTATTTATTCACTGGACTTCCAGTTGTCAAGAGCAATGCATCTCCCTGCTCGAGACCTTGCAGCCTTTATTAGGGTCTCAGCCAGGAGTGGCTGAACTGCAACTAGCAGGCCAAATCTGGCTCACCAACTGTTTTTATAAAGTTTTATTAGAACACAACCACACTCGTTTGTTTACATATTGTCTATGGCAATTTTCATGCTACCATAGCAAAGTTGAGTAGTTGCAACAGAGACTGTATGGCCAGCAAAGCCAGAAATACTTATTATCTGTTCCTTTATAGAAAAAGTTTGCCACCACCTGTTTTTGGAATGTGGAATCTCCTCAAAGCCAAGGCCCATGGTTTCATGGGGCTGGTATGAGGTTTAGATGGGTTAACCCATGGAAAGCACTTAGAAGAGGGAGGGCCTAGCACATAGGAAGAGGTCCCTAAATATTAGTAGCTATTGTGTAGTTCCATATACTCACAGGTCAATAAATACTTGTCCATGGAGCAAATCAGATACTTTCTGATAGATTTTAGCACTAAGACCACACCAGCTTCAGGGAAAGCCAAGACAATTCATGGCGAAGTTGTGTCTTGCCTGAAGGGGAAGGGGCATCAGAAATCACAACAATGCTATCTTTTACTGTATTCCTTATAGTGTCAGAAACAATGCAGATATTATCCAGTTTAATCCTTATGAACTGTTGTGTGCATACAAGTCTTGTTATGAGGGTCTTATTAACATGTACATTCTGGTTCAGTAGGTAGGTCAGGCGGGGCCTGAGAACCTGCATTTTTAGCCAGCTCCCCATGAGGTCTGTGCTGCTGCTCAGACTACCCTTTGAGCGCAGGGCCTTACAACATACCTGTGAGCTGGATATTATTGTTGCTCTTCCCACTTTACGGGAAGGGGAAACTGAGACTCGGCGAGGTAAAGACATGTCCAAGGTCACACAGACATTTGAACTTCGGTGAGACTAACTGCATAATCCCCATTCTGCCTCACTAGCTGGATGGTCTTGGGCACTTACTTCACCTCTCTGAACCTCGGTTTTCTCATCTATCAACTGGAGCTAAACAACACACATGAGGGCTATTATATCATGTATGTTAGGTACCCGCTCAAGACCCAACAAACATTCTCTCTCTCCTGGGTCTTCAAGAAGCTCTCACCAGGCCTGTGTGCTTACGAAGATGAGAATGCAGGTAGCTTTGTGCGCATCTGAGCATGCATGTGTGTGTGTGTGTGCAGGTGTGTGGGCTGAGGCTCAGGTTGGGGATACAGCACCTTATCTTATAAACAACTTGCAGAGAGAAAACATCCAGGTTTGGTGAGCAGGTACTTCCATCCCTGCCTGGGGACAGAGGG
>NW_006286236.1:1541636-1548143 GCF_000327345.1 Myotis davidii
CCAGCAGCCCCACCCCTTGCCCTCTTCCTCTCACCCAGCTAGGGTTCACCCCACGCATGCCCACCTGGATACTACCATTCATCAAATGTTTACTGTATGCCCTCAAAGACTTATCTAGGTGCATTGTCAGAATCAACTCATTTAATCTTCACAACAACCTTAGCAGGCAGGCACTATTACCATCCCTATTTTACAGATGAGGAAACTGAGGCACAGAGAGGTGAGATAATTTACCCAAACTTACACAGCTAATAAATGCTAAAGCCAGATTCTAATCCAGGTCATGTTATTTCCTGGCCACTATAATGTACTGCCTCTCAATGTACCCCAAGTACCCCCAAAGAGCAAGAGAAGGACCTAAAAACTTTGCCTAAGGTTGTCAGTGACAGTTTCACAGACAAGGGAATTTTAAGTTAGGTTTTGATGGATGAATAGAAGTTTCCTGAGTTAAAAAGAGCAGGAAAAATACTCTAATAAAAAAAGCTTAGTATGTCAAAGTCAGAGGCATGCAATGACATGATATGGGAAGTTTCCTGTGGCTGGACAAGAGGGAACACAGGCAGAGGCCAAGTCACACAGGGCCCTACGGGCCTCAAGAGGCACTGGAGTTGGGGCCTGTAGGCAGAGATGAGCCCCTGCAGGGCTGTGAGCTGGGCAGTGCCTCGCTCCCTCTCCCTCCTCCCTGGTATTGCTAAGCAACCTCGGCTTGGGTCCTGTGTCCATAACCCCACTCCTGTGTGCCACCGTCTCCTCCCTCGGCCATGCTCAGCCTCACAGCCATGTTCTTTCTCTCCCTGACCCTCCATGTTCTGCAGGGGCCGTGAGGGCCTCAAGCATCTTCCCGATCCTGAGTGTGATTCTACTTTTCATGGGTGGACTCTGCATCGCAGCCAGCGAGTTCTACAAGACTCGACACAACATCATCCTGAGTGCTGGCATCTTCTTCGTGTCTGCAGGTAATGACCACTGAGCTGGCAGGCAGAGCCCAGCCCGCCAGTGGGGAGAAGGCTGAGGTTCGGGTGCTCACTGGCTGGGAGGACCTGACCAGAGAGGAGAAGAGGGAGGGGAGGAACCTCTGGGCTTTGCAACAGGTTGTACTGAGGGGAAGGCAGGTTGTGCTGGGGCTCCTGCCCGACACCCCTCCTTGCGCTGATTCCAGGAATATCCCAGACCCTGCCCCTTAGCCCAATGGCCCACCTTCCTCCCACCTCTTAGAAAAGGGCCCAAATCCCAAAGAGCAGAGGAGGGACCTAAATACTTTGCTGAAGGATGTCAGTGAAGGTTTCACAGATAAGGGAATTTTAAGGCAGGCCCTCCCAGGGTACTGGGCCTACCCTCCGTTGCCCTCTCCCCTCCCTACGCTACCTCGGTGGAAGCAGTCAGGCAACCTAAACCACATTTCTCAGCCCGGTTACATGACAAGTCACATTTGCTTCCAATTCCAGAAAAAAGGACATGGGCTGTAGCATGAGCCACTTAGTAAGAATGACTAGCGTTTAAGTAGTGCTTACCAAGTCCTAGACTCTCACAGCTTTCATATGTATCAATTCACTTAATCCTCTCCATGGCCCTACAAGGCAAGTCCTATCATTATCCCCATTCCACAGGCCTGGAAACTCAGACCAAGGTTACCTGGCCAAAGGCTTTGAATCCAGGCCGTCTGGCCCCAGGCACCAGTCCTAACCCCCTGCCACACCAGCTTCAAATCCCAGGGCAGCCTTGAGCAACTTACCTAACTTCTCTGTGATCCAGTTCCTCCTTTGCAAACCCCCGGAAAAGCACTTAGCAGTGAAGGCAGGTGGTAAATGCTCAATAAACAATGTCTGTTATTATTATTGTTACTCAATAATACTCGAATGCCTCTCCTCCCCCTCCTCCATATCTGCTTCCATTAGTTCTTTCCTTTGTAGCTCCCTCCAAATGAAATGATAAAGGTGATGCTTTCCAACATCCCTGTATGCTCGCCTCTCCATGCACTGTGAAAATGAAGGCCCATCCAACTGTCCTTGCCCCCCCCTTTAATGTTTTTTTTTATTTTATTTTAGAGAGAGAGGAATGGAGAGGGAGGGAGAGAAGAGAAAAAAAATATCCATTGCCTGACTCCTGCACACCCCCTACGGGGGATCCAGCCCTTAACCCAGGCATGTGCCCTGACAGGGAATCCAATCAGCAACCTTTGTGCACAGCAAGGTGCTCAACCAACTGAGCCACACCAGCCAGGGCAACCGTCCATGTCCTTTAATCCTGCTCAAGTGCCTGGCATTCTGCTTGGAAATTAACATCCTTCTCTCTGATTCTGCCCCGCCCCCTCCGTGTCCACCCTGTGCCCCACAGGTCTGAGTAACATCATTGGCATCATAGTGTACATATCTGCCAATGCCGGAGACCCCTCCAAGAGCGACTCCAAAAAGAATAGTTACTCGTATGGCTGGTCCTTCTACTTCGGGGCCCTGTCCTTCATCATTGCCGAGATGGTCGGTGTGCTGGCCGTGCACATGTTTATCGACCGGCACAAACAGCTGCGGGCCACGGCCCGCGCCACGGACTACCTCCAGGCCTCCGCCATCACCCGCATCCCCAGCTACCGCTACCGCTATCAGCGCCGCAGCCGCTCCAGCTCCCGCTCCACCGAGCCCTCACACTCCAGGGACGCCTCCCCCGTGGGCCTCAAGGGCTTCAACACCTTGCCGTCCACGGAGATCTCTATGTACACCCTCAGCAGGGACCCCCTGAAGGCCACCACCACGCCCACCGCCACCTACAACTCCGACAGGGATAACAGCTTCCTCCAAGTTCACAACTGTATCCAGAAGGAAAACAAAGACTCTCTCCACTCGAACACAGCCAACCGCCGGACCACCCCCGTATGAAGCCACGGGGCCCTCGCTAGCGCCTGCCCTGCCGGGTCCCAGGCAGAGCCCGAGAGTCGGGGCATGGCCCGGCCTGTGGGGTGGGCCTGGGGGTAGGGGAGGGTGGGGGAAACCAAACCATCCACTGGGGGGGAAACCTTCCCAAAGCAAAAAAAAACAAAAAAAAAACAAAAAAAAGAGAAAAACATACGTAAATTTTAAAAAAAAGAACAAAATATAAGAGGAACAAAGAAGCCAAACAACAGAAAATGTGAAAAACACATTAATGAGGGAAGAAAAAACAAACTTTAAAAACAGCGAGAGGATAAAAATTAAAAATAGAAAATAAATCTAAAAGAAAATGCATGATTTCCCATGTACCATTATTTTAACATTTAATAAAAACCAATTTAAATGAAAAAAATAAAAGGGAACTAAGATAACATTAAAGCAAAAAATTGAGAAGGAACAGAAAGGAAGGGAGATGTTCTTTGCATTTAATCAGGGCTTTCCGTTACTTGCTTGTTTGTTTTTTTAAGCTCTGGGAGAGTTACTTTTCTGTTCCCTTTAACCCCAAGAGGGCTCTGCCTCCCTAGGTGAGTGGGGGTGGAGACTCAGAGGCCCCGGGGCCAGGTGAGCCTCTTGGTCACTGCCAGGTCCCTGGAGCCTCTGGATGGGTGCCCCAGGAATGCTGGGCAAGCTCCTGGCTTGCGAGTCCACTCCACCCAGCATCAATGGGGCAGTTATAGGCCTCCAGGTGACCCAAGAGTCCTTGGTCCCTCCTGTCCGAAAGGTGCCTGGAGGGGGGCGCACTTGGGGCTTGCCCAGCCCCCAGGTTCCCAGTCCTTAATGGTCCTTAACCCACTGTGATGACTTCCTAGGCCTTGAGGGAAAGGAAGGAGAGGGATGGCGGCTTGCTGAGATGCCCAGAAACCCCGGAATCCTCAGGGTGAGCCTCTTGGGGTCAAAACCCCGAGATCCTGTCCTTGGGGACAGGAAATCCCACCCCCACCCCCGGGGATATAAAGCAGCTCTCCCTCCTCACCCCTCACCTCAGGGCCATCCAATGGCCCTGGGGCGATGGTGGACCCCCAGACTCATAGGCCCGCAGTCCCCTGGGAAGGGGGCTCACTGACCCTTTGGGGGTCCTTGGACTCACTGAAGCCCCCTTGGGGTACAGTGGGTCCAACAATGAAATTGCAAAAAGGTTTCTTTTTACAAAAGAAAAAGGAAAAACAAGTGGTGATTTTTTTTTTAATAAAAAAAACCACAGACTATAAATAAATGTAAATATATAATACGTGGATTTACTCGAAAGAAAATCAGATAGTATTTTTCTTTTAATTCTTTTCCAGCTTTAAACTGTGAAAACAAAAAAAAATGGGGGGGGTGGGGGACTTAAAATTTAGCAGGGAACTTGTAAAGAGAAAAACAAAACAAATATACAAATCCATTTTTTAAAAAATACTATTGTGAGAGATTAGAGCTGGGCTTAAAGCAGGAGGGAGAGACAAAAGGCCCTAGGGAGCTGCAGGGAGTTCCTGTCACGAAAGATCTCTTCCTTAGACCAGGAAGGCGCTGCTACTGTCGGGGAGAGAGAGAGAACCACGATGGAGAGTCCTCTCTTCACGAAGGAGATCGCACAACACACACACACACACAGTCCTTGAAGCCCAGGGCTAGAATCACTCACGGGGATACACATGCCATCTCAACCCTTCCCTCCCCTTACACAGGCAGAGGGAGGGTCCAGAGAAGATGACTCATGCCCTCCAGAGCCATGGACAGCAGCTCCACACTGGCATGTATGCTCACCGTGCCCGCCCACCACACACATGCACATCACTCGCCTGCATGGAAAGGGCACCAGTCTAGAATCCAGCTTTGAATTCTGAAAACCCTTGCTGTGTGGCCTCTCTGGGCCTCAGTTCCCCCTGTGTGATAAGCATGTGGATTGACCCAGATGAGCTCCGAAGGCTCATTCTTATTCTTGGCGCTGATGACTTTTAAAAAGATATGCCACCTGCCCAGAGGAAGATGCCAGAGACAACCAAAATAGCTGCCATCCAGCCCCAAAACATTGAGGACATTTCTGAATTATCGGTCAGCTGTTCAGACACACACGCACGCACACACACACACACACCATATGCCTCCTCACTGTGCTCCCAACCCCCTGCCCCCACATCCAACGTCAAAGCAAAAATTACACACACGTGAGCAAACGCATCCTGCCATTCAGACAGAAAGGGAAAAGGCACCAGAGGTCCCCAAAGCCACTCTTCATTCTGTGTCCCCTTTAATGCCATAACCCAGTCACAGAAAGGGGAGGGGCCTTCCTTGTGAGAAGACATCAGCCACCATGCTTCCCTCGCTGTCTCTAGGGGTCAGAGAAAAAGAGGATCCTCCAAGGCTTGCTGGGAGTGGCGGAGGCCAGGAGATGCAGAGGAGAGCTTTACAAAGTTTGGTCCCAGGGTGAGGACCAACCTCAAAAGTTAAACTTATACCACAGACTAAAGTCTGCAGCATCCCGGGTTGCTCCCCTTTCTTCCCAGACGGACAGGGGCCAGTTCAGAGAAACCCAACAGCTTTGTAAAGCTTGGATTTCAGCCCAGCCTGCTGGAGGTGGGGGGCCCTGCTGCCCCCATCTGCATGTCTCAGTTTGCCTCTTTCTTGACACTGCCCTGGCCTGAAGTTTCTTAAGGTGAGCTCTGGGAGTTGAGGGGAGTGGCTAGCAAGGCTTTTGGGGTTTCCACACTCCCAGCTCCCCTTCCCATCTTTTGTCTGGGAAAGGAAAGCTCTGTTCTTAGGTCAGCAGCATCTGGAACCCTAAATTCAGCCTGAACCACAAGGCAGATCTGCCGGCCCAACCCAGCAGTTCCCGGGAGGCCCCCGGGCCCCAGGGCAGAGCAATGGGGGCCAGTACCAGGTGTGGCGACCACCCAGTGTTTCCAGTCTGGGCAGAAATCACGACCACTCCCTCCCCACTCCAGCCTGGCCCTCCACCCCACCAGATTCCACACCGGAAAGGCTCGAGGACTGGAGAGAAGGGTGGGGCCCACCAAAGACAACAAATGAGCCGGCGCTGTCCGGAGCTGACAGCTGGCCCCAATTTGTTGTGACCGAGTGTCTGGGATGGAAATCAGTGCTTCTCTCCGGGCCGGGAGGCCGGGGTCCTGGGTCCTCTGGAAGAAGGCCATTGGGTGTGGGTGAACCCAGCTGGGCTGAGAAAGGGCTGGGGGCCCAGAGGGAAGAAGCCAGGACTGTGATGGCAAGGGCACTGCTTGCCAGGGTGGATGATTGCTCATGTCCAGCTCAAACCAGTTCAAGAAACCAACCTCCATTTTATTTTCTTGGTGGGTCCTTTTTTTTTTCCAGACTGTTAACAGAAAAAAATTTTAAAAAGCAGAAAACTAAAAAAAGAAAAAAATCCTGGTACATGAAATAAAGATTTTTTTTATAGCTTGGTCCTCACTTCAGTGGATTTCTTTCATTGCTTTCTCAACTCCTAGCATCCCATTTCAAACAATCGCAAAGGCGGAGATTCTCAGAGATGAGGGTCGGGAGGCTGAGAAGCCATGCAGTAGTGTCCCCACGGGAGTGTCAGGGGATGCGTCCTTTCATAAATATCCCTTGCCGATACTTGCACTCCTCCATG
>NW_006286236.1:1548199-1591707 GCF_000327345.1 Myotis davidii
CCCGGCTGGACAGCACTCACTGGTGAAAGTCTCCTCTGCACAATGAATTGCAATCCACTCTTCCTTGGAATCCAGCAACACTGAATGAGTTCCTTCCCTTTGCAGCACAACAGTTCCTCAGAAGATTGTGAGCGTGATGTCCTTGAGTTCTCTGCCTAAAATAAACCAGTGACAGTCCAGGGTTTCAATTTTCCCCATGAAAGGGTGCAGCCTGGAGTGGACACAGTACTCAGAGGGACACAAAACACAGTCCCCTCCAAGACGAATGGGAGGATTTTGGAAGGGGCCCTGGGACTCTCCCGACGTGAAGAGATGGGAAAGGCAAAATGGGATGTGTTCTATTTGGCTCAGGCTGCTATCACAAAACACCACCGGCCGCATGGCTCAAACATCAGACATTTATTTCTGCAGTTCTGAAGGCTGGAAAGTCAGTCTAACATCAAGGTGCCAAAGGATAGGCTTCTGGTGAGAACTCTCTTCCTGGCTTGCAGATGGCGCCCTGTCTCAGAGAGAGAGAGGAGTTCTGGGCTTCCTCTCTCTTCTTATAAGAACACCAATCCCCTCACGGAGTCCCACCCTCGTGACCTCATTTAACTACATCTCCCAAAGGCCCCACCTCTAAATACTACAACATAGGGAGTTAGGGCTCCAACATATGTATTTGGGGGGGAACACAGAAATTCAGGCCATAACAGGATGCTAACAGGAGAATTTGACCCTTGACAGTGAAGAAAGGCCCCATTTAAGGCAGCCAAACAGCTATCCCCTCACTGTCAGGCCCTATTTGACGGATGGCTGTATATGCCTCCCAAAGGCATTAAACACATTTAATTTATTCATTTTAACTTTAAAAAACTGTCATACACTTAAGATGGGAGGAAGGTATTTAAAAATCAAATCAAGACTTTAAAAGCAAACAGAAAAGTACTTGTCTGTTGGAAAATTGTACCTCTTTGCCCACCTTCCCATCACCACCCTTACTGAATTTATTATCCTTGACTCAGAGATGAGGTATAAACTCACAACCAATCCATGAGAAATAGGAAAAAGAAAAGCTGACCAAAGCCAGTTTAAAATGAAAACATTATGATAAATTGCTCTGAAAAGAGGAAAAAAAAAAAGCTTCATTTTGTCCTACTGACATCTCTCATCATAGATTTTTTTTAAAAGCATGGAGTCTCATTCACTACAGAAGCTGGGATTCACTGGCCTGGGTATTTTAATATTTTCATTTGAAGAGGCTGAAGGTGATCCACGTCACCTTCAAAACAGCCACAGTAACGCACAGCGAGGGGGATGGGGAAAGTCCCAGAGGTCATGGCCCAGGTCCTGACACAGACCAGGGCTGCAGCGCGGGTCTCTAGGAGGATGACACTGTCTCCATGTGGGGGAGGAAGCCTGTCACTGTGCAGCTCTCCCAGGGTCTCCAGAGAAGGGCCATGGCACGCTCTGAGCCACACAGGCCTAGGGGAGCCCAGCCCTGCAGTATGGGACCCAGGAAAACTTCGCTCTAGAATTGGCCCACGCTCAGAACTCCCTGCTCAATTCAGCCCAAGTTCCCAGGGGCCCACAAGCATCTCTCCCCCCAGGCTCACTCCTAACATTTATAATCCCAGGGTAAGAATACAAATGGAGGCCCACATACCATAAATCTAAATATTTAACAGCTAAAAATCAAACTTTAAAATGATGTTCTATCCTTCCATCCTGACGGTTTGAATTTGGAAAGCTCGACCTCCTCTAATTTCCATACCCAAAAGTGCCAGCATAAGGCAAGCCAGTCCTGGGCCCTTGACTCTGGCACCCAGCACACAGCGCAGCCTCCATTCCCTCCCCACCTCCAGCTCCACTCAACATGTCCAGGCCTCTCCCACACAGGGGGTGCCCATCCCAGCCTGCACATCCATGTTCCAGCTACTGCCACCCAAAGCAGCCGCTCCTTGGCTACCCCTCAGACCAGTGCAACCTCAAGATAGATGGTAGCCAGCCCTAGAATCTGCCTCAAGTCCCTTTGGGAAGGAATTCAAAATACAGTTCTAGGAGAGGGGTGTAGGCTCAGAGTGAGCATATTCTGTTGGCATATAGACTCCCTCCTCGCCCCCCGACATGGGGAGGGGCATCGTCAAAGAAAGGCCAGAGCCAGGGCCCTAAAGTCCAGGGCCCAACGCAGGGCCCCTCCTGCAGTGCATGTCCACCGCACGGCCTCTCTCTGGCTTTTGATTGTATATCCAACACTCAGGGCGCAGCATGAGGGCTCTGACTCCCAGAGGGTCAGGGAAGGAGCCATAGAGCTAAGAAAACCTATTCCTTCTTGGGTAAAAAGGCACAGAGGAGTCCAGAGAGGACAAGCTATGTGTCCACACTGGCACTGTGAAGGTTCCAGGCCCCAGCCTCCTGACCCGCACTGTCCCCGGCCACCCTTCTGGTGGAGGTTTGGGCATTCCTTCGCCATCCTCCATCACGTTCCAGGCTTAGAGTTTCCCCCTCGTAGTACTGCTAACCTCGCCAAATTCCAAGAGCTCCCGGAGTGTCTGCAGGGAGTGAGGGAAGGCGGCTGTCTCGGTGCGTGTCTAGACCTGCCTAACAAGGAGCATCAGTTTGGACTGGCTTCCAAGCCAATGGCAGAAGCTGGCGAGTAGCCAGACACAGCCTGCTCCCCTGGTGCCCAGGCACCGGAAAGAAATGTTGCTGGGCCAGCGTGCAGACTGCTCCCAGGCATGGGGCGCTCTGCCCCGCCTGCCCTCCCTACTATGGGCTGTCCCAGACAAAAACCCAGTGGGGTGTTGGGACTGCCTCCTACAGGCATCTCTTCTCAATTCTGTGTTCAGTTAGGCCATTTTGAAATTGGCGATAGTGGGAGTGTTTACACCACAGAAATGGGCAAATGCTACAAATCAGGGATTTATTTTTTTTTATGAAGAGCTGTCAAACATTTACCAGCATACCACTGCATAAATCTGTAGGTGTGGCTCACTTATGCATACCTTTGAGACACATCCAGAGCCCCACGGTGTGGTGCATGTGTGCACGTCCATGTACATATTCTTACATGCACACATACTTCTGGAATTAGATCAACTCACCCAAACGTATTCATTCAGTCTGTCAGGACTTACTGACCACATCCCCTCTCCCAGGCCTTGATCTTGGTCCCAAGTGTCCAGACACGACAAGGACATGAACTTACTTTCAGGAAGCTCTCAGTAGAGACAGGGCCATGGACAGGAACCCGAAGGTTGCTGAGAAAGATGATACAGCCACACAAAGGCGTGGAGAGGAGGGTACACTCACATGGGGCAGGCACACAGAGGAGATGGGGCTTCAGCGAGGGTGTGCACGCCTACCACACACATTTCTGTACATACTCAATCTACACGCGCTCGTAGACCTATCCGTGCACTTGCATACACAGGTAAGCATGGAGGTGTGTACCACTATACTGCCTCAGGTGCTTGCATCTAGGTGGACACATGGACCACCTGTACATGCGTATGCATTATGGTTGTGCCAAAACATCAGCCAGAACAAAGGAATGCAACACTAGGGGAGATGCCCATTTTTTTATTACCAGGCACACCTAGCCTGGAGCAGTAAGAGCAGAGTCTCTCTCTCTCTCTCTCTCTCTCTCTCACTCTTTCTCTGCTAGTACCTCTCCCAATCTCTTTTTCAGTCTCGTCTACCCTCTCTTGCTCTGGTTTTTGTTCTCTCCCTCGTCCCCCTCCCACCCAGTTATCAGCCTCAGTCTCACCCCCACGCTGCCATTATGCACAGGATTCCAGAGGGAATGAGAAGTAAGGGGTGAGACCAACCCAGGCACCTCTCTCAGCCTCTAGCTCCCAAAGCAGAGCAGTGAAGAGAGCCTGGATGGGCGCTCTGAGGCAGCCCTCTGCGATGAGATGAACAAGAGCAAGAACCCCTGGCATGAGGGGGAGGAGTGTATCCCTTCCCATCCATCAAGCCAGGGAGTCCGGGATGAGCTGTCATGACCCCTAAGCAGTTCAAAATCTCACGGGATAGAAAACTCGGACATGGATGTCAGGCAGGATGTAGTCAGCTGTCAGAAGGTGACTCTAGGGGGGAAGAGGGCAGCCAGGGGAGGGAAAGGGTAGCCTTGAGCTAAACCACTATTTCTCTCTCAAAACCTTCAGTGGCTCCCTGTGCCCTCAAAGTAAAGTCTTCAATCCTCTCCCTCGTTTGGACTCTGGCTGTCTGTCCTACCACACAGCAAACTATCAGACCGTATATTATCACAGACCTGTTAAGCAGATAAGGAAACTGGGGCCCAAAGAAGCAGAAAGGGGCTAAAAGGATGGGCTCTGGCTTCACACTGCCAGGGTTCAATCCTGACTCTTGCCGTTTAGGAGCAGCACAACCTTGGGTAAGTTATCTATGCCTCAGTTTCCTAATCTGTAAACGGGGAATAATAATAATAGCACTGTTGTTATGCGGAGTACATGAATTAAAAGCATTAGAGCAAGCATGTCAAACCCAAAGGCTAACACAGGCTAAATAAACAAGGTTTGTGTTTATGTCGGCCACAAAAAAACAAAAGCTTCAATTTTCATAGAAAAGTAGGTTTATTTCAATAGAGACATGCTGAATACAAAGGGCTGAAATAAATGAGTAATCATTAAAATAATACACGCTAAAATATTCACTGCTAGTATAAATGGAGAGACATATGGTGCACCCACGCATAAGGCACGTGAGGAAAATGAATGCAACACGATTATAGTAATCAGTCATTAGCGAACACTGTAGTTTGTTATTAATAATTATGTATAACAGGATCTTGTAAAAATTAAGTTACAAAAATTTTAAAAACTTTTCTTGCATACAGTTATATTGTCTGGACCACAAAAATATTTGTTGTGGGCCACATGCAGCCCACGGGCCACGAGTTTGGCATGCTTAGAGTATAATGCTTCTGTCCTGAGACATAATAACAGTTTTACAGCCCTTCCTATATAAGTGAACACTCAAGACTGGGCCATGCACCAAGACATACTCAGAATGTGGCAGAGCGGTGCCCTGATCCTCATGCGTACCCTCCACAATGTCCTGCCTTCGTCATCCACATACACAAACACACGCAGGGTCACCAGTGCCTTAACGGAGGCTGCCCAGGGCACAGAGGGGCAAGGAGGAGGGAGGGTGAGTTCTCCTTGGCAGAGCTAGGGGGCTGGGGGTGCACAGGCGGTGCCAGGACAGGCTTCACAGTTCTGGGCTGTAAAAGCCCTTGAGGGCTGAGGCTTAGGCTGTACCCACCTCCCTCCTGCTGCTGCTGAAATCTGGCTCTCATGAGCACTCGAGACCACTCTGATGCCTTTCATTCATTCCTTCATTCATTCATCCAGCCATCCATTCATTCCGCTCCTATTACATGCTGCCCTATGCTCAGTGCTGGGGGTAGCAGCAACCAAGACAGATCGGAGCTCCAGCTTCCTATAAATCATATTCCAGAGGGGAAGAAGGAAAATTAGCAAGTTAAGAATCAAATAATAATATGATCACACACTGTCATGAGTGCTATGAAGTAAATTCATTTTAAAAAGTAGAAAGTAAATTGATTTAGAAAAGGAACAGGGCTTGACCTCTCCTTTGGGTATCAAAAATGTAGCAGCTTCAAACAATAAGCGTTTATTATCTGCTCGGCTGGGCAGTTTTGCTCTGCACGGTGAGGACTGAAGCTACAGTCACGCGGGGGCTTGACTGGGCTGCAGCAACCACACTGGCTCACTCAGGGGCTGCAGTCGGCGCTCACTGTTCGCTGGGAGCTCAGCTGGGGCTCTTGACCCCACCCCCATCCTGTGGCCTCTGTGTGTCTTGGGCTTCTACAGCATGGCACCTGGCTTCCAAGCAGCAGAAACTGAAAGCTGCCAGTCACTGGAGGGCCTAACCTTGGAAGTGTCAGCAAGTCACCTCCGCCATATTCTGTTGGTCAAATCAAGTCCCAAGGCCAGTTCCAGGGGGAGGAAGAACCAAGCCCACCTCCTGATGGGAGTAGCAGCATAGGTGTGAGAAGCAAGGAAATGCTAGGGGGACATCCTTGAAGGCTGGCTACCACAATCCCTTAGGCAGAGCAGCCTGGAGGCCTCTCTGAGATGCTGATTTTGAGCTAAAATGTGAAGGGTCAGGAGGGTGGGCCAGACAAAAACAGGGATGGAAGGGAAGGCCAGGTTCCAGGCAGAGGGAACAGCATGTGCAAAGCCTCTTTTCCTGCGGCAGGAAAGAAATTGACCTGTGAGTAGATCTGACGATGACCCAAATGGTTATCACTGGTGAGCAAGGGACAAGTGACAGAGGATGAGGTGGAAGGTGGGCAGAGGTTGGTCCCTGTGGGCAGGCCTTTGGATTGTATTCTAAGTACAAGGAGAGGCCCCCCTCACCCAGACATGACAGGGAAAAGCACCCCTGGGCTCTCCATGCAAAACTCACTAAGCTTGACACTGTGGGAGGACAGAGATAAGTTAGCCAGGTCTCCTCCCTGAAGCTCATAGTTTTATTTGAATTATTTACTTCAAATAAATTATTTACTTCAAATAAATTCAAATTATTTACTTCAAATATTTACTTGTGATCTGCCCTCTTCCATTCAATTAACCTCTATTTAAGCAGCTCCTTCTATGAGTGGGCCAGCTTACAAGACACATAAATAAAAAAGAATGTTAAAGGTAGGAAACCAAGGCCATGGACAGGAGGAAGCACTATGACAAAAAATACAAGCTTCCTGGCAAGCAAGGCAAAAAGGAAAACATCATAAATTCTGCAGCTTTCGCTGTCAATCTTGACACTTTAGGTGCCGTAGAGAACATTTTTTTCTTGCGCAATTGCTCTCTGGAGAAGAGAGGAAACATGTATGAAACAATAATCAACAACCCAAAGCTAAAAGTAGAGAAGGACAAAAGAGTGCCTCAGACAGAAACTGGGCTGGAAGTCTTAGAACCCTTACATCTCAGAGGACTCGGCCCTGGAAGGGCAGCAGAGGCGGGCAGGTGGGAGACCATGGGTAGAAAGTTAGAAAGGCCTGTATCTGCAGCCCAGCTTCACCCGTCACCAGCTGTGGGACATGAGTAAGAGACAGCCTCCCTGAGCCTGAATGTCCTCATCTGAGAAATGGGCTCAATGATCCCTACATAGGATGAGTGGCTGGAATGCTCTGAGGAGACACTGAATGTGAAAGCTCCTAGCAGTGCGCCTAGATGTGGCTGGTACTCGATGAAGAAAAAGAATCATAACTAGAACCTATTGAGCTTCCCCTTGTGCCAGGCATTAATTGAAGCACTTTATATTTTAATGCTAACAGCAACATTATGCACTAGATCCTATTATTATCCCCAGTTTACAAATGAGGAAATGAGGCCCAGAGAGATTAAGATATGTGTTCAAGGTCACACAGCAAAAATGTGGTGGAGCTGGGACAGTAAGCCAGGCAGTCTACTGACTCCAGAGCTCACATCTTCACGCCGACACTAACCACTTCTCCAGCAGTGTTCGCTTTGTCCCTTTCTCTTTACCTTCATCCCCCACTACACACCCACTCAGTCTGCTACGCGCTCAGGGCTGAATGGGAGCTCCTCCCTCCATGGAGCCAAAATCCCCATCCCATTGGCTCACCTCACTCTCACCTTCTTCCCACACCTTGCCGCTCTCTTGTCTTAGCTCTGTTTTGCAGAATTTGTGAAAGCCACACTAACTTTTCTTCTAGGAGACAGCCCTTTAGAGTCAATTGCTTCTGCTGAAGGGCCTGGCAAAGGGTTAACAGAAGTGAGGCTCAAGGCTGGCCATAAAGGATGAGGAAGAGTCTTCCCACGAGCTCCTTGACAGCAGAGACATGACTCACTTATCACTTGCTTGGCACACGGCAAGGCCTAATAATCTTATGAATTGAGTAAAGGTGAACTGAATTGAATTGAACTGAGTTGAGATAAATTGAATTGGACTGAACGGAATCACAAGATTGAATTGGATGGAGGGCGAAAGGATGGATAGATGATTGGATGGATGGACAGAAGGACAGTTGGTTGAATAAATGGAAAAATGAATGGATTTTTAGATGTTAAGATGATGGATGGATGGATGGATGGATGGAAGTAGATTTAGTGACCTAGTTAGTAGGGAAACGTGGTAACTACAAGCACAAAAGTAGGAATGACCGAGGTGTGTTAAGGAAACACTGAATATATCAGTGTGACTGGGGCAGAGGGCTCCCGCCAGAGAGAAACAGAAAGACACACCCACATTCCCCCTCCTCTAGGGATAGATGGAGGTGCTGGGGACAAGTTGAGTGCTTGGTGGCTGCTGGGGAGGGAGGAGTTAAGTGCAGGATGGCTCCCCGGCCAGCTGCGACCAGGGTGACACTGACAGATTACAGCGTGTCCTCCGCACTAATAACACTGCGGCGTCCTCCTCCTGCCGCTCTCCAGCCAGCGCCAGCTCCAGTGGATCAATACCAAGAGATGCACACTGAAAGTCCTCAGCCAATTCCCTCCGAGGCTTGGATGTGCTAGAGCAAGAACCGCAGGGTAGAAGGGACCTTAGACATCAGCTCATTCCCTGCACTGGGAGCTCCTTGGGTCAAAGATGGTGTCCTATTCACCTTGGCATCCCCTGTCCCATCACAGGGCCAGGCAAGGACAAACTCCTCCCGAAGTTTGCTGAGGGAATGAACCAACCTCCTGGCCAACGCTGGAATCCTCACAAGAACATCTCGATGGCATATGATCCCCCAGCCTCCACTTGCATACCTCCATGGACAGAAGGCTCTCTCCCTCCCCCAAGCAAACAAAAGCCTTCCTTGATCTGACGATTAAAATTGGCTTCCCATCATGCCAAGTGAAATACGTCAGAGAAAGAAAAATACCGTATGGTTTCACTTATATGTGAAATCTAGAAAAACAAAACAAAAACACACTCACAGAAATAGAGCTCAAACTGATGGTTGTCAGATGGGAGGGGGGGATGAATGAAAAGGGTGAAGGGGAATATAGTCAACAAAATTTCAACAAGTTTACATGGTGACATAACTAGACTTAGTGTGATCACATTATAAAATATATAAATGTCAGGTCACTATATCGTCCACCTGACACTAATATATTGTATACCAACTATACTTAAATTTAAAAAAATAATAATCATCTTCCCCATTTTTTTAAATATATATTTTATTGATTTTTTACAGAGAGGAAGGGAGAGAGATAGAGAGTTAGAAACATCGATGGGAGAGAAACATTGATCAGCTGCCTCCTGCACATCTCCCACCGGGGATGTGCCTGCAACCCTGGTACATGCCCCCGACCGGAATCGAACCCGGGACCTTTCAGTCCGCAGGCCGACGCTCTATCCACTGAGCCAAACCGGTTTCGGCTTCCCTATTTTGATTTAACTTCCCCTTCTCTTTATTTGTCCATGAACTTTGATTTTTCCAATTTCTTCCTCTTTTCTACCCACCTCTCTTCCCCTCTCCCAAACCAACCCGTAATCCAGTCCACACCTCCTGGGGTGCTAAAGTCACATGACTAAGGAAGGAGAGGAAGGGAATCTGCATCCATTGAAAACCTGCTCTAGGTGAGATATGTCAGTGACCTACACGTATCGTCTCATAATATCCTCATGAATGTCCTGCAAAGTAAGTGATATTATCCCCATCTCACAGATGAGAACCGTGAGGCTCAGAGAGGTTACGTAAACGGCTCAGAGTCACCCAGGTAGTGGCGGAACCAGGGCTGGAACCCAGGCCCGTGGGCTTCCACTGTGCAGCTGTAGCCAGGCACACAGCAGGCATACTTTCCACATCTTGTTCTTGGCCTCAGGCGAGATGATCATTCAAAAACAAAAACAAAAAAAACAAAAAAAAAACAGTTTTGGCCTCCACCTTACTAGTTCTATGACCCTGGACCACTTGCTGAAGCACTCCACACCTTCATTTACTCGGGAATAAAATGGGGGTAACAGCACCTGCCTTATGAGGTAGGTGGGAAGCCAGTGCTCAGGAAGCACTTAGCACCACGCATGGCAAACAGGGCTCAGTAGATGTGAGTGATGGCTTTCCCTTTGTCTATTTCACCATCAAACTCTGAGCTCCTGGCAGCAAGAACCACAGCATTGGACTCTGAATCCCAGAGCTCAAGTCTTGAGATGCTCCCTGCTATCTATGGGACGTCACTCACACGCTCGGGACAGCGCTCAAGGCCCCTCTCTGGCTGCCTCGCTGTCTTTCTGGCTGCACCTCTCACCCATCCTCACGCGCACAAGGCCCTTTGGCACCTCTTGTTCCGTGCACACACACTGCCCCTGACTCTCCTTCCACCTTCACACTTTCTTTGCCTGGTAGCCTGCAAACTTGTCTCATCCTTCGAGAGCTGAAATGGTTCCCTCCTCTGTGCAGCCCGCCCCCCGCCCCTAGTGGGCTCAGTTGCCCCTGGGATCTCAGTACAGGCTTCTGAGCAAGGCCTGTTTTGTTCACTATTCACCAGTCTCCCCCACTGCCCTGAACGCTCCAGGAGGACAGGGGCTGTGTTTTCATCTCGGTACCCCTAGCCTTTAAGCATGTAGCAGGTACTTGGGAAATGCTTGTTAAATGAATAAATGAATGAATGAACAATGAATTATTCCTGACCACTCAGTCACCTGGCAGCTTTCAGAAGTCAAATTATGGTGAGTCACTCCTGCCCTGCCCAGCCTTGTGGGGAAAACAGTGACCTCTCCTTGCAGTCCATTCCACCAGCTCCAACCCGAGGCTGCGTCTCAGCCTGAGTGCACCCAGAGCCCTCCCGGCTGGCCTGGGAGCTGCAGCTGCGCACTGTTCAGCTCTGCAGCTGTGGAGAGGCTGAGTGGCCCGCAGGGAGCCCTCCTGCCTTTCTTCTCCCTGCCGCAGAGGTCTGCCGAAGCCCTCAACCACGCGCTGTGCTAGGAGTGCAAACAGGAAGGCGAATAAGACAATCCCTGCCTTATATACAAAGAATGGCATGGAGGAGACAAATGTCTGGTCTACCCCATATGACTACCGTCTACGGTTCAGAGTGCCTACCAATGTGCCACTCTCCTCTGTCCCTTCACACAGTCCCATCACTTCTCTGTGCCTCAGTTTCCTCCTCAAACAGGGGTTGACAGATCCACCCCACCTGCTACATCAGGATTGTCTGGCAAATGGAACCAGATAATCTATGTAAATTGCTCAGCTATGAAAATCTGTACCAAGGTTACTGATGTTGTCTTTGTTATCTTAATATAACAATAATGAATAACTGCAGTCCTCTCCTCTGCAGCCACAGCAACTTGCACACAGTAGGTGTTTAATTGCTGTCTGATGCAATGAAATGCAGTCCCAGTGACGGTCATGACTTTTCAAGCCTTGGCGAACAGCGCCATCCCGTGGCCAGAATTCAAAACACATGGACCTTCTAGTAAACAGGCACCAGGCCTGGTGGGGGCTGCTGGGAACCCCATAGAGGTCTTTTTAGAACAAATGCAAGAACAGTTCGTCTGACACCACAAAACAAGGAGAAATTTCTTCACCCCCAGAGATGGTACAGACTCAGAGTATAAATAGGTTCAGTAAGGGATTAAAGCAGCACACTGGATTATTTCTCCATAACGGGGTCTCTGGGAGAACTGGAGTCTCCAAGAAGTGGTCCACCCTCGTGCTCTGGCCTGACCCTGTGGATGTGGACACAGCTGCTCATCCTTCACCTAGAAGACTTGAACTTCACCCTGCTACTCACAAGCTGTGTGACCTTGAGCAAACCACTGCCCTCTCTGGGCTCCAGTTTTCTCATCTGTGCAATGAGGTTATCATCCCTGCATTGGCCACCTCAGAGAATAGTTGTGAAGGTCAAATGGGATAAGAAAAGCACAGCTAGTTTATAAATGGTAAAATGCTATACAAACATGATAAATGGTTATTAGTATAGTATTTCTAAAAATAGTAATAATTGGCCAAAATAATTTATTGAGCTTCTCACGATGCTAGACCCTTTACCATATCTTACTTGAGTTCCTCAAAATGATATAAATACTTTCAGGAAGCCCATTTGCAAATGAGGACACTGAGGTTTAGAGAAGTGTGAAATTTTCCCCAAAGACACACTCACCCTATCCAGAGGAAAGCCAAGATTTGAACTCAGGACAGAGGGACCTCAAGTCAACAATGTCATATCACCTAAATAGTTCCACCGAAAAGGGACTTACAGGTAGCCCTGATACACAGCAGTAAGTGTCTTGAAGGAAATGAAAGAAATATTGACATTTCTCTTCTTTTTCTCAGGAAATTCTGCTTCCTTCCCATCTCTATCTCAGCAACTCCTTTGACCTTGGGTCCTCCAGGAAGAGGGGAGCTCTTAGGCCCTGCACCCAGGGTCCTGCGTACAGCCAAGGTCAGAGAATTCCAAAACAATCCCTTCCTGGGTCCAGCCCTGGAAAGGGGCATGCATGTGCCCATAAGGAGCTGGCAAAAACAGATGGGGGGACAGATCCCAAATCCAGGTCCCTGTGGAACAGATGGTACCAAAGTCTGCTGGGAGAAGGTGGCTATTTTTCAATAATCATAATGACCATCACATGGCTGGAGTCTTCTGGGGCTTCTGAGTGTCCCCTATCCATTTTCTCATTATTTGACCCTCAGAACATGCCTTTGAGATCAGAATCCATAGCCCTCGGTTACAGATAAGGAAGCTGAGGTTCAAAAAGATTAAATAACTTGTCCAAGGTCATGTGCCAGTAAGTGGCAGAGACGGAACTCAAGTTCAAGATTCCAGAGCACAAATTCTCTGACTCCCGAGGACCATGCCTATTTCCGGTGCTGGTCCTGGTTCTGGCCCAGCTTGTGCCATCAGCTGGCTGGGTGAACTCAGACAAGCCACTCAGCCTTGGTTGCTTTATGTCCAGAGATCCCTGCCAGCTCTGACTGTCCTTTATTCACGTCCTTGAGCCATAACGACGAGGGTGTTCAGCAGCATCCGAAGGCTGTGCAGAGAAGCAGCTGTGACTGCCTCCCTTGGGAAGCTTTTCCGGACTGCCCACGGCTGAGTTATCATCGGCGCTGTGCTCCCCCAGCACTCACAGCGCTGCATCGTCATTCATCTGCCAGTTCCCCAGGGGCCAGGCAGGAAGGTCAGATGTGATGCAGTTGGGAGGAGTGGGGCCTATGGCAAGTAGAGGGCCCCTGCCCAGGGGGCAGTTTCTATTCAGCTCCAGCTTCTTATCATCGTGCAACGAAGCCAGCCCAGTGTTGCCAGATCTTAAGAGAAGTCGAAAGATCTGGATATTTATGTGAAATCTGCTTTTTAAATGTAGACAATACATAGTTCATTAATTACTTTATAGGTATTGCAGCCCCTGGATTAGCCACACCTGTTTTCCCACTAGACTTCCGACCACTTGAGAACATTGCTGGGTCTCTCTGAACCCTTAGTGCCAGCTCAGAGCCTGCATCCCCATAAGTGACAGGTGATTGCTTTTTTAAAAAATATATTTTTAATTGATTTCAGAGAGGAAGGGAGAGGGAGAGAGAGATGCAAATCAATGATGAGAGGGAATCATTGATCGGCTGCCCCCTGCATGCCCCACACTGAGGATCAAGCCTGCAACCCAGGCATATACCCTGACCAGAAATCGAACTGTGACCTCCTGGTTCATAGCTCAATGCTCAACCACTGAGCCACACCGGCTAGGCAGGTGATTGCTTTTGAAACGTTGCAGGTCTTGTCCCAGTCAAAGCCCCCACAGGCCTCTGGAGACCCTGCTAATCAGACTGGCATGGATTAAGGGTTTGCTGCTTTAAGCACTTTACACAGTACCTGACTGAAATCTCACGACATACATACTCTGATCCCATCCATTTTGCAGGCAAGGAAGCCAAGACTCAGAGAGTTGCACGACTGGCCCAAGTGGTACCTAGGATTCCAATTCAGGCAGTCCCTCTCCACAGGTCTCATACCGCCCCATGAGACCCCCTTAAATATCACCGGCAGTCACTCGGCCCCAACAAGGATCCCCAGGCACCCGCATACATGGTTACCAGTCCTAAGGACAGTGGGAGCCAGAGCATGTGGCACAAAGAGAGAAAAGAACATCTGTGCTGCAGAAAGTGGACCTGGCGTTCAGGGAGGGCACCTTCCAGCCTGTGACTGCACTGCCAGATCAAGCCAAAATCAGTGTTTACCTCTGTCCCCAGGACACCAAGACCCAGCTTCCATCCAAAGAAAATGGATAGAGAGACAGAAAAAGCCGAGGAGAGGCCCGGGTATTGCTCATCCCATCAAAAAGCCAAGCATTCTCTAAACTAGCTAAATGGTTCCAGAGGAAATGGGAGTCTATTTTGTGTCCTGTCACCAGGGCTGCAAGTCCTGATATATCTCAGGCCACAGAGAGAAGTGGATGGCTCAGCACTTGGAGAGATGCCCGCACGAGGCAGGAAGTGGGGTGGATGATTCAACAGGTACCTCTCTATTCTGAGAACTGATCCTGTGATGGGTGAGTGTACATCCAGCTGAGATGAAAAATAAATCTGAATGCCGACCATTGGAATATACAGCGAGCCTCCCTTGCTTCCAGGGTGCCTGAAGCATCCTTTGGGGCTTTAATCCTTAAAAGTTTTCTATTTTTAAGAATTTACTGGGGCGATGAGGCTCTTGGGAAGCTGGGGTGGGCTGGTGACTCAAAGGCTTCCCTTCCTACCCACACACCTCCAACAAGATGCTAAAGTACTGAGGTTCCATGCAGTCTGCCTGGGGCACCACATCCCCCACCCTCAGTCTCTCTCATCTGTAAAACGGGGGCAGTGATCTCCACATTGCTGAGAAGGGAAAGTTTGGGGCTCAATGTGTTTTACAAATTGGGATTTCAGGAGGTTTTATGGTAGCCCTACCGCATTGTATGTAATATGTCCAGCAAACTCTGGGACAGTCCTCCATAAACCCGTTAATTTTTCCACAGCAAATGTATAAAACAGTCACACCAAGTGGGGCAAAATAAAGATTATAAAGAACCTCACTTTCAAGTCACATCAAGTGGTTTTCAGAGCGTTTGGGGATCTTAGAATTTGTGTAAGTGACAGCTTTGGCTCCAGGCACACCTGGGTTTCCATCCCAATTGCACCTTTATCAGCTGGCTGGCCTTGAACAAGACATACCTCCTCACTGTGCCTCAGTTTTCTCATCTATAAAATGGGACTATAATCCCTTTGGTGGTTTTTAGGAGGCTCATGAGGAGATGCAGGTTGCTGTACTGGAAGGGGTGCTGGCCACAAGGACAGGTGCCCAGGAGGAGACCTTGGTGAACCCATCACAGTTTGAGGTATGTCTACACACACGGCAGAGGCAGATTCCCTTTAAACAACCTTGTAAGGCTGATGCACAGACAGAAGATCCATTTACTAAGGGAGAGCCCAGGAAATTCAACTGGCAGCAGGACGGGGCATTTCTGTCCGCCTGACCAGCACAGAATTCCCTGCAGTAAAAGCTCCAGGATGATTCATGCCTCACAGGGCTCACTAGTTGGAGGAAGACAGAACAAGGGACAGCATTAGTCTGAAGAAGCATTTCTCAGCAGAGGCAACTTGAGGGGACAGCTTGCCCAGGAAATGGAAATGATGCTCCGGCCAGTACAGCCAGGAACCTGCTCCCTGGACAATGCCATTCTCTGGCTCTGTGACTCTCCCCTTTCTCTACTCCCATTCACACCTCCATTCCTTCTAATCAGTGTTCCTTGGACAGCCAGTCACACTCCAGGCCTCCTCCCAACCACACTTCCTCAGAAACTCTGCCTGGCACTTGATTGGCCCAAACTCTTCAGTCACGTATTTGCAGACAACCAAGTGGTGGCTCCTAGAAAAGGCCGGTTTACATCTGCGGCAGATCTGATGCTCCTAAGGTGGCCACAGCCACACTCTCCCTCCACATGCTCTTCTAGAGCCTGTGCCTTAGCTCTGGGCAAGCTTTCAACTTGCTGGTAACCAACAGAAGGGGCAGAAGTGATGTGCGTACCTTCTGAGGCCAGATCGCAGAACGCCGTGCAGCTTCCAGCTTCTTAACCAGAACACTTGCCCTGGAAGTCTTCAGCTCCCGTGGAAGCGCTGTAGTCTGGCTGTCCTGAGGTCGCCATGTTGTGAGGAAGCCCAAACTCTCCGTGAGAGAAGCCCTAAGATGAAATGGAGAGAGAGAAAGGTCTAGCCAGCCACCAGCCACTCCAGCCGCATCCACATCCAACTACAATGGCAGGAGAGATCCCAGGCCAGAACCACCTAGTCAAGCCCTTCCCAAATTCCTGACCACAGAAACCAAGAGAGATAATAGTAAAAGGATTGTTGTTGTTTTAAGTTGCCACGTTTTGGGGGGATGTTACGCAGCAAAAGATAACTGGACACGGGTAATTTTATGTCCCTCCTCTGTAGGGTGGCCACAGCTCTCAGTTTGCACGGAACACTCGCAGTTTACACCTCTTGTCTGGTATAATTAATGTGGTAGTGATGCCTTCCTCTCCCAGAAGCACCTTGGTTTGGATAGTAAATTATATGGTCAACATACATTTGGCCAAGTTCTTAGAGCACCCTACAGATCCTGGCAACAACCCTCCACCTCACAGTCTAGAATAATCAATGTAAGTGAGGTGCCTCGTGTATAGGGAGCATTTGAGAAATTGATGCGCGTTCCCTTGTCCCTTCCCCTTCTCCCAGTTCCATGGTCTGTATGCTCATCAGTTTTTCCAAGAGATGGCTCAGGCTCAGTGCCCACACGACCTCCAGAATGCTTTCCCCCAATAAACGTACAACCTCAGTAAAAACAGGATGTCTGTTATGCAATTGCAGCTTCAAAATAAGCCCAGGGCTCCCTCTTTTTCACCAGATAGCTGTCACTAAGCCCCTCTCATGAGGAAATTCTGGATTTCTCCCTTCCGTGGAGGAGTCCCAGGAGGAAAAAGGGACCTCTTCAAACCTCAGGAAAGCCCTTCACAACCCATAAGGGTGAAAGCTTTTGAGGACACAAAACCACTCTCAATTCCTGACTCAGCAGCTCACTCATTAGGCTAAGTCAGTGGTCGGCAACCTGCGGCTCGCAAGCCACATGCGGCTCTCTGGCCCCTTGAGTGTGGCTCTTCCTAAGCCTTAGGAGTACCCTAATTAAGTTAATAACAATGTACCTACCTATATAGTTTAAGTTTAAAAAATTTGGCTCTCAAAAGAAATTTCAGTCGTTGTACTGTTGATATTTGGCTCTGTTGACTAATGAGTTTGCCGACCACTGGGCTAAGTACCCAACCATCCTGAGCCTGATTCTTCCCACCTGCATCAATGGAAGGATTGATGCCTCTCTCAGAGAACTCTTAGAAAGAATTAAAGAGATGAATGTTTATGTAAAGCACTAGCTCAGTGCCTGACATACAGTAGGCACTCAATAAACACCACCTCCCTTGTTAAGGCATTGGAGATTCCTATTAGAAACTGCATTTGCTTTATCTGGAAGGGACAGGAAGGGAAGACTAGCATAAAAGGCTGATCAGAAATCAGTAACACTGGTGCCTCTCACTTCTAGGCATGACATGAGAGGATGTATATGGAGGGCCTGGCAGGCACCTGAGTCTCCCTCAGCTAGATGAGAAGATCTTTGAAGACAAGAATCTCATATATCATTATACACGCAGGGTCCTGTTGCAAAGGGGTGGCTCTGGGTAATGCCAGTTGAATGATCTCATACCAATTTCAATCCATTTATTCACTGACTAGTTAAGTCAATAAATTTTTATTGGGCACTTACTCTATCAGGCACTGTTCCAGCAACTGGGAAAACAGGCCCTATCCCCACCCCACCAGGTGCTCCGAGTGATGGAAGAGACATACATGGATCAAATAAGTGCACAAGTAATCACTTAACTTTCAGTGCTATGAGTGTCAGGAAGGGGAAGCACAGGGAACCTGGTCTGCGGTGGGAGGGAAGGCATAGCCTAGGAAGTGACATTAGACCAAGAGCTGAAAACTAGTCAAAGAGAATGTAGAGATTTGAAGATGGCGGCGTAGGTAAATGCCTATACTCACTGCCTCCCACAACCACATCAAAATTACAACTAAAATACAGAATAACCATCATTCAGAACTGCTGGAAAGCTGGCTCAGTGGAAGTCCTACAACTAGAGAAGTAAAAAAAGCACTGAGACTGGTAGGAGGTGCAGGGGCACTGAAAGGGCTGGTCTGGCACCCACATGGGCTGCTTTTTTAATGGGGAGGGAGATCATCTCTACAGAGGCCGCCCAGAGGAGCAAAGGATCCCAGTCCCATACCAGACCCCCAGCCCAGAGTCCCAGAACTGGGAAAAGAAGTCCTTACGGGCAGTAAGAACTACGGCTGTAAAAACCAGTGGGGATTGGGGTTCAGTGACACAGAGGCTGCTGGAAACCCAGCTGTTCCTCTTAAAAGGCAGACACCACAAAATGAACTTACAAGGTCCTGCTTCCTCTGAGCTCCAGCCCCAGGGCAAGGCTCTAGGGAACACAGACACATACGAGGAGGAACTGGATTATCTGGCATCAGGGCAGTAACTCGGGGGCAGCTTTCTCCCAGATGGAGGTGCTCGTAGGAATCATTGTTCGTATGGTGAGGCCACCCCAGTCGCAGGGCTGACTAGCAGTCATTTCTCTTTGCTCCACCCAGGTGGATTCCCTAAGACTCCGCCTCATCCAATTTACAACCCCACCCAAGCTGTGTGCATATGAATGGCCTGTCCTTGCTCAGGCTGAAATCTTTCAAACAAGCTGAAGCTGGGTCAGGGAGGCCCAAACCTATCAATAAAAGGCATAAGACCCGGCACCAATACCAGCCTGCCTTGCTTCACAGCTGGGCCTCATCTGGGCACTTCCAAACCCAATACAAAGAGGAGGGATCTGCAGAACTCTCTGTAGCTCCTACTGAGTGGCCCCAGGCAGTGGCTGGCTTTGCTTCTCCCTGGACACCCAAGAACCAGTGTTACCCAGTAGTCAGTATCAATCCATACCAGATTACAACTCTATACATCCATAAGTGACACATTCAAGGGACAGACTCAGTGAACACCAAAGCCCCACCAAAGCAAGTCCTGCTCCATAGGGGTGTGTCCTGCACAGCAGCTCTCCCACTGTAGTTGCAGCTGGTCCTCACAGCCAATTAACCTGGAGGTCAATTCCTCCCAGTGACACCAAGAGAAATCAAGTCTCAACTACAACAAGACTGTGCTCACAGCCCACAAAGGGGTACACCTAGAGCTCCCAGCTCAAGTGACTGGGGAGGCTGAGCCACTGGTCCCTACAGAACATATACTAGACAAGGCCACTTTACCAGCTAAAGGAGACCAAGCAGCTCTACCCAGTACATAGAAACAAACTCAGGGAAGCAGCCAAAATGCAGGGACAAAGAAACATGTCACAAATGAAAGAATGGAAGAAAGCAAACTACTGGATATAGAGTTCAAAACCATGGTTATAAGGTAATAAAGAATAATAAACAGGGATTCAACAGCAGAGTGGAGGATTCTGAGAATCAAATCAACAATTTGAAATATGAGGAAGCATAAAACACTGAACCAGAAGAGCAAAAAGAAGAAAGAATCCAAAAATATGAAGATAGTGTAAGGAGCCTTTGGGACAACTTCAAGCATACCAACATTCGCATTATTGGGGTGCCAAAAGAGAGAGAGCAAGACACTGAAAATTTATTTGAAGAAATAATGACAGAAAACTTCCCCTACCTGATGAAAGAAATAGACTTACTAGTCCAGGAAGCACATAGAGTCCCAAACAAAGGAACCCAAAGAGGACCACACCAAATCATAATTAATATGCCAAGGGCTAAAGACAAATAGAGAATCTTAAAAGCAGCAAGAGAAAAGCAGTTAGTTACCTACAAGGGAATGCCCATATGACTATCAGCTGATTTCTCAACAGAAACTATGCAGGCCAGAAGGGAGTGGCAAGAAATATTCAAAGAGATGAACAGCAAGAACCTACAACTGAGATTACTCTGCCCAGCAAAGCTAACATTTAGAATTGAAGGTCAGATAAAGAGCTTCACAGACAAGAAAAAGCTAAAGGAGTTCATCACCAGCAAACCAGTGTTATATGAAACTAGAGGCCTGATGCACAAATTTGTGCACAGGTGGGGTTCCTCAGCCTGGCTGGCAATCAAGGCCTATGGGGGGGCCAGCCAGCCAGAGAGAAGGACCCTGGGAGGTTAGCCAGCCAGCCCGCCGCCCCTCCCCCCCCAATCGGGGCCAATGCAGGGGCCAGCCAGGGAGAGGGGCCACGGGAGGTTTGCTGGCTGGCCACGTGGAGGGGCTGCAGGAGGTTGGCCAGCCAGGGGGGTGGGGGGTGCTGCGGGAGGTTGGCTGTGGGAGTGCACTGACTACCAGGGGGCAGCTCCTGAGTAGTGATGATTCTCAGAAGGAAGGAGGGTGGGAAGAGATTAAACAGGCTGAGCAGCCCTCCCCCCTGTGGGGGCACACTAACCACCAGGGGGCAGCTCTTGCATTGAGCATCTGCCCCCTGGTAGTCAGTGTGTGTCATAGCGACCAGTCGTTCTGCCATTCAGTTGATTTGCACATTAGCCTTTTATTATATAGGACATGCATTACCTATGGACACAGACATTGGGTGCTGAAGGCCTGGGGCAGGGCGGGGACTGGGTGGAGGAGGGCAAAAGGGGGAAAAGAGGGACATCTATAATAATCTCAACAATAAAGATTTTTTTAATGCAATATTGGAAAAGAAAACTAGACAAAGAACAAAGGGGCCTTCCAAGCACAAAAACAGCACATTAGGAGGAAAAAAATGGCAAAATCCAGTCAGCTCAAGGCAGATGCCCAAGCCAACAGCTCAGAGGTAGCTCACCTGCCTGGCAGAGAGAGGATCTGAGAGGATAAGAGTGTCAGATAGGGCCAAAGAGGGTAGGGGAGAGAAAATTTGTTTGTGTGAGGGGGTGGGGGGCCATGCAGGCGGTAAGAAAGGACCCAAAGAGGAGGGTAGAAACCAAGTCAGAAAAGAGAGGTCCTGGAGGCGAGGAGTGGTTCTGGAGGTGGCCACTTTGTTAGAATTCTGACAAACTGGAAGGCATGAGAAAACGGGGACCAAGTTGGAATTGGGGTGACACCAAGAAATAAATCAAGGCCCTAACCAGTTTGGCTCAGTGGATAGAGCGTCGGCCTGTGGACTGAAGGGTCCCAGGTTGGATTCCAGTCAAGGGCATGTACCTTGGTTGAGGGCACATCCCCAGTAGGAGGTGTGCAGGAGGCAGCTGATAGATGTTTCTCTCTCATCAATGTTTCTAACTCTCTATTCCTCTCCCTTCCTCTCTGTAAAACATCAATAATAATAATAATAAAGTATACACAGTGAGCCAAGCTGGAAAGAAATAAATAAAGGAACTAGGAAAGTTTACCAAAAAGAAATCCATAGAGGGCAAAGGAGCATCATTAGAGTGATCCCCCCAACACTAGGCACATCCAAGCAGAGGTAACAGCAACCAGCCAGACAGGTGACAAGGAAATGCCTGTCTGGAGTGCAGGTTTGACCAGATGAGTGACTAAGAGGATCCCTACAGCCCCAGCACTCACCCTTCCCTCCCCAGAAGGCCACATGTGGGAAGAGAAAGGGCCTGTTGCCTCCGCTGAAATGTTCTTCCCCTAGATTTCCCCGGGCCTGCTCCCTCTCATCCTGCAGTCTCTGCTCAAATGTCACCTCCTCACAGGTGCCTTCCTGAAGCGCCACCTTAAAAGTGCTGCGCCCCAAATCATTCTCTAACACACATCCCTGTTACAGCATGTTTACCCACTTCTCACATCTCTTTGTACACCTGCCCATGGTCTACCTCCACTCTTTTAGAAGGTACCCTCCACGCCCAGCTGGCATGGCTCAGTGGTTGAGCATTGACCTATAAACCAGGAGGTCACAGTCCAATTCCCAGTCAAGGCACATACCCAGATTGCGGGCTTGATCCCCAGTGTGGGCCATGCAGGAGTAGCATGTTTACCCACTTCTCAAATCTCTTTGTACACCTGCCCATGGTCTATCTCCCCTCTTTTAGAAGGTACCCTCCACTCCCAGCTGGCATGGCTCAGTGGTTGAGCATTGACCTATAAACCAGGAGGTCACAGTCCAATTCCCAGTCAAGGCACATACCCAGATTGCGGGCTTGATCCCCAGTGTGGGCCATGCAGGAGGTAGGCAATCAATGATTCTCTCTCATCATTGATGTTTCTATCTCTCTCTCTCCTTCTCCTTTCCTTTCTGAAATCAATTTAAAAAAAAAAAATTTTAAATAAGAAGAAGGTACCCTCCTGGACTGCAGGACCTGCTCTGCTCCTTGCTCATCCTCCACACCTAACTCCATACCAGGCACACAGAAGGTGCCCCATGGATGTTTGCTGAAAGTAAATAAATGAAATCCCGGCTCTGCCTCTTACTAGATGTGTGAACCTGTATTAGTGCCTTTCCCTCTCGCAGCCTCATCTGACCATCTGTAAAATTGGCACTAAACTACTGTAGCCATGAGGTTAAAATGAACTCAAGGGATTTGTCCCTTGTAAACTGCTGTGCTAATGTCAGCCATTACTAGTAATCATGAAAAATTAGTCACTCAATTACCCGAGTTTGTGTCTCTCTAGACTGGACAGGCACTGTGACATCTCCAGCTCCTTTTGAGAAAAGAGCACCTGCCCTCACACCTATACTTCCCTGGCAAGAACGCTAGGTTTTTATTTTAGTCTCTAAAATCAGAATATGAAGGCCCTGGATTCATCCCGCATTTCCTGAGCAAACTCTGTATGCCAGGCACAGGGCTGGGTCATGTGGCTTCCTCCAGGAATAATGCGGCTCCGTGCTAGAGGAACCCAGGGCCTGGGTTAGGAGAGGTTGGGGGACACTGGTAACAGGACCAGAGGTGTGGGAAGCCCACACCTATACTTTTCTGGCAAGAACGCTAGGTTTTTGGAGGAAGCTCGTTCGGCAGCTGTGTTGCCATGGGCCGGAGGAAGGCACTAAAAAAAAAAAAAAAAAGAACGCTAGGTTTTTAATTTAGTCTCTAAAATCAGAATATGTAGGCCCTGGATTCATCCCGCATTTCGTGAGCAAACTCTGTATGCCAGGCACGGTGCTGGGCCATGTGGCTTCCTCCAGGAATAACGCGGCCCCATGCTAGAGGAACCCAGGCCTGGGTTAGGAGAGGTGGGTGGACACTGGTAACAGGACCAGAGGTGTGGGAAGCGCGGCAATGGAGGGCTGTGCCAAGTGGACACCCGAAGGAGAGAACCTGTCCTCGGAGGTCACTCATGCATCCAACAAACATTTCCCAAACACTGGCTACGTGGTAAGCACCATCCTAGGTGCTGGGGACACCACAGTGAGCAAGACACGTAAGACCCCACCTCCCATGAGGCTTCCTTTCTAATGAGGAGACAATAAAAAAGTAAACAAATAAACAAACAAGGTAAGTGGAAGAGAGATCCATGTTAGGCATCCAGTAAAACACCAACGGGGTGCGCAGAAGCAGCGAGGGCCAGGTATCTCCCAAGTTTGAAACCCCAGCTTCACTATGCACAGCTCACCCTAGAACACCTCTCTGTGCCTCCGTATCTTCATCTGTAAAATGGAGAGAATAACAGGCCCTACCTCATAGGTTGAGAATTAATGAGTTAATGTAAGTTCCTGGAATAGTACCAGGCTCATGGTGGGCGACAGAGTGAATGAGGACAGGGCCAGGCTACTCAGAGGGCTGGTCAGGAAATGCCTGTGTGTTGAGGAGACAGTGAAGATCTAAGGGAGATGCGTTCCAGGCAGCAGGGAACAGCAGGTGAGAAAGGTCTCAAGACAGGAAGTGAGCCAGGGTATGACCCAGAAAGAGGAAGCAGCCAGTGAAAAGCTGCCACTTAGAAACTCGCAGGCCATGGAACAGAAAGGGCTTTTATCCTCAGGATCAAGGTAAGCCATTGAAAGATTTTCAGCAGTGGAGGGAGGGAGGGAGGGAGGGAAAAGGGAGGGAGGGAGGTTGGGCATGCTCTGATTTCATACGAAGGAGGATCAGTCCAGCTCTATGTCATGTGGAGAAAGGACAGTGTGACAGGCGGAAAGAGACAACACGGGAGTCAGCTGGGAGGAGGAATGGAGGCAAGATCCCATCCAAGACCAGGAACCCACTGTTGTAATGTACCCCGCGAATCACAGGAGGACGCCTCAAGAAGTCGAATTAAAGAGTCACATTTATTACAATCCGGGACTATGAGGGGCCATTCCCAAATCTCATAGCCATAAGATGGTGGCCAAACCAGACTTATATAGGCAAAGATCACAAAGGTATTGATTACATCCCAGGGTTTGGAATGAGGCACCTGGCTCGCAAAAAAGCAGATTACACATGCAGAATTAAGCATGTTAATTACAGTTTCAGGTATCAGGGTCACCGAGGACAGTTTAGAGTAATTGTGCTGTCCTGTTTCCAGTACAGTAGAATGTGCTCTCTAAGACCAGTATGATAACAATCAATGGGATAGTCATTCAATCGATAAGGCATTCAATCGAATGGGATGACTTATACAATTTAGAAAATCAAAGTAACCTGTCCATTGTTAAGCAAATAGGTACCATACTTCACCACTATTGAGAATAAGACAGGACACTTCAAATCCTCCTCCATCTGCGGTGTGCAAGGACGTCTGGGCAAAAAATATGAAAAAGATGATTAAACTCTGACACGAGAGAGAGACTGCGGCAGATGGCCTGTGGGCCCTAGGGGAGAGACATGATCTAAGCAATTTAGAAAAGCTACATCTCCTCTTGTAATTTACAAAACGCTACAATTTACTATTCATATCCATTACACTGACATTAACTGAGTGCTTACTTCATGCCCGGAGTAAGGTGCTAAATTCATGTTCTCTTTTTTTTTTTTTTTAATATATTTTATTGACTTTTTACAGAGAGGAAGGGAGAGAGATAGAGAATTAGAAACATTGATGAGAGAGAACGATCGATCAGCTGCCTCCTGCACATCTCCTACTGGGGATATGCCCGCAACCAAGGTACATGCCCCTGACCGGAATCGAACCTGGGACCTTTCAGTCCGCAGGCCGACGCTCTATCCACTGAGCCAAACCGGTTTCGGCGATGTTCTCATTTAATTCTCACAAAATCTCTAGCCATCCATTCAACACACGTGTATTGCCAGGCACTGTTCTAGATAAGCCAGAAAGAGTTGCTGCCAGCACCGAGCTTGCCCTCTAAAGGCAGAGACAGAGCCTACACAAGGAAACAAAAGTATTTCAGTGTGATGAGTACTATGAGGAAGACAGCAGACTGAGGGGGTGAAGAGGGGTGGCGGGAGGAGCAGCGGTCTTGGGAATAGTGGTCAGAGAAGATCTCCCTGAGGAAGTAACTCGAGCTTTCACCACGTGAGAGGTAATCCTAGAGGAGCAAGAGTGGGCACTAAGGGTCCAGACGCCAGGCTGGAGGTGGTGGGGAAATGGCATTCAAGATGGATTCTGAAAGAAAAACAAAGAGGACTTAGCAGAGAACTCAATGTAGTTGCAGAGGGGAAAGGGACTAGTACTGATGACTACAAGGTTTTGCACAGAGCACCATTCCTTGGGTCCCATTAACAAACATTGGGAGAACTGGAAGGTGAGCAGATTGGGAGGCAATTTATGGAAACAGGTGCTGCTATTCACATTTCCATTTTGCAGAGAAGCAAGCCGCTTTAGAGATCGAATAACCTGCCCAAGCTCACCCAACTGGCGAGTGGAATTACATACTTTTCCTTTTACCCTCACAGCACCTCCTTCGTATTACCTCCTAGGATAGCTGAGGAAAGTGAGGCCCAGCTTAGAAAGGGGCGGTCAAGAGCAGATATCAGATCTCATCGCCGATATATTTGCCAATAAAGGAGACAGCTTGGAAGACTGACAAGGTGAAACCTAGGAGACAGGGTAGAAGAGGATCTGAGGTTTGAATAAAATCGCGCCCTCAAAAGGTTCGCTTTCAAAGTTCTGAAATTCCCCAGTAAGATTCCAGGACAAACGCCGTAGCTGGGAGCTGCGGGAAGGGCAGCACTGTCGCCCACCGTAGGAAGGTGCTTCCTGGGTGGCCCCTGAGCATCACAGATGCTGATTTAACATGCCCGTCCGTGGGCTCCACATACTTGAATCTGCATTTTTCAAATGAGGGCTCCCGACATCCTCGACGGACAGTAAAGTTTGAGAACTACATTAGCAGGCTGGACTGGTCGCTTGACAGCTCTAGACCGCGGTTTCCCAAACTGGAAAAGACGGGGGCCGAGGGAGCGGGAGAATAACAATAAAATCTGCCTCTGGACGCTCGACTTCCCCCAGCCGGTGAGACTCGAATCACGTGATGGGCTAGAAAAGGCCGGCGCGACTGCGTACTGAGAGGCCGAACGGCCCGCAAGGCATTGTGGGACACAGGGGGGCCGTCAGCCGCTCCCGCCTCCAGCTTTGACGGCACGGCTGCCACGTTGCAATAAATCTAAACGCCTTTTCGGGGCGTCGCCGGGTGCCTCCGGGCGTAACTGTAAACACCCTTCTTGTGTCTAAGAGCCGACAAGGCTAATGAAGCCACCTCCCAAAGAGCAGTGACAAACTTCCGGTGTGCCTTCGCTTTACGACTCGCGTTCCGCCGCCGAGCCCAAAGGAAGCGGCAGCGCAGTTTACGGCAGCGCCGGTCAGGTTTACGGCGCCGGTCACTGCGCGCGCACCGTCCCTCCTTTCCAGTCGCCTCGGAGTGCAGCAGGTAGCGAGCTGTCTGGCCTGGTCTATCTTTCGCCATCCGGGCCGGCTGAGGCCCGTGCAGGTGAGTGGCGTGTTCCGTAGGATTCCGGGGGCCTCCGGAGCCGGCTTGGGCTGGGCCCGGCTTTCAGAGGCTCCCGGAAGAGACCCCCCCGGACGTCCCCTCCTGCTGCCGCTGTCCCTCCGCTGGAAGTGGCAGGAATCCGCCTTCCGGGGCCCAGGTCCAGCGTGCGGGGTGCGTGAGGTCCCTGGCTCTAAACTCCGCTTAGTGGACGAGGGCTGAGCGAATTTAATAATGTCATTTGACCCAGCTGGGTCTCCGGGTCTTTTAAGTGGCCAAAGCTTGAGTTTCCGGGAATGCCAAGCGAGTCGGTGTTCGGCCTGCCCTGAGGAGTTCCCAGTCTGAAGGTTTCCTTCCTTTAGTTTAATGTGAAGCAGAAGCTAGGGTGGAGCATGTCTGAGCTCAGATCCGAACCATCGGGGCTTGATGGGGCACGACCTGTAGTGACAGCGATAATTACACAATACGGCGGCCGCCTGCAACCAGGCCCCCTGACTGCCCTGTTGGTGCCCGCCCAGCTGTCAGGCCATTTTAACTGAAGGGCTCGGTCGGTCCTACCTGTTCCATTCCGCGCACTTATTTCGCTCGTGTGGAAACCCGGACTTCCACTCCCAGGAGGAATGCCTGTTAAGCCGTGGACCTGTTTCCTCCTCCAGCTGACAGGTCAAGCAGACTTTTAAAAGTGTGATTTGGAGACATCGTTGTTGTGCTATTAAATACAGCCTGAAACCCCAGGTCTTTTCAGGCTGCTCGCCAGCTGGAATATGATGGGAAGAATGCTGGACTTACCGCAGACAGCCCTGGGATCAGGTCTATTTTGAAATGATGGGTAGATCAACCCCTTGATTTGGCTGAGCTACAAGTTTTTATCTCTAAAGTGGGGTGTGGGAGAGTCAGTGGTGTTGAGGTCTCCGGCACAGTGCCCGACACTGAGTAGCAGCCCAATACTTAAGTTCTGCGACTGCCACCCCTCCCCTCCAGCCCTTTTTTTGTAGTAAAACTTCCTAAGTTCCGAGTTGGTGGGTAGAGCTTGCAAGTTCATTTTCTCGCTGTCGCCCAACTCCAGTTGCCGGCACCTCTGTAGGAAGCCTTCGTCTCCTTACTAACTTCAGTGTCCTGTGCTCCCTGGTTGCTCTCTGGCCTCCAGAAATATTTGTGTGATGAGATTTCCTCTGGGAACTCGCCATCTGAGCATATTCAGAGGGTTTTTGATAGAAACTGCCTGAAACATCCGTTGGGAGGCCCTGGTTTTTACCCTCCTGAGAGGAGCTGTCGCATTAGGCAGCGTATGGACTCAAGCCAGATAGCCAGGGTTCATTTTTTTCATCAACCAGCATTATGACTTTGGGCCATTTCTTTTCTGAAAAGTAGGGACAATACTGGCCCTTCCCTCAGACGGTTGGGGGGATTTAATGAATATGCATGGTAATCACTGAGAACAATGCTTGGTACTCAAATAGCTATGAACATTTGATGTATGGCCACTTTTATGGCCTTTTGCTTAGCTCTGTGTCCACTTGCTCTGCATAAGGATTTGCGTTACGACAGACTATTGGAAGAACAAGAAAAGAAAGTTGAATTTCAGGATATACCTACAGACTCTTATTTTCCTCAGCACTCTGAGTAGATGTATTTTTACAAGTCTGAATAGAAATTGGGTAGCATTTACAATGAAAGAATTTCTGTGTGTGTTAACTAATAAAAACGACGAACTTATTTTACACATGAAGAGATGGGTTTAGAGAAGCTAAATATTTTATGTCTTGGTGAAGGTGTTTCTAAGAACCTGGACATGGTAATTACACTTGAAAAAAAAGTTACTGCATTTTATCAAACTTAAGAAGCACTATTATTTTACGTAGCACCATTATTCTATATAACAGTAAGAAAGAAAAACTACCAATTAAGATATGACACCCCACCAAGCATGAGGTGCAGACTCATTTGAAAGATGTTACAGTGGAAAAAAGTCAATGAAGTGTAGTAAAGTAGTTTTGTTAGTACCGTATTTGCCGGCGTATAAGACGACTGGGCGTATAAGACAACCCCCTAACATTTCCACTCAAAATACAGAGTTTGTTATATACTCGCCGTATAAGACTACCCCCTCTTCCGCACACCTTCCACACACCAAATAAAAGGTAAAACAATATCAGATTTGATTTTAACATTTTAATTTATATTCAAATGCTTATGACATGCAGGAAAACTGTCACAAGGCTGTATGTAATCAAACATATACATAAAACAGTGCAAGTTTATTACCGGTAAACATACCGGTAATTCACTAAAGAAAACACACTCTATAGACTGGTACCGTAGATGCTTCTCAGGAACACAGGCAAGCAGCCCACAACCTAGAGGGACTGTCAATGATAGAAGACCAGCATTATGACTTTGGGCCATTTCTTTTCTGAAAAGTAGGGACAATACTGGCCCTTCCCTCAGACGGTTGGGGGGATTTAATGAATATGCATGGTAATCACTGAGAACAATGCTTGGTACTCAAATAGCTATGAACATTTGATGTATGGCCACTTTTATGGCCTTTTGCTTAGCTCTGTGTCCACTTGCTCTGCATAAGGATTTGCGTTAACAGACTATTGGAAGAACAAGAAAAGAAAGTTGAATTTCAGGATATACCTACAGACTCTTATTTTCCTCAGCACTCTGAGTAGATGTATTTTTACAAGTCTGAATAGTAATCGTGTAACATTTACAATGAAAGAATCTCTGTGTGTGTTAACTAATAAAACAAGGAACTTATTTTACACATGAAGAAATGGGTTTAGGGAAGCTAAATATTTTATGTCTCGGTGAAAGTGTTTCTAAGGACCTGGACATAGTAATTACACTTGAAAAAAAAGTTACTGCATTTTATCAAATCTTTGAGACACCACCAAACTTAAGAAACACTGTTATTTTATGTAGCACCATTATTCTATATAACAGTAAGAAAGAAAAACTGCCAATTAAGGTATGACACCCCACCAAGCATGAGGTGCAGACTCCTTTGAAAGATGTTACAGTGGAAAAACGTCAGTGAAGTGTAATAAAGCAGTTTTGTTAGTAGTCTTATCAGTTATAAGTATTCACAGTATTGTTTACAAGAAAACAAAGGAGTAGCTAAGATTTGAGAGTTCCATTTCATATGTTGCTTTTTAATTTAATCTATGTCTTAGCTTTCCTCAAATAGGCTTTTTTTTACCTTTAGGCTTTTCTTCATGAAGCTACTTACAGTATTTGTATATTTAAGGTTTTAGAAGATGGCAAAGTTCATGACACCCGTGATCCAGGACAACCCCTCTTCCGTTTTATTCTCTCAAAAGCATTAGTCCTGTGTTCCTTACGGGGACACCAGCTGAGAAAGGTTATGGCCTCTGGGTACCTCCAGTAGTCATAGGAGAGCTGGGCACTTACAAAGGCATTGTGAGCCGATCCTGCTGCTTTCCCACTCTGTGTCTCGCTTTGGGGGTTTCTGGGTCAACAGAAAATTGCCTGCTTGACCTGTGTGCTCTGTCTTCCCTTGTTGCTCTTACTAGGTTGCAGACTGGACGGGTACCACATACCAAGATAAGAGATACACGAGTAAGTGTTCTGACTGACTGCCCAATCAGGTCCTTGGGAAAATGGTTACTTTTTCTGGTAACCTCCACCTGAAAGTGTTCCAGAATGGTGACGAGATGCTGATAATACATAGTTTTAGGAGCTTATTCTAGACTGTGGACACTACCACATTTTTTGGAAGTAGCCCTAAAAGGTAGACTGTTCATTGAAGAAGTTTGACCTGTTATAGTGGGATTCCCACCCCCACCCCCCGTTTTTGAGGAGCCATGAACCCTTTTATATTCCCATTTTGCATTTCATTGTGTGGGGTTTAGTGAATCGGTGAAGCCACGCAGTGGATTCCAGTTTTAAATTCCTGGGTTTAAGATACTGATACAGTAAATTGGTTTTTTTATCAGAGATAGTTGGAAGTGGCTCTCTGGAATAGTAAGTTAAGATTATCTGAGTCTCAGGGCAGCCATTAGACATGTCTGCCTTGGGCACCAGATGATGAGAGTGATAGTACTTAAATCCCATATTTGCCTCCTGCAAGAATAAATTTTAACTCATATTCTTACAGACTGAGGCAGAGAGTGGAATGGGTTTATCTTGAGTTCCTCAGATTCTGTCTTGACTTTAAAAGTCTTTAGATCAGAACTTTTTAAAACTTAAATGTGCATGAATCACCTGGGGATCCTTTTTAAATGCGGTTCTGAGTCAGTGGTCAGGTGAGGCTGTGAGTTTGCATGTCTACGATGCTCCCAGCCAATGTTAGGGATCCACACTTAAATTGCAGGGCTTTAAGCTGGTGTGTATTCGTAAGTCTGTAGGTGGTGGTTGTTACACACTATCCCCTTTGCCTCCAGATAAGTACTCCTCTCAGTTTGGTGGTGGAAGTCAGTATGCTTATTTCCACGAGGAGGATGAAACGAGTTTCCAGCTGGTGGACACAGCGCGCACCCAGAAGACCGCCTACCAGCGGAATCGAATGCGATTTGCACAGGTAGGCCAGGAGCCAGCAGTCTGACCACCTTAGGGCTGTTATCTGCTGCTAAAAGTGCAGCCCTGTGAGTACTGATGAGAGGAAGGCATGTTATGGGTCCTCTTGTGAACCCTAGGGAGCTCCTCAGTGACAAACTATGTAAAGTAAACTTGACTAGTTCCAGGGATGCATTTAAATGGTTTAGATTTCTGTTGACCAGTAAGTAGGACATTGTACCCCTGTGCTAAGAATGACGTTTGTGCCAGATAAAAGGTGTATCTGTGCCTATTGCCTGACTTAATTGCTAGACTACAGACTTTATTAAGCAGATGGTCCAGTTGGATCACATCTCATTATATAAAAAGGCAAACTCAGTCACTCTAATAAAGAGCCAGTAAACTTACTTCAGTAAAATAGTACTTCTAAGTGAATGTGCATCTAAGCCAACTCCAAGTATATACTCAACTAAACCCCCAGACTGTTGATTATTAGAGTAAAGGCAAAGTAAAATGTGCAGCTTGGCCCTGGCATGTGTGGCTCAGTTGGTTGGAGCATCATCTCATACACTGAAAAGTCGTGGGATGAGTCCCAGTCAGGCACATATCTAGGTTACAGGTTTAGTCTCCAAGGCAACCAACTGATGTTCTCTCTCATCAGTGTTTCTCCCTTCCTCCCTCTAAAATCAATAAAGCATTAAAAAATAATAAGAATAAAATGTACAGCTTGGATTTGGCATTCTGAACTTTGGCTAATGACCTCCCATGAAGCACTTCCTACTGTAGCCAAATCTTAAAGATTTTAACACGGATGTTTTTTCCTAATTCCCAGCGGAATCTCCGCAGAGACAAAGATCGACGGAACATGTTGCAGTTCAATCTGCAGACCCTGCCTAAGAGCGCCAAGCAGAAAGAGAGGTGAGGCTCCCAGCCTGCCAGGACAAGGCATTCTTCCAGGACTAAACACTCTGAACTCATTAGGCCAGAGAGGAAAATGGTGGTCTTCCCCACTATTGCAAACAAAACCACCTTCCTAAGCAGGCTAAGCCACTGCTTCAACCTGACATCGTGCCCTAAGGGCCAGTTTCAGTTCGAGGCAGACAGCACGAGCAAGAAGCTATTTACAGTGGACATACACGCTGAAGGACACCAAGGCAAATCAGAGACTCTGGAGGAGGGGTCCTCAAACTGCGGCCCGCCGAAAACATTTGTTTTTTTACTTCAAAATAAGATATGTGCAGTGTGCATAGGAATTTGTTCATAGTGTGTTTTTTTTTTTAACTATAGTCCGGCCCTCCAACGGTATGAGGGACAGTGAACTGGCCCCCTGTTAAAAAAGTTTGAGGACCCCTGCTCTGGAGCTTACCTAGGCTCAGCTCTGCCGGAGCACAACTCCTGGGGCCCTATTCGCACTGGGTCCTATGAGCCCTCCTGGAGCTGCACCATGCAACGGTCTGGCCCAGGTTGGGGCTGCCAGTGGACAGTTTCTAGATGGAGTAAAATAGACCTGGTCAGTATTTGAGGACAATATACCCTACCAGCCATTCAGCAAAGGAGATCATCTCTTTTGTTCCTCTTTATTAAGCCCTCACTTTTCTTAAAAATCTGCACTGAAGGCACAATTTTTCTGTCTTTCCAGAGAACGCATACGACTGCAGAAAAAATTTCAGAAACAGTTTGGCGTGAGGCAGAAATGGGACCAAAAATCACAGGTAGTGTATTCGTGCCAGAATTCTATCTGGGCATTTGATTTTGTTTATTTGTTTGGTTTTGTAACAGCTTTGAGATATAATTCATATACTAAACAACATGGTTTTTAGTATATTTATAAAATTGTACCATCATTACTGTAGTCAATTTCAGAACATTTGCATCACTCTAAAAAGAAGCCCTGTACCCTTTAGCAGTCAGCCACTAGTCTCCCCTAACCCTAGACTACCACTACTCTAGTCTCTTTCTCTGGGTGTGCCTGTTCTGTTCGTTTTTTCCTATCAGTGGAATCCTGCAATGTGTGATCTCTAAGGTACATCCATGTTGTACCATGTGTCCGTTCTTAATTTTTTTGTATTGCTGAATTCCATTGTATGGATGGACCACCTTTTGTTTATCTGTTCACCAGTTGATGGACATTTGGGTTGTTTCCACTGTTTGCTATTATGAAGAATGCTGCTGTGAACATTCCTGTACGAATGTTTGTGTGGACATTGTGAGAATAGAAGACACATGTAAGCAAGGGTGTAGTTACAATTGTGGAAGTTACATTTTGCTAAATAAGATGCTTGCTGTGTCAAGAATAGATAGCTAATACCTTGAGAGAAATCTAAAGGGGCTGCTACAGCTCCTTTGGGAAATATAAAGAGCTGCTGTTCCCTGGTGACATCTTAATGAGGGGAGGAATTTTCCTTTGTTTTTGAACTCTTGATGCCTTGGTCCTCTTCTGGATTGTTAGCTCCTGAGAGTCAGGGGTGCTGTGTTATAAACAGCCAGCACGTAGTTAATGTTCCAGGTATATTTATTGAATAAAAGCCCTTCGTACTATTAACCTGCCTTTCACTTATGCTTTACACTGGCTGTAATTCTGTTCCCCCCCGTGGTTTTCATGACAGAAACCCCGAGACTCTTCGGTTGAAGTTCGCAGTGACTGGGAGGTGAAAGAAGAAATGGACTTCCCTCAGTTAATGAAGATGCGCTACTTGGAAGTCTCAGAGCCACAGGACATGTGAGTGGCATCTTACTGCCTTCCATCATGCTCTCACGTGGGTGGACCAGCTGGTGGTGAATATTTTTCTGAAGCCCTAGTATTTCCAAAAAAAGACAAACCACTTACTCAAAAATAATCATGGGAAGGTGGCAAGAAAGCAGTTACTGGTAATAAACTTTGGATCGCATTGAAGTTCCTGGCATTGCAAGCAAAAGAAAGAAAGAAGTTGTATAGCTCTTTTTGGCAGGAGAACAGGAGCAAAGCAAAAGCAGAAAGAAATTTGCTGATATTAAATTCCAGGTTTCTTTCCGCTTCCTGGAATCTTGAGCAAAAGAGAAATTAAGTTATATAGCTCTTTTGGCAGAAGGAGAAAGACAGCAGTTGTTCAGGACAAGCAAAGCTTTCCTGACACTTTGGAGCGCTCCTTACCTCACAGGGCACGGAGTGGGAATAACTTGAAGCGCCAGACTCAACATCAACACGTCTGGATGCCTGTCAGTCCTCATCTCCCGCCTTTAAAATGGGGAGGTTGAGCTGAATCGGTTGTGTTCACACTATTATCTGGAGCCACATTGGGGGCTCAGGGAACAGGCACCTGAGTGAGCCCTGAGAGTTCATCTCCTGTTCCAGTCGGATACTCTTTTCACTTCTTACATATTAGACTTCTGGGGAAGACTCCAGATTCCAAGGCATAACAGTAAAAGCAGGTGATCTTCCCCTTACTTTGCATGTGTTGCCCACTCTCCCTACAGCGAGTGCTGCGGGGCCCTGGAATACTACGACAAAGCCTTCGACCGCATCACCACGAGGAGCGAGAAGCCCCTGAGGAGCATCAAGCGCATCTTCCACACCGTCACCACCACAGACGACCCCGTCATCCGAAAGGTGTGCAGCCCTCTACTGCCCACCCACCCGTTAGGGATGCCACCAGCTTCTACAGCCACGGCCCAGAAAGAACTGAGGACGCAGGGTTGGGGCTTGGAAACCCCTCTGGATAAGTCTTCTGAATCGGACTTAGGAGGTGGTGGAGATAAAGGCACTCTGCTGGCTGGACCATGAATGCTGGTGTTAAGTAAAGCTGGATTCAGATCCCAGCTCTCCGTGCGTCCTAGCGCCACCTTTCTGGACCCTTCATTTTCTTCCTGTAAAATGGGGTAAATGCACTTAGCACATGCCCTGGGGTGAGGATGGCAGAAAGCGCCGAGCAGTGCTTTCCTGGAACATGGCCAGTGCTCACTGAGCTACGGACCCGCCTGGCCCGGGGTGGTGACTGCCGCCAGAAGCCCGCTGGCTGATGGCTGCAGCCTTGCTCAGCTAGAGGTGCACGTGTTACGTGTGGGTGTGGCTCTGAAGGCTTCTTACTGAGGAGTCCTCTCCCCTCGGTGTGAATGGCAGACCCGAGGGTGTCTCACTCCTCTCTTCTGTCCTTTCTGCAGCTGGCAAAAACCCAGGGGAATGTGTTTGCCACCGACGCCATTCTGGCCACACTGATGAGCTGCACCCGCTCCGTGTATTCCTGGGACATTGTCGTCCAGAGAGTCGGATCCAAGCTCTTCTTTGACAAGAGGGATAACTCTGACTTTGGTAAGAGGCCTGTCCGGGAACAGCACAAGGGCAGTGAATGTTTCCATCGGCTCAGAGCAGTCTTGGTGCTGGAGAAGGGGCGGCAGATGGTCTGTCTCCCTGCAGGCGTTGACAGCTTGTCACAGCCCTCCCAGCCTCAGAGGCACGGAGAAGGAACTGTCGCTGCAGTCCCTCCTTGGGGCGTCAGCATTGAGTCCTCACAGCGCCCCAAAATCATGCTTCCAAATGTTACTCATTTGAATAATACTTTTGTGACTTGTCTTTAGTGTTGATGTGTACGTTTTTAATTGATGGGTTATTTATATTTCAGTGTATTTATAAAAGAAAAATATATGTGCGTGTATGTTTTATACCAAAGAGTATAAAACATATACATACCTGCCATGATTGAAAATCAGGTCACTCAGCAGTGAAACAAAACAGTATAATTATATTGTGCACCTCAGGCCTTGTATTTGTTGAAAGCTGATAAAATCAAACATTCTCTTAAAGAACCCAAAAGGCTTGGAAAGGGATAGATGTTTACACTGTGATTGAATTTAATGTTAGACCCTCCCCCCGGTACCTGCTACTGCCCCATCTTGGGAGACCCATGGTAATAGACGGCATTTATTTGAAGGGAGGGCATTTCGATCACCACGTCTCTCCATGGTACTGTGCACGTCATCAGTGATTCTGTTTTGTGGGTGGGTGACCATGCTGCCACTTTTGCAGACCTCCTGACAGTGAGTGAGACAGCCAACGAGCCCCCTCAAGATGAAGGTAATTCCTTCAACTCGCCCCGCAACCTGGCCATGGAAGCAACCTACATCAACCACAACTTCTCCCAGCAGTGCCTGAGGATGGTGAGGAGGGGCAGCATCTGGGCACGAGCTGCCTTTTGGCAACTACAGCTACTTTCCTGAGCATCTGCTTGGTCATCGGCTCTGGGCATGTGCGATTGAGCAGGACAGATAGGGTGCCTACCTGTCTCCAAGGAGTGTCAATCTTGGGCTTTGAGGTCACGTTGCCTGGCTTTGAACCCTGGATCAACACCTCATAGCTTTGTGATTTTAGGCATGTTTCTTCTCTGTTAAACAGAGAACACTAATACTTGTCTCACACAGGCACATTGTAAGGGTTCCATCAATTATTTGACAACTGCATTGTGGGGTACAAGTACTGTTCCGGAGGCAAGTTCCTGCCCCTGGGAAGCTTCATTATAATGGAGGAGGAAAAACAGTAAACCCTAAATGCATATAGATGTGTGCTATTGAGAAAAATGAGCCCGGAGAGGCATGGTTGCTAATTAAATGAGAGACATGGAGCACACAGTCGACACATGTAAGGAGTTGTTGGTAAACACTAGCTGTTAGCATCTTGTAGTTCATGGGGTGCTTGCGCTCGGAGAGGGTAAGTAGGCAGACAGCATGCAATGAGCTCAGCCCCTTCAAGGGCTCCAGGAACCCAGCCTGAGCTGTAACTAAGCGTTTCAGAGTCTGGTCGATTGACTTGGTGACAAGTTGGTGCTGTCTCGTAACACCTTTGTCACCTTTGCAGGGGAAAGAAAGGTACAACTTCCCCAACCCAAACCCGTTTGTGGAAGACGACATGGATAAGAATGAAATCGCCTCTGTTGCATACCGGTATGTCACCTCGGGTAGGGTGTGCACAGACCCGACCCTGTGTGGGGTGAAATACCTGCAATTTAGGGTCTGAGGTGACCAACTAAGTTTCTTCATTGCAGGTACCGCAGGTGGAAGCTTGGAGACGACATTGACCTGATTGTCCGTTGTGAGCATGATGGTGTCATGACCGGAGCCAATGGGGAAGTGTCCTTCATCAACATCAAGACTCTCAACGAATGGGACTCCAGGGTGAGGCGCACCTCTGTCACCCTCTTGGGGCTCCACGTCTGCAAGGCGTGTTGTCTCAGGCTAGTTTGTTTTCCCCTTGTGTTACTTGAAGGGCTACCGAGATTTTTATCTTCTGTGTTTTCCCTCCACTTAATTCAAAGATTAGCTTTTATCTGGCTCTGCAGAACACACTGCAAGTGGAACGTGCTTTCTTCGATTTTCCTCCTCTTTCTGCTCTCTCCGCTGGTGTGCCCTGATTGTTGGACTGTTATCCTTTCTGCAGCTACCCAGCTGTGTGCCTGAATTTGAACTGGGTGGCAGTGCTCCTGGGTGCTGCTGTAAAGAGTTCTCAGTGCGAAGGGCAGCTCCAAGGCCAGGCTGTGTTGGAGTGGCCAGTGATGTGGAGCACAGGGCACTGAGCTCTGCCTTCATTAGAGCCAAGGGTTAGCAGTTAATGCTGCGGGTGGGGTGTGCGGACGATCCCCCCAGGTGTTCCTCAGTCTCCAGCCCCTGCTGGAAGGTTGGCTGTGGCCTTAGTTCTGGGCCGGTGGCCTTTTCTTAGACTTTCCACCATGGCTCCCTGTAGCATTTGGCGTTAGCTTTTCCCTGTGTCACTATGTGCATGACTCTGGTCTTACACATTTCTCAGCTTCCTTCACATATTTTCTGTGCTGGTTCCACTCTTTTTATCTCTCGTGGATCCTTCTCTCTGGGTCAGTCGCCTTCACGACTCTTTTTGCTATAATTACTTCTTTATACAGCCTTATGTTAGTTATCTTTTGCTCCGTAACAAATTAACTGAAAGTTGGAGGCTAAAAACAACATCCATTAGCTCGTAGTTTGGTAGGCCAGAAGTTCAGCTCATATGGTTTGGTTCTGTGCTCAGAATATCAGAAAGCTAAAGTCAAAGGTGTTAGCAGACCTGAATTCTCATCTATTGGTTCTGGAAGAAAAAACACTTCCAAGCTCATTCTAGTTGGCAGAATTCAGTTCCTTGAGGTATAGGACTGAGGTCCCCTATTCTCCTGCCACCTATCAGCTGGGGCCTCTCAGCTCCTGGTGGCCACCCATACTCCTTGCCCTGTCTTCCATCTTCACACCGGCAACAGCATCAAATCCTTCTCGTGCTCTGACTCTCTGACTTCCTCTGTCTCTAAGCTCTACACCACATTTAAGAGACTCACATGGTTAGGGGAGGCCCCCCCCAGTTGATCTTTTTTTCCCTCCCCTGGGTATATGTTGATTTTTTTTTTTTAGAAAGGAAGGGGGAGGGAAACATTGATTGGCTGCCTCCCTCACACACCCTGATCTGGGATCAAACCCACAAACCCCACATGTGCCCTGGTCGGGAATAGAACCAGCACCTTTCGGTATACAGGACAACGCTCCAACCAACTGAAGCACACCGGCCAGGGCAAATAACGGTCTTACCTCTGATTACCTACGGCCTGGCCCACTCGATAGCCAAGCCCAGGAGGGAGTTCCTTCTCTGCCAGAGGTGGTGCCAGGCTCACCTTTGCTCCTGACACTGGGCTTTCCTTCTGCAGCACTGTAATGGTGTTGACTGGCGTCAGAAGCTGGACTCCCAGCGAGGGGCCGTCATTGCCACCGAGCTGAAGAACAACAGCTATAAGTTGGCCCGATGGACCTGCTGTGCTTTGCTGGCTGGATCCGAGTACCTCAAGCTTGGGTGAGATTCGTGTCCAGGAGTTGTGAACGCATCTGTGGAAGGAGGTGTCTGCGGTCAGGGAGACAAGGGCTCGCCTTTTTCCCTTGCCCTTGGAAAAAGTCGGGTGTCCCCCTTTAACTGATATTTGTCCCCTGGTTCTGCCCCCGTCACTAACACCCCACTCTCCCCACTAGTTACGTGTCCCGGTACCATGTGAAAGACTCCTCGCGCCACGTCATCCTGGGCACCCAGCAGTTCAAGCCCAATGAGTTTGCCAGCCAGATCAACCTGAGCGTGGAGAATGCCTGGGGCATCCTGCGCTGTGTCATCGACATCTGCATGAAGCTGGAGGAGGGCAAGTACCTCATCCTCAAGGACCCCAACAAGCAGGTCATCCGCGTCTACAGCCTGCCGGACGGCACCTTCAGTTCCGACGAGGACGATGAGGATGAGGAAGAGGAGGAGGAGGAGGAAGAAGGTTTGTACAAGTCTCTTTCTGAGGTCTCGAGTGAGCGGCAGGCAGCCCAGGGACCAAGCTCTATGGCCACATTGCTCCTGAACCTTGGTGTAAACTTTCTGAGGGCTCCCTGAGACATGACTGCATTTGGAGTGGCGTTCGATCTGACTCCAGGAACTTGCTTCACGAGCCTGTAGGTCACATGAAGGGGGTGGGGAGGAGGGTGGTCTTTTAGAGGCTGGGTGAGGAAGAAGCTAGAGAAAGACAATGGAAGTCCCTGAAGTTAGCCAGTGGGCTGAAGGAGAAAAGGCTCTGGGTTGGCTACATGGGTTTAAGCTAGCTTTCTTGCTTCACCAGCTGGGGACTAAAGGAAACATGTCAGCCCCGTGAGGATCTGAAAGACTTGACTTGTGGGTGGAGGTGTTGAAATCATAAGCATTCACCAGTTTCACGTGGCTCATTTAACATTCTGTATCTTTCAGAGGAAGAAACTTAAGCCAGACGGTGATGTGGAGCTGGATTGTGTAAATTCACTGAGCCTAGCAGGGCCTTCGATTCCTGGCAGAATGTTTGTCTAATACCTGCACTCTGGAATTTGACAGATGGAATAAAGTATAAGTCTCTTTAGTCTCTTACCCTCAACACCTGCCTACATTATGATTTGATTGACAGCCCTTCTTCCTTCTCCAGGTAGCCCTTGGGAGAGGGAAGGGGAGATACAGAAGTTCCTTCCTGGAGTTCTCTGGGTTCTAGCCTTTGTTCTTGAGCATGTTGAGTTTACCATCCTGTTAGAGAGTGGATGCCCTAGACTTCTCTGTTCTTGGAACCCATGAAATTATCTGTTCCCGGAGACTCTTCATTGTGAGGTCCCACAGAGGTCCACATGAGAAGTCCATGGTCATGTGCCAAACCTAACTACTGCCCTTGGAGACACAAGTCACTAGTAAAAGCTGAAGCAGGGCACAGTCTCTGGAGGTTGAGGTGGGGCTTGTTGCTCATGGGGACGCCCTCAGAAGATTCGGTCTGACGTTCCACTGGGTGGGGATCAAAATGGTTGTAAATGTTTTCAAGCTTGGCTTGAGCTCGTGACCGTCTCAAGCTGGCACTCAAAGCAGTGTTAAAAACCAGAGTTACAGATGTTTAGGATATGTAAACTTACTTTAGTAGAGCGCTGTTTTTATTAAAGGATAGTGTTCTGTTCTTGGGACTATGAAGTGATTACATTGCCAGGTATTGTACTAAGCTTCTAGAAATATCTGAGCCTGACACCGAACTTACAATGTTGGTGGAAGTGATACCACTGTACAGATGAGGAAACAGGCTCAGCTTCTGAGTAACATTCTAAATTTTAATCAAAATTGTGCCTTAAAAAACAAGCAAAATGTATCGTACTTTGTTAGAGTTATTAGGAAGAGCATAAACGTGCTTAGGAAGTTTTCAGTGTAGGTAGTGTGATAAAAATGACGGATGAAAGTGGTGTGACAAGTGCCAAGTTTTTCAAAATTCAACTAATACCTAGCTGCCTCTTGCAGACTCCTGATGCAATCCAGGTGGATTTGCTGGGACAAGTGGGCAGGTGGAAGCTGGTTTCATGCCAACAAAACATTTGCATCAGCTTCCAAATACTTCATTTCTTTGATCTATCCCCTGCTCATCTGTCCTGTTGGGGCCACCAAGTTGATGGCTAAAAACAGTCCTAACTCAAAAGCCTTGGCTAGCGTCCTGCTGCCTACAGTCCAGGCTCAGCCTTGTTTCCAGGTCCTGCCGCACTTCATTGTCCTAATTTCCCATTTCTCACCAAATAAGACCAGCAACTATTTTAGGTACTTCCATTATTTGCCAGCTCCCGTTCTCAAATCTTCACAACCACTATGAAGTAGACCTCCCTACTTTATTTTTGGTTAGGTATTTGCCTAGCCTGTCTGGTTTCAATGTTCATTCAACAGATGCTCATTGAGGGCATCCTGTATGCCCTCAGATACTGGAGAGTGCACTGAGGTCATCGTAATGAATAAGGTCATTTCTGCTCTAATGGTGGTTTTTTTCTGCTGCTGATACAGGCCATGAAATTATAGATAAGTGGCATTTGTTAGTGCTTTCCTTGGTCTGAGAGGTCGGAGAAGGCGAGAGGTTTCAACTTTTTTAAAAATATATATTTTAATATTTTTAATTACACTCAACCACTTAGCCAGGCCAGCCAGGCTCAGCTACTATTTTTTATGAAAAGCAGCTCCAGCCATGCAAAGCTAGAATACAAAGTTCTTTCCACGTTAGACATGGCTGCTTTCCCACAAGAACCCTCAGTTCCATCTCACTGGACCACTTTAATGCCTCTTGAAGGTTCCTGTACTTCCCTCATAAATGTACTATGTTCTGTCCATGTCAATCTTGATAAAAGTTATGACACATTTTAATTGATTGGGGTCTGTGGGAGGAGCTAGAGTTTAAGGGGAGCGTTCTTGCATCCTGTGCCATTGTGGTGAGAACCCTACAGAAAGCTCTGGTGGTAATCGTCCCCTTCCTCTTTCCTTGTATAAGTTCCTCTTCCATCTTTGATTCGGTTGTACATGAGGCTTGCCATATTTTTCTTAAGTCTTTTTGATGGAAGAATTACCTACTTGATTCTGTTTCCAAGTTGATAATCTCATGCTCCCACCTCTGGGAGGCCAGGTACAATCATCCTGTTACCCTCCACGTGCTGTGCCCCACTTCGGCCACACCACTGCTGTGTAATAGTGGGTTTATGTTTAGTGTCATACTGGCCTATCATAGGCCACTGTATTTACATTACCAGGCTCAAAACATTCATGAATGAATAAAAAACATGTTATAAAGAGCTCATAATTGAGTGAAAAGGGGATTTTCATTCCAAGCTCCACCTCTAAATTGTGTGATCTTAAGCAAATCACTCTAACCACAGTATAGAGGTTTTGGCCAGTGGCTACAAAATGTTGTAAACAGAATTTTTGGCTACCTCACTGGTTGGCGAAAGATCAAGTCAATCATGAATGTTTCTTAATAAACAACAGACTGAATCATTGTGGTGTCCAGGTAAGAACTTTCAAACCTGTAAATTTTTATAAGGATATGCCTGGAAGCAAGATAACAGAAAAATGCTTCTCAGAATAACAGTTTGCAGCTTTTATGCATTCGGAATTAAAGGGGAAGGAAAGTAAGATACAGGAAGGTATCTTATCATTACAGGATAGGTAAGAGTATATGCTCTCTAGATCAGTGATGGCGAACCTATGACAGGCGTGTCAGAGGTGACACACGAACTCATTTTTTTGGTTGATTTTTCTTTGTTAAATGGCATTTAAATATATAAAATAAATATCAAAAATATAAGCCTTTGTTTTACTATGGTTGCAAATATCAAAAAATTTCTATATGTGACACGGCACCAGAGCTAAGTTAGGGTTTTTCAAAATGCTGACACCCGAGCTCAAAAGGTTCGCCATCACTGCCCTTGATGAAAGGCATTTCAAAGATGTGTTAGTCCTAGATGCACAGAAACAATGGACCCGGCTTGCTTCAGGCAAAGAGAAACCTTTTACTAAAGAATGCATATGCCTAGGGCATGACGACTCACCTGGACCTACCCAGTTAGGAATTTATCATCAGATCATGAAGTTACTTTCTGTAGAATCCCTTTTTTAGTCCACAGTAGCAAAAACCTGTTAATTGGTTTTTCTGTCCTGGCTTCACCAACCTGGTTTCCAGTCCCCAAAACCTGGGTAGCCAACTGGTCTTTAGCTACATTCACGGTGGAATGTAAGGGCTGGAATTACCCCCCAAGAATAATCTGCTCCCGCGCCTCCCAAGTGAAAAGGCGCAGCTGAAAACAAGGGCCCGCACCGGGGGCTTGGGAGGACCTCTAGCCCGGGCACCGCACCCCCCAGGCAGCACCTGCAGGCCCCCGCGCCG
>NW_006286236.1:1591790-1607962 GCF_000327345.1 Myotis davidii
GGCGTGGCAGCAGGTGTGTTGGGCATCTCTGTCGCATGACCGGGGAGGCTCGGGCACCTGGCCGGGGTGGGTCCATGCGGGCCACGCCTTCCTCGGGCTCCAGCCCCAGAGCAGAGCTGTGGCTGAAGAGACATGCCCCCAGGCTCTAGCCGGGGGAGGGCTCGAGGGCTGTTGGACATCCTTCAAATTAGGGAGAAAATAGGGGAGCACCCACCTCCTCACCACCATGGCAAGAAGAGGAGGGCTGGCGCCCCCGGGAACCGGGGCCCTGAAGGAGACCGAGGGGTTGGAGATTTTTGGAGGCAGCTCCAGATCCAAGCTTGAAACCATAGCAGATGAGCTCAGAAGTCCTTGAGATCTGGTGCTGGCTCCACCCCAAACGCCGCGGGCGCCCAGGCCAGCCTCTGCCTCTTGGCAGGCCCCGTCCTCACTCATCCCCAGGGCCTCGGGCCAACCTTGGTCCGCCTCACCCCGCTGGTCGGCGCAGGATGGGCCTCTCGGTGGCCCCGGTGTGGGGGCCCCCGGGGCTGCTCCTGACCATGGCTCTCTGTCCCGCTCTCACCCTGCACCCGGCTGAGGCCCGGGCGCCCGCACCCCGGGACTACTGCGTCCTGGGCGCGGGGCCCGCGGGCCTGCAGATGGCCTACTTCCTGCAGCGGGCCGGGCGGGACTACGTGGTGTTCGAGCGCGCCTCGGGACCGGGCAGCTTCTTCACGCGCTACCCCAGGCACCGCAAGCTCATCAGCATCAACAAGCGGTACACGGGCAGGACCAACGCCGAGTTCAACCTCCGCCACGACTGGAACTCTCTGCTCAGCCATGACCCTCGGCTGCTCTTCAGACGCTACTCCCAGGCCTACTTCCCCGACGCCGGCGACATGGTGCGCTACCTGGGCGACTTCGCCGGCAGGCTGGGGCTCCGCGTGCGGTACAACACAACCATTGCCCACGTCACCCTGGACAAGGATCGGCGGGCCTGGAATGGCCATTACTTCATTCTGACCGACCAGAAGGGCCAGGAATACACGTGCAGGTAAGGAACGGGGTCCCGGCGCTCACCCGAAGCTGGGCCTTTCCTGGAGGGACTGACACTTTCTGTGTGGCCGGTTGGTGGGGGAGGAATGGGAGAAAGCAACACTGGGTAGTTAGCATTACCTAAGCTTACGTGCCCACACAACCCGTTTGTAGAACATCTCCCAGAACTAGTGTTCCCCAAAACACAGGCTGGGAAATGCTGGATCTAGCAAGTGTTAGAGGGGCCCAGTGGGATTTCAGAACCGAACAAGAGTGCGAAGGCCCTACAGGCAGTGCTGCCAGCATTCAGTTTTAGCTTGCGAGGAAGCTTCATGTCCTGTAGGCAACCCAGATTCAGAGTCATGAACTAGACCAGGGGTGGGCAAACTTTTTGACTCGAGGGCCACAATGGGTTCTTAAACTGGACCGGAGGGCCGGAACAAAAGCATGGATGGAGTGTTTGTGTGAACTAATATAAATTCAAAGTAAACATCATTACATAAAAGGGTACGGTCTTTTTTTTGTTTTGTTTTATTCATTTCAAACGGGCCGGATCCGGCCCACAGGCCGTAGTTTGCCCACGGCTGGACTAGACTGTACTGCACTGTTGCAGCCTCACCGGGGCCCTATGGGAGGTGGGTCACCGATTCCCATCTCAGATGAAGAACTGCGTCTGAGAGAAGCCCAGCAGCTGGTGCTGCATCGCACGGCTTTTTTCTTTTTTTTCTTTTTTGTATTGGGAAAAGTTCCATTAGCAACAATCGTGCCTCGGATAAACCTCATTGGCTACGATACTGCCACTGCGCAAAGCTCCACACAGCCTTTAAGCTGCAGTTTGGGCTCCTATCTTCCTGACCTCGAAGCCCCTGTTCCTTCCAGCTGCACCAGACTGCCTCTCACTTCCTGGCCATTAGCTGAGCACCTGGCTCCCAGCAGGTGCTCAATCAGAGCTCATCTTCCCCTATGTTTTGGCAGAGGCCCAGCCTCGCTCCTTGCTTCTTACAGCCCGGGGAAAGGAGGCTGAGCCATTTTGACCCTGGCATTTAAACAGCTGTGCGACAGTGTAGGGGAGTCAGCTCTGAGCAGCGTGGACAAGAGTCAGCAGACACAGTGATAGGGGCTGCATATGCCCCTCTACAGGGCCATCCAATTGGATTTTTTGTCCAATTCGATTTTTGAAACCCCCCTGCGATCAAATCATTCTCCTGCAGGCCGGCAGGATCCAGCTCCCCAGCCGCCCTCGACAGCGCTGCCAACCCGCCAATGTAAAGAGCAGGACTTGGGCATCCTGCTGATCTGTGGTCGAGACTGGCCCTGCTGACTTGGAGCTCTGGCCGCCAGCTGTGGGCCTGCATCTCCTCACCTGTAAAGCAGGCCAGCTAACGTCAGTCAGGGTTGCTGGGAGCTCTAAGATGACACGTAAAACATGTTGTACTGAGTCTGGTAGAGATTACGCCTCAACAGATGTCTGCATTTGTCAAGCGAGTCAGAAAGGGGAAAGTAGGAACATCAGGTCCCCTTCTCATCACTGAGGGTGATACTTGGTCTGACTGCTGTGTTCGGAATTGGATGAATTACTTGACTTCTCATGGTGCCACCTTCTCCTGTCAGTCAAATTCTCATATTTGGTACAATCCCAGTGAGGGGTAAAGGAAACTGTGTCCGCTGGAGTGAGCTCAATGAGGGATAGGGGTAAAGTCTCACGTCTACTGGGATGGATCCGTAATCAGATGAATGAATGAATAGTCTTGTTTTCCTTTAGGAGCCAGCAGTTTGAGTCAGGTGGACAAGCCAGGTGGCAGGTCCAAAAAGTGACTTTTCCTTAATGTCTGGTAGCTGAGCGACTAAGCCAGCTTCCCCTTGTTCCCCACCTGCAGCGTCCTTCTTGTCGCCACCGGCTTGTCAGCCCCCAACCTGGTGGACTTCCCCGGCTCCGAGTACGTGGAGGGTTACGAGTCTGTGTCCGTGGACCCGGAGGACTTTGTGGGTCAGAATGTGCTGATCCTGGGCCGAGGGAATGCGGCCTTTGAGACAGCAGAGAACATCTTGGGTGTCACCAACTTTGTCCACATGCTGAGCCGCTCCCGAGTCCGGCTGTCCTGGGCCACCCATTACGTAGGAGACCTCAGGTATGCCACGCAGCCGCCCTGGTGTGCCGTGTCCTCCAGCCCCTCTAAAGCCGTCCCTGACCCCAGCTGGAGGAACCGCCTCATCCTCCGAGCCCCTCGTACCCGTACAGACACCTTTCTCTCTCCTGCATGTTCCGTGGGCCCAGGGCCGTCAACAACGGCTTGCTGGACACCTACCAGCTGAAGTCCCTGGACGGGCTGCTGGAGTCCGACCTGACGGATCTGGCGGTGGTGAAGGACCCCAAGGGCAAGCTCCACATCACCCTCAAGTTCTACCTGGAGGAAAGCAACCAGAGTGCCGAGGCCATCCCCCTGCCCCAGGACGACAGCGACAACTTTGCCATGCGCGTGGCCTACGACCGCATTATCCGCTGCCTGGGCTGGAAGTTCGACTTCTCCATTTTCAATAAGTGAGTCCAAGTGAGGTACCTGGGATGGGATCTCATACAAACTCCTCTGACGCCCCCCCTGGGGGAACAGCGTCCCCGTCCGTCAGTGCCAGCGCCAGGCTTTCAGGCCTCCGTCCTCAGCCTGGATGTGGCTGCTGCCTGGTTTCCTGCCCGGGTGTGCGCTCTCTGTCCACTGAGAAGGGTCCCACATGGCCCTGAGGCCCTCCCCCGCAGAGCAGCGGCAGCAGCGAGTCTTCGTCTGTTGTGATCTTCCATCTGAGAGATGGGAACGCAAGGGCCAGGAGGTGAATTTGCTGGAAGGCAGTATGGTGGCCAGGAGCACAGGCTCTGGGGCCAATCTGAGGTTCTTTCTTACCAAATCTGTGAGCTCTGGGAGAGTTGCTTTACCATGGTTGGCCCCAGTTTCTCATCACTAAAATGGGGATCATAGTTTCTTTTTTCATCGGCCTATTGTGAGGATGAATATAGAAAATACTTGGGCCCTAGCAGGTTTGGCTCAGTGGATAGAGCATCAACCTGTGGACCAAAGGGTCTTGGGTTCGATTCCAGTCAAGGGCATTAAAAGAGAGAGAGAGAGAGAAAGCTTCTTGGCATATACGATATGCTCAACCAAATGTTGGCAGCCGAGCCGAAACCGGTTTGGCTCAGTGGATAGAGCGTCGGCCTGCGGACTGAAAGGTCCCGGGTTCGATTCCGGTCAAGGGCATGTACCTGGGTTGTGGACACATCCCCAGTAGGAGATGTGCAGGAGGCAGCTGATCGATGTCTCTCTCTCATCGATGTTTCTAACTCTCTATCTCTCTCCCTTCCTCTCTGTAAAAAATCAATAAAATATGTTAAAAAAAAATGTTGGCAGCCGAAATTATTTATGACTAGAGGCCCAGTGCACGAAATCGTGCACAGGTGGGGGGTCGGGCTGGCCTGGCCCCAATTGGGGAGTATCGGGGCCAGGCCTTTTGGGAGGAGGAGGCTGCCGGAGGTTGACCAGCTGGCCTGCCCTGATCAGGGCCCAATCAGGGTGGGGCCAGCCATGGGGAGGGGTGGTGGGCCAGCTGGCCCCGCCCCCAATTGGTGGGGGGCGATCAGGGGTGGTGCCAGCTGGGGATAGGGGCTATGGGCAGTAGCCGCCAGCCTTGCCCCTGATTCAAGTGAGGGGGCCTATCAGGGACGGGGCTGGCTGGGGGAGGGGCCACAGGTGGTTGGCCAGCCAACCCCACCCCTAATCCGATCTGGGGTGGGACCAATCAGGTGGGGCTAGGTGGGGGAAGGGGCTGCAGGAGGTTGGCCGCCTGGCCCTGCCCCCTATTGGGGCATAGGGGTGATTGGGGGCAGGGCTGGCCAGGGGCAGGGGCCACAGCGGGGTTGGCCGGCTGCCTCGCCCTTGATCTGGGTGGGAATGGTGGATTGGGAGTGGGGCTGGCCAGGGGAAGGTGCCGCGGGAGGTTGGCCAGCTGGCCACATCCCCAATTGGGCTGGTTCGCTGGCTGCAGTGGGCAGCATAGCGACTGGTCGTTCCGGTCACTACAGCGTTCGGGTCACTGGATTTTTATATATGTAGATTGCATTTTGAAGAACTGCTTTATAGATCCTCATCTTTTTTAGACGTTGCTGCCCCAGTTCCTGTGTAAGGCTTAGTATCACAGAATCCATTCAGGGTCTCACTTCCCTTCCGGTCAGGGCGCAGGCAGACAAGAACTTCGGGGTCTGAACCAGCCCCTCCTGTCCCATCGGGTCACACAAGGCCCAGTCTTAGCCCAGAGCCCAGTAAGACTTGAATCCTGACTTGGTCCTGACCCGCCACATCTTTAACTCGAGCCGCAGTTACTCTGTCTGTTAAATGGAGATGATTATACCTGCCTCCTGGGTCATGGTATGATTTAAATGCAATCTATATATATAAAAAGCCAGTGACTGGAACTCTGGACTACCGGTCGCTATGCTGCCCACTGCAACCAGCGAACCGGCCCGATCGGGGATGGGGCCGGCCGGCCAACCTCCCCACAACTCCTTCCCCCTGGCCGGCCACAACAGGCCCAGCCCCGATCCACCCTGATCGGGGGCCGGGCCGGCTGGACCCCACGAGTGCACAAATTCATGCGTTGGGCCTCTAGTAAGGAATATAAAACACTTAGCTCAGAGCCAGGCCTGTAATTCATGTTTCATACACAGCAGCAATTTTTATTAACAACACTTTCTGCTCACAGGTCCCTCAGACTGTCTTCAGGGAGCGAGTTCAGCAAGAAGTACCCACTGGTCAGACCGAGCTATGAGTCCAAAGGAAGCCGTGGTCTCTTTGTCCTGGGTACAGCCAGCCACTCTGTGGATTACCGGAAATCTGCTGGGGGCTTCATCCATGGATTCCGATACACAGGTGAGCCCACCTCCCCAGACTCGGGAAGCACACTGTGGTTTCCAGCAGCCTTCAACGGATTGCTCATCAGTAGTCGGCTGTCATAAATTCCGAGTCTGGGGCAGACAGCAGTGAGGTTCCATGGTCTGAGGATATGTCTAGAAAAGCATCCAACAAGGTATAAAAGTACGTGCATCTGGGGTGCATGCTACATGCCTGTGTCCTGTCGGGTGAAGTGCCATGTATTGGTGAGAACACTGAGCTTGAGGAATGTTAACCTGGGTTCCTCCCCGTGGGGTGGCCTCAGAGGTTAGGCTTCCTAACCTCTCTAAGCCTCTGTGGGGTACCCTCACATCAGAGGGAGTGAGGGGGGACCCTGCCCTCACGGGACTGTGGTAAGGACTAGACAAGGCCATACCTGGGACCGTGCAGCTGTGAAGTATCACACACAGTTTTTGGGCACCGACAAATCTGAATAAGAATTGCAGCTGGAGCCCTGGCTGGTTTGGCTCAGTGGATAGAGCATTGACCTGTGGACTGAAGGGTCCCGCGTTCAATTCTGGTCAAGGGCGCATGACCAGGGTGCAGGCTTGATCCCAGTAGGGGGCGTGCAGGAGGCAGCCGATCAATGATTCTCTCATCATTGATGTTTCTATCTCTCTCTCCCTCTCCCTTCCTCTCTGAAATCAATAAAAAAAATTTTTTTTTAAAAAGAATTACAATTGGATTATATTTGTTCCTTTTCGAGCTTTAGGTACTGAGGGTATAAATTTTCTGCCCTCTGGGGAGGCTGTGGGATGGGTGCTTTATTGCGTGGCAGGTGTTACATGAGCCCGTTAATTCTGTCATGAACACCATGAGGCCCTGCACCTGCATTCTGACTTTTCTGTGTTTAATTGGATGCCTCGCACTGCCTTAATGCTCACTTTTGCACATCACTGTCCTTCCAGTTTGGCAGAGAAAGGTAGTTATGTTTTACTGTTGATTTCCAGACAGTACATTTTGCACCCCACACGTGTTGTCAGAAGGACATCAAGGGGAGGGTGTTAGCTGTCTGTAAAGCAGAGTATTTGCACAGTGAACACACATGCACACGCACACACATGCACACGCACACACACGGAATGAGAAGAGTGTCTCATCAGCCGAGTCTCCCCAGTAAGAAACCCTCATCACCGTTCCCATGCCCGGCACCCTCCCTGCACCCGCTCTCCTGGCACACACCGCCCCTTCCCTCTTGCTCCCTCTGTCCTCTGCCCCTTTTTTCCAGCTCACAACAGCCCCATGAGACACATCCTGTTATTTCAACTCCACTTGGCAGATAAGGAAACTGGGGCTCAGAGACATTAAGTAATTTGCCCAAAGTCACCCAGCCAGTGGATGGCAGAGGTGGAAATTGAACCCATATCTGCCTGACTGTGGTGCTCACAGCTAACTGCGGAGCTTCAGGCAAATGAGAAACAGACGTGGGTGTGTAGCCACAGACTGCCGTGGTCAGCACTCACTGAGGACCCTCCTGGGGGAGGGACGGGTGACTACACAGTACATTCTGCCCAGACCTTGCTCATCATTCATGTGAGAAACAGGCCCCGAGGGAGACAAGTAGCAAACAGTAAGGCAGAGTGAAGCCACAGAAGATAAAGCTGGGCGGGCGGCACAGGCCGGAACTGCTTGGAACGTAGGACTTGCTGGAAGCCTTGCCCATCCCCCGTCTCTGTTCTGTACCCTCCCTACCATAGTACCCACCGGAACAACCTTCCTTTTAAAACAAAAACAAATAAAAACAACAACTGTATCCTTCCTCTATTCGCACATCTTCAGTGGTTCCCCGTCTCCGCAGGGAGTCCCAGCTCCCAGCACGGCACTCAGAGCTCTGCGCAGCCAACACGGGCTCGCCCTTCCAGCCTGGCCCCTCGCCTGCTTCTCAAGAGGTGCCAGGCTGTGTGAAGATTTTGTTTCTTCACATGTGTGCTCCTTTTGTCAGGGCTCCGTTCCCAAACTTCTCTAGCCGTGTAATTCCTCGACCTTTTGCAGAACTCAGCTTCACGGCGGTTTCCTCCAGAGAGCCAGGTGTCTGGTGAGGCTGCACGCCTCGCTCTGACTGTGGGCCAGCGAGTCCCCTGTCACCTCAACTGCTGTGTCCTCGCCTTTCCTGGATCTGGGTGTTGTGTTGATTCGTTTTGGAAGAGCAGGCATCTGTGTGCGGTGCCCCAGTTTCACAACTGTATCCGACAGCCCCAGGCACACAGAAACGTCTCCTGTTGTTTTAGACAGCGGCTACTTTTCTGGCCTGACATACATATACAAAGCATTTCAAAATAGAACTCGGTGACAGACTGGGTTCAGGCTGTGAAGGAGAGGGAGCAAAGGGTCTCCATCGGGATGTCTCCCACAGGAGCAGGGACTAGGCAAGGGGAGAGGTTGCAGAGGAAGGCGGTGGGTCCAGTTTTGGCACCACGTGTGGGGTGATAGCTGCGGGGCTTCCCTATGCAGGTGGCGAAGGCAGGGGGCAAACACGGGCCTGGGGACCAGATTCGGCCACGCCCCTTCACTTAGCTGTCCTCTGCGGCTGCTTGCACCAGAGGCGGAAGTGAGTAGCGTGACAGCCTCTGCCAAGCCGGAAATGCTTCCACCTGGCCCTTCACGGAAACCCCGTGCTGACCCTGCTCTAAAGGCATCTCTGGGCGTCGTGGTACAGTGCCTGGAGTTTAGAGACGTTGATGGGGACTCTATGTCCCTCCTGATGGCAAAAGATAAATTCTTCGTTTCTAATGTATTTTTATTGATTGCAGCAAGGAAGGGAGAGAGAGAGAAAGAGAAACATCGGTGATGAGAGAGAATCATTGATTGGCTGCCTCCTGCAACCCCCTCTGGGTATGGAGCCCACAACCCAGGCACGTGCCCTGAGTGGAATCAAACCGTGACCTCCTGGTCGATAGGCCCACGCTCAATCACTGAGCCACATCGGCCAGGAAAAGGATAAATCCTTAAGTGCAGCATGCCCTCCCCCCCCTGGCCATTTCAGCGCGTGCTGTTCACCGGCTGCTGGAGCATCGCCACCACGGTGTCGCCTGGCCCGCCACCGAGCACCCCGTCACACAGCTGACCAGCTGCGTCCTCCGGCGCGTGAACGAGGCTTCGGGGCTCTACCAGATGTTCAGTGTGCTCGCCGATGTCGTCCTGATGAAGGAGTGAGTCGCCCACCCCACCACCTGCCCCTCCGCCGCCCCGCCTTACCCTCGTCACACCCCTGCCTTTCCCAAGTGTGGAATAGCCCGGCGGTTCCCTCCTAAGATGAAGCCTGAGGAGAAACGGGTGAGGGTAGGGGAGATGGATTTATTCTGGAGAAAAACCAGTGAAATCACCCCACCAGCCCTGCAGACAGTCAGACCTGAGTGTGAACCAGGCTGTGCCTCCTTCTACCTGTGTGACTTTGGGCCAGTTAGTTAGCCTCTCTGAGCCTTTCTCTCACCTGCAAAATGGGGGGAAAGTGGGGTTCTGCGTACCTGGCAGAACTGCAGGAAGGAGTAAAGGTAACGCATAGAAAGCATTTGGCACCAAGTAGATGAGCAGTAAACTGCAACACCAGTGAGATTCGTGAGTTCCCTGGGGCTGGGGCCAAGCTGGCTCCTTCTCGGTCCAGTGTAAGGGGACACTTCCTGAGCAGGAAACTGTAGAGGGGCTGGAGGGAGGCCCCCCAAGGACAGGTGGCAGGTGAGAAGCAGAGGAAGAACTCTCAGAGGAAACAGCGGGCCCAAAGCCAGGAAGTGCGGCAGCACACCAAGTTCAGGTCGGCCTTGACCCTCTCACCTTCACACCCATTCACCACACAGACCACCCGTAAGTCCCGTTGGCTCTCCTTCAGGTCATCTAGAACTGACCTCCCCGCACAGCTCTGCCCTGCCCCTTGTCCGGACCACAGCATCTCTCACGTGCACTGGCCCAGCAGCGGTCTGCTCTCAGCGCATGGCCAGGGTGGCCCTTTAAAACACGAGTCCCACCAGTTCATCTCCGTTCAGTACTCACTGGGCCCGGGGCTCCCCCTCAGTCCAGATGGAACCAGGTGTTCCCATCGTGGCTTACACAAGCCTTCCTTACCTGACCCACCCATTTCCCCACCCACCTCGCCGGGCCCTCCCCTCAGCTCCACTCCAGCCACCCTGGCCTCTTCCTGTCCCTTAACACACCAAGGCATGCGCCCCGTCCCAGGGCTCCACTGTCACATCAGCGTGAGCTGTGCAGGGCGGGTCAGAGTCCGTGTGCTGTTTGACTGTCACTTCCTGGAGGGAGAGGGGCACGTACACACAGGCCCACGTGCACACGCCTCGCCTCTGCCGCAGCACTGAGGGTCTGGCCTCCCATCTGCCTTGGTCCCAGGAACGGCACAGCATTCGAGTACCTGGAGGAGTTCCCCATGCAGATGCTGGCCCAGCTGGAGGCAGTCACCGGCAGGCAGGCCAGGCACGGGCTCTTCGTCATCAACATGGAATACGGCAGAAACTTCTCTGGGCCCGACAAGGACGTCTTCTTCTATGACCGGTCTGTGGGGTACACAGAAGACGCCTGGCAGTCTAACTTCCTGCACCCTGTCATCTACTACTACAGGCACCTCCCCACCGGTGAGTGGCTCTGCGCTCCCTCCCGCCTGGGCTTTCTTGAGGTGGGCACTCCTCGGGCCCCCCTGGGTATCGAGGGGTCACCCTGAGTCCCTCCCACAACACTCCGCTGACAGAGGAGGACTGCTGGGGACTCGGCCCCAAGGCAGGAGGTCCAAGAATGATAAGTGCCGGTCCCAGATTCTGGCCTGCACCATGACCTGGGCAGGGCACACACGGGGTAGCATGATCTCCAGGCACCATACAGTAGAGGGATGCGGTCTTGCTGTGTGTCTCCAGAGGAGGCTGATCGTGGAGTGGGGAGGGCGGACTTGGAGACGATTCGACGGAACAGGGAGAGGAACTGGAAGCGGTTAATGCAGGAGTGGAGCGGTGCAGGGCAGAAGAGCTGGGAGATGTTCCCAGGTCTGTCCTTTGCCTGCTGTGCAACCTTGGACCGTTTATTAACCTCTCTGAGCCTCAGCTTCCTCCTCTGTCAAATGGGGATAAAAACAGTACCTTCCTTCCTGTGTGAGGATGAATGAGATGTTAGATACAGAATGCCAGCACGGTGCCTGGCAGAGTAGCTACCAAGAGGTGAACCACCCAGGGAACCCAACTCCTGCTTCAGAACTTGAAGGGCTGGCAGTTGGAAGAGGATGATCTGAAAAGGGCAGAGGTAGTATCAACAGGTCCAAGTGGCAGGACCGCAGGTGTATATCCAATGGAAGGAGCAAGTAATATCGGCGCTGTCCCACAGTGGAATGGGCGGCCTCCTAGAGCCAAATTTCCCAGTACAGAGGTGGCTGGGTCATGGCCTGAGCCATCTGACGGGACACCACAGAGGGGACCCACAACAGGTGGGAGACGGTCTAGGTGAGCTCTAAGACCCCTTCCGATGCTGGACCCGAGCCTCCTCACAGAAAGACCAGTTTTGAAGCAGCCATAATAGACCTCAGTCTACGTGAGCCTTAGAGAAACACCAAGTTCAAGTGGTTGGTCTGAGTTCTGCCCTCTGATAGCATAAGGGACAAGTCTAGTTTTGTCCTGCTTCCTCATGCTAACCTTCCAAGCATTCGGGGATGGCTGTGGAACAGACCGCAACCAGCACAGAGCTGTCCCAGGAGAGCCGAGCTCATGGGCATGCGTGAGCGGGGTAGGCACTGGGAAGGTGCGGGAACCACGCCGCTGCCACTGACCCCGGGGTGGGAAGCCAGCTGCTGGGCTCTGACGCGGCCCTGCCTCTCCCCCACAGAGCAGGAGGTGAGGTTCCGCCCTGCAGACTGGCCCCTGCCGCGGCCCGCGGCCATCCACCACATCCTGGAGGACTTCCTGACGGACTGGACCGCCCCCGTGAGCCACATCTTGCCTCTGAGGCGCTTCCTGGAGAACTGTCTGGGCACCGATTTGCGAAGCTTCTACGCAGGTAACTTACGTGCCCCGAACGACAGGGACTGAGCTAGAGGGCGGGAAGAGGCCAGAGAGATCGTGCCCCGAGCGGTTTCAGGAGGCACAGCTAGAAACCCAAACCCAGGGCTCCGTTTCCCACAACGTGGTGGACGAGGTGTTCACAGAAACCCCTCCCAGACAGTACGCCTGAAAACGCCGAATAAAGCACTGGCAGGAAAATTAGGAAACTTCCCAGAGCCAGACACTAAGAAAGGCATAAACCCAAGCTGGACGTGGCCATCTGCTGGCCGTCAGCAGGCCGGGCCTGGGAAAGTGAGCAGCCTAGGGGGGTAGGAAGATGAGGCTAGAGCAGGGGGCGTGTCTGTTTAGAGACCTTCAAATAAGCTTGGGTCTCAGTGGGTAAACTAGGAGGCAAAGAACCCCCAAGACGGAGATGGTAGAGACCCATCGGGAGGGGAGGGCGGGGGGGATTGCCCCTGATGACTTCCAACCACTAGGCCTCACTTGTGAGTTTGGGGCCAAACTGCGCACTATCGCTGTGGTACAGCAAACACCTGTTAAGCATCCGCAGTATATAAGGTACTACTCGTACCAAATCAGGTGAGAGGTGGTCAGTCCTTGTTTCATCCCAGGTGACATCCTTGGTCCACTTTGAAATAAAATGTGAATGTGTACATTAAGAGAGATGGCTTAGCCGAAACCGGTTTGGCTCAGTGGAGAGAGCATCTGCCTGAAAAAGAGAGATGGCTTAAAACAATAGTTTAAATTCATTGTCCACATACATATAAATGCTCCAACAGAGGAGAGTCATAGAGCAGAATACAAGCATTCTGCAAACTGTCGGCTTACACGTGAAGTACATGGAACAGGACTAACCTCAGCTACAAAGCCCCTGCCTGTCTCGAGGTTTCGGGAGTACACAGGATGCTGGGCCCATTAGGGAACTCCCACCCTGAGTCTTGGCTCCTACGACTGGATCATCACTGGCCCTTTAGCCTCCTGGCTCCCGCTCCCTAGACACTAGTACAGGCCACTATGTCAGTGCCTTGAACTCGGAAGAATCTTACCTGGCAGAGGGCGGGCCATCTCCCCGCCCCCTTAGATGATATGCTGGGTCTCTGACCCTCGCCCCTGCAGAAGGGGTGATGCGCGTCATCAGAAGCGGGTGCTTGCCAAAAGGCCACCTTGCTGCCCCTCCGCCATCCTCCCCTCACACCTGCTTCTTCCCTGCCCGGAGAGGGTCGTCAGGGACCCTCTATGCTGTAAGTCAGAACTGAAGTGGGAAATAATATTTGTGTAGCAGCCTGCTCTCCCATGTAGGCCTCCCAACATTCTTTGCAATACCAGGGTGGACCAAAGTAGGTTTACTAGTGCAGCCGCACTGTGACATTCTTTGGAGTTGATAAAGCTGTTGTAAGAATTATAACCTGCTTGTCTGACATTCGAACAACTGTAAACCTACTTTTGCCCACCCGTTTGCCCATTTTGTGAAATAAAAGACTCAGGCTGGTTTTCTGACACTCATGCCACTTTCCCATCCCGTCTCAGTCCCTCAGAGCACTGAGCCCATATGTTTCATCCTTTCTGTCTTTTTAAATCAAAGTTACGTAATACCTGGCTACAAGGCCTTTTCCCACCTCCATTCTCCTTCTCCAGAAGGAAGTGCTTCTAGCTTTTCTGGTGTTTCTTCCTATTTCTAAATAATTAGTACCCGCATGATTGCCTCACCGGCCGAGTTGGCCCACCAACTGCTGTGGCACAGAGGAGGGTCAGTCACAGCGCCGTTGACCCGTTTTGTCTCCGTGACCCCGCAGCGCTGAGAGCAGGGCTCGCACCTGGCACTTGCCACTCAGATATGGTCGAGGGAAGAAATCTTTGCAGGCAACTCTGAGCTCAAAAGGGGACGGAGTCCCACGCCAGGCTGACCCGGGCAGAGCATCCTGCTGGCCCCGTCTCCGGAAGCTGAGTCATCTCTGTGGTTTGCTTTCATTTTGGAGCCTCATTCTTCCCAAATGCTGGGGTAGCCGATTCCTGGAACGACTGAAGGGGCTGAGTTCCATGGCCACTCGGTCAGAAATGAGACACCCAGAAAAGTCAGCTCCCAGGCTCAGGGATGGAGGGTCCTGGGGGAGGCCCCGGCAGCTCCTCCTGCACCTCGCCCCCCACCTCTCAGCCGGACTCTTTCATCTCCTTTTGCTTTTCTCTAGAGTCCTGCTTCCTGTTCGCTCTGACGCGCCAGAAGCTGCCGCCCTTTTGCCAGCAGGGATACCTGAGGATGCAGGGGCTGGTGGGAACCGGAAGCCTCCGGCAGCACCGAGTGGAGAGTGGGCTCCTGCAGGACTATGCCGCTGCGGGCAAGCGCAGGGAGGACAGTGGCCAGTGGCCTGGCTTCCATGAGCCAGTGGACCAGCCCCAGGCTCCAGGGCCTCTGGACCAGCCCCTCAACAGCAACAAGGAGGAGCTTTGATGTGCAGGTCTCTCCCACCCAGGCCTTCCTTCCCATAGCACCGTGCTCCCACCGATGTGTGATTGCCAGAGGCCACTGGGATCATTGCAGTGGCCCCACCAAAACCACACAGAGCGCGCGTAAGGGCCACAGTGGCCATGCGGCGGCCTCCTCCCCTCCTGTTGGCGTCCATAGTGCCCAGGAGGTGGGGTCCAGAGAAGGACATCCTCTGCCAGGAGGAGTCGCCTCCCACGGCCAGGCTTGTCTGCAAGTGAATGACCGCCGAGCACAGGCTGGCCTCAGTCTGTCCCCACCAAGTGCCCAGTGGTTCCTTTTCCTTCTGGTCTACTCTTCAGACGGGCCTGTCGGTGGAGGTCTCAGATGAAACCCAGCCTCATCTGCATAAGGGTTAGTGGCAGCTCTTTACAATAAAAGCTCTAATAATCCCAATTACCTAGGGCAGGTAGGACTATTACTCCTGATGAAGACAGCAGCTCAGAGAGGTTGGGTGACTCCCAGGGCCCCAGCCAGGAGTCCTGTCTGCTGCAGCCTGTCCCACCTCACAACACTGCCTCTCCCTGCCCCCATCTCTGTTTTCAGAAAGGGGGCCAGGGCCCAGCAGGCTGTCATCAGGCAGAGATAGCATCTTAGCTAAGCAGGCGCTCCCTGCCAGAAGTCCTGCTCTTTCTCTCCGGGCCTGCTCCCGGGTTCATCTTTAGTCTCTGTGTTCTTCCACCCTGCCCTCTGGCTTCCTGAACGGTGCCTCACCTGGCGAGGCAGATCAAGTTTTGGCACCTTCCTGCCTTGCCTTATGCCTTGCCGTGGGTTGCTTTTGGAGGTGGTTTGCCTGCCGTTTGAACAGAGCCCGCTCAGCTTGTGCGGAGATATTTATAAACGCGTTTGCATGATAACAATGATGACTTTCGTGCCAGCTCCCTTAGCTATTCTGGCTCTTCCTTGTTCTTCCTCACCAGGGACCTGTTCCCTTCTTCACTCTCCCATCAGGCATTGCAGTCCTGTTCTGAGTAAGCCATGGGAAAGCATTGTACATAAAGCAATCGTGGTTTCTCAAGGTCGGGATTGTAAGTGATGCTTTCTCACTGGTTCTTATAGCCCTTCACGCAGCCACTCGGAATGTGAGGGGCCTGGGCTTTCCGGCCCGCAGCCTATTTCTGGGACCATTCTCTTGGCTTAGGCTCACATTCCTTCCCTACCTGCCCCACCCCTTATCTGCAGATGCCTCTCCCTCCAGTATTTGCAGAGTTAGAACAATGGGACTCCAGCTAAGGCAGGAGGCATTTACCCAATGACAATACTTGGCATAGTTTGCACACAGCTAAACCTTCTACATTCAGGGTCTCTCCCCATTCCCAGGGTGTAAGGTTCACTGTGTCTCCTACAGATTACCCTTCCTTTCCAAAACCTTTTCAAATAAATCTTTTAATTAGGACTGTACCCATAACTTCATACACATCTTGCCTACCTGATTACTGAAGACTGGCTGAGCCCCTTTTCCAATAAAAATTCGAGGTGCTGTAACATGGCTTACTGATGCCTGAATATGTGACATCTGCTGCTTTTCCCATCGTCTGCCAACTTGTTAATTCCATCAAAATACCCGCCAGCCTTAATTGTGTTCAGTAAGACATGGTTCCATTCTTGCTCAGCTGATTAGAGATGTCCGAGCAATGTCCCTGGTATTCTTATAAATTAACTAGAGGCCCGGTGTACAAATTCGTGCATGGGTGGGGTCCTCGGTGTGGCCTGCGGAGATCGGGGCCCCAGCTCACATCCCCAGCCTCGAAGCCCCACCTGGCA
>NW_006286236.1:1608191-1609575 GCF_000327345.1 Myotis davidii
CCACCTTGGCATGGTGCCCCCCCACTCACCTGCTCCACCATCCCACTACAGACCCACTCTCATCAGGGTGTATCGGGGCGGCAGCACCTCCACTGCCGCCTGCTGCCACAGCTGATTAGAGATGTCCGAGCAATGTCCCTGGTATTCTTATAAATTAACTAGAGGCCCGGTGTACAAATTCGTGCATGGGTGGGGTCCTCGGTGTGGCCTGCGGAGATCGGGGCCCCAGCTCACATCCCCAGCCTCGAAGCCCCACCTGGCACTCTGCCTTGGCCTGGCGCACGACCGCAGGAGGGGACAATTTGCATATTAGGCTTTTATTATTATAGATAGTTGGCTTCAAACAGAAAAGTACTTTTTTCCTATGAAGATCATTGCTGCATTTGCTGGAGATCCTATCTCCATCTTCCCTCCTAGCAGATCTCATTGTTCCCAGCTGGACCACGTTCCTCTTCCAGCCAAGGCCTGAATTCATTAATTCCTTCCTTTTTTTTTAAATATTACAAAGCTACTGGTGCAAAATAGACAAATCAGTGAAATAAGAGGCCAGAAACAGACCCTATTCTAAGTAAGAAGGAGGTGATTTTTTTTAAAAAATCACAAACCAATGGAAAAGATTGTGCAGGACCACGCAATCAATAACGTTGGACTAACTGGTTAGTAATTTGGAAAAGAAAATGCATCTCATTTTAGACCCTATATCATACTACAAATCTAATTCCAGATGAAATTTTTTTAAAAGCCATATAGAAACCGGAGATGAAGAGGGGGTACTTTCATAAAAAGAAAGGCTATTCAGGTTCAGAAGCAGCAGAGTAATTCCCCAGACAAAGTTCAACATTTCCAGGTACACCCATCTAGCCTGTACCTAATTAATAGGATTAATGAGATTATTTTAAAGAAATTGGTAAAAATTAAAAGGCAAAACAGCATGGGCAAAAAATAATTACAGCAGACTATAATAAATATCATTATATATAGAACTAATTGAAAAAAGAAAAATCAAGTTAAGTGAACTATGGTACATCAGCTCTCAAATTATACAGCTCTCAAAAACTCTAAAATATGGTGAGAGATGTATAATAAAGCGAAGTAAAAAGAAGCAGGATATGAAATTGTAGTTGCAACTTCTTTAAATTATATAAAAATAGAAACCTACATACTACAGAAAGGAAGCCTTACTAAATGTCATCAGTGGTGTGCTAAGATTTGCAGAAGTCTTTTTGTTTGTTCTTTGTTTTTTCTCTTGTCCAAATTTGTGGTTATACTCTGAAATAAATACATTATTTTTTTAATCACATCTGATTTTGGAATTTAAAATTGCTTGGGGCAAGTCTAGCTGGTTTGACTCAGTGGATAGAGCATTGGCCTGCGGACTGAAGGG
>NW_006286236.1:1609754-1619674 GCF_000327345.1 Myotis davidii
CTGGGGGTGAGTGGAGCTGGGGCCCTGCCCAGAGGACATGCTCTGCCCCTTGGTCCAAGTGGTACCCGTGCATCATCCTGTCTCCCCAGCTGGGGAGACACTGCACCGAGTGTGGGGGGAGAAAATTCTCAGTCTAGAGAAGTGAATTTTAAGTGGGTGTGTTCCTCTTCTAAAGTCTTTGGACTGACTGACCCAGCACTACAAAGATCTCTGTAAGAATCTTCCCTCCCTCCTGATAGAAAATGAAAGATTAGAATCCTCATTTTGTCGAGGTCTCTTGGGTACCAAATCCACTCTGTTGGAGAGCCCCAATTCCTTCCAGCTGATAAAATTGGGGTGTCCTGAATATAAGCATAACCCATGGACACAGACAGTACTGTTGGGTGTGGGTTGGACTTAGTTAACTTCTAGCAAATAGAATACATCAGGCCCTAACCAGTTTGGCTCAGTGGATAGAGCGTCGGCTTGGGGTGTCCCTAAAAGCTGCCTAGAAATGGACTCACCAAGAAGTGAATTCGTCTGCTAAGCAATCATAACATCTAATCATTTATTGAGTACCTACCACGTGCCCAGAACTGTGGTGGTTTTAAGATATGTCCACAAATTCTTTGATATTTCTCCCCCAAAGAGGTGGAGCTCCATTCCCTCGTGTTGGGTGTGGGCTGGACTTAGTTATTAACTTCTAGCAAATAGAATACATCAGAAATGACAGGATGTCATGTTCAAGATTAAGTTTTTCAAAACGCATTCAAAACGGCCCTCTTGGCACAGTGGGCAGTGCATCAGTCTCATAAAAACACATTCAGCCCTAGCCAGTTTCCTCAGTGGTTAGAGCATTGGCCCACGGACTGTAGGGTCTCAGGTTCAATTCTGGTCAAGGGCATGTACCTCGGTTGCCAGCTCAATCCCCAGCCCAGTCAGGGCACATGCAGAAGGCAACCAATCGACGTGTCTCTCTCACATTAATGTTTCTCTCTCTGTCTCTCCACCTCCCTTCCACTCTCTCTAAACATCAATGGAAAAAATATCCTCAGGTGAGAATTAACAAAACACACACACACACACACACACACACACATATTCATCGACCAAGAAACTGTGCTCTCCCCAAAGCCTCTATAGACCCTCCCTGGGGGAGGCCACCTGTCATGTCAAAAGGACACCCAGTTTGCACAGGCCCACAAGGCAAGGAACTAAGCTGCCACAGCCAGCGAGTGGGTGAGCCTGGAAGTGGATCCGTCTCCAGTCCAGCCTTCGGATGACTGCGGCTTTGGCCACCACCGTGAACACAGCCCCATGAAAGGACCTGAGCACAGCCACCAGCTAAGCAGCTCCCTGATTCCTAAGCCAGAGAAACTTGATCTCATGGTTGTTGTTTTAAGCTGCTCAATTTGGGGGGGATGCGAGTATGGCTCAGTTGGAGCATCGTCCTGTACACCAAAGGGATGGGTTCGATTTGGTCAGGGCACATGCGGGAGGCAACTGATTGATGTTTCTCTCTCACATCAGTGTTTCTCCCTCTCTCTCTCTCTCTCTCTCTCTCTCTAAATATCAATTTAAGTCTAAAAAAATAAAATAAATTGGGAGGGTTATTGGTTACACAGCAATAGATAACTAATACGTGCACTAAATAGCTTTGAAAATCCACTTCCTTTGAGCCATCCTCTAAATATTAAATAATTTAAGCAACCGCCCCTCATCACCATGCCTAGGAGCTTCCTTCATGTGAACACTGGGTGACAAGAAATTGAGACCCAGCAATTCTCAAGCCTAGGAAAGTGTGTGGTTCCCACAGGAGGCACAGACAGGTTGAAATGCTGATTACACAAAAGGAACCCCCACACAGAGCACTAATCCACTGCATCAAACCAGCCCCCTTGTGGCCCAGGCAGGTGGGATGACCCAGACAGGAAGAGGAAAGCTGAGTCTGGAGCATCGGCCGAGACCAGGCGTCAGCTTCAGGACCCTCAGCTCTCTGAGCAATCACATCCTCATCCCCACAAGCCAAATGGGATTCTTCCCAGAAAAGGAACCGGCGGCTGCATCATTTCGCTGCAGATGCTTATTTGTTGAGGATGGGAAAATGCTGACTGGGGAGTGCTTTTTGTCAGGCTGCAGGCTTTAAGAAAGCACTGAATTCAATCTGGCATCCCAGACGGAACGTAAATCTGCTACAAAGTGAAGTTGATGGACAAATATATGAGATGCTTTAGCCCAAGTATTTAATCCAAGTACATCACACGACCAATCCATCAAACCTGAACTAAAAAAATGGCGTGCAACAGGTGCATTTAAGCAGGGAAGAAAGGACAACAGAAAGTCTCACTCCTCTCTCAGTTCTGCATCAATCAGGCTGGTTGCCTGCTCTTCCAGAGAAAGCCCCGCGCTTGCAGCAACCCGCGGTCTTCCCAGTGTGTCCCCTGCGTTTTCACTCCCTTTGAGACAGTACTACCTCAGACCAGTCTCAAGCCTCTATAAACTAATCAGATGCAGAAAAGTCCTACCAACAGAAAAAACACAGCAATAGCTCAACATGTGCAGTGTGTTATAATCTACCATTGTAGTTTAGAAACAAAGCAACTACAAAAAGTATGTGAGATGAGCCCCTTAACATCAACCATGTTTAGGTTTTAAATAAGTCCGTCTGTCAGGAAAAGAAGAGGTGCCCAAAAGCCTCTGTTGTGAGGCACCGTGGTAGATACGTAGCCAAAAACTCTACAACAACTCCTGCCAATAGGTGAGGTCCATGTCCCCGCCCTTGAATGGGGTGCCCTCTAGGACCGTTTGAACCAAAAACATGGTGGAAGTGGTGTCATTGCAGTTTCTGGGCACAAGCCCTAAGAGACTGGCAACTTCTACCATCTCTCTGGGAACCCAGCGACCATCCAGGGGGGTAGCCCCAGGAAGGGGCCCATGTGACAGTCAGTACCAACTGGCAGCCACGTGGGTACACCACCTTGGAAAGGGATCGTCCAGCCCCACAGGAGGCACAGACATGGGATTTGAGCTGCCCCACGTGGAGCAAAGAGGAGCTGTCACTGCCAAGCCCCACCCAAATTTCATATTTATGAGCAAAGTAAGTTTTGGGCGGTTTGTTACACAGCCAGAGGTAAGTGGGATAAGCACCGTGGAGCAACACGTAAAGGTAAACTTGTAAGAGCAGGCATAATATCTGCTTTAGTGATTGTTAATAAGCATATTACAAAGATAACAGCAGAACACGTCCATCAAGGCACTCTACGTAAAACATAGCTGTGGCATTGCACCATTTGATGTATCTACACTGAGGGATCAATGATGAAGAAAAGACAAGGAAAAGAAGTATGAGCAAGTTAAATAAGGAAAGACAGAGCCCGGAGACTTGGTTGGTACAGGTTATGTGGTTGCCTGAAATTAACGGGTGGAAACGCAGGCGTCTGATGTCTGTTGTTCCTTCTGGAAAACCACAAGTAGCCGGCTGACTATCGGATGTGCAAGTCCGAAAGACAACAGGTATCTCCCTGAGATGGACACTCTGCACGGGAAAGGGATTTAAACTGGCCCCGCACAACTGTCCCTGACCAAAGGACCCTCCTCCAACATCAAAGACTTCCCAATCTTATCAGACGTCACTGACAAAGGAGTTATGTGGCAGATGGAAATATTGTTGGGCTTGAAAAGAAGAGCTCCTACATGCATGCTTATGACTGGCATGCATGCCTTCCTCTGGAGGACCCACTCAACTCTATGGGGGCCACCCATAGTTGCCAGATGCATGCAGACTGGCCAATCGTAACTGAGCCAGAGTTAGACACGCGACCCAAACAGGGCTAATCAGCGTCTGGCCTGAGACTTGATATGCAGACCTGCGGAGGGAAAAGGACTTTGCTCTTTTTATTTTATTTTTAAATATATGTTTATTGATTTCAGAGAGGAAGGGGAAGGGAGGAGAGGGAGACAGAAACATCGATGATGAGAATCATTGGCTGCCTCCTGTACGCCCCCCACTGTGGATTGAGCCCAGAACCGGACATGTGCCCCGACCTGGAATGGAACCATGACCTCCTGGTTCATAGTTCGATGCTCAACCACAGAGCCAAACCAGCTAGGGCAGGACTTCGCTCCTTTTATTTATTTATTTATTTTATATATATTTTATTCTTGACCGGAATCGAACCTGGGACCCTTCAGTCCGTAAGCCGACGCTCTATCCACTGAGCCAAACCGGTTCTGGCGACTTCGCTCTTTTTAGATTGTAAAACCAAAGCTTGTCTTTTTGTGACTGGCAGTAGCCACCTTTCCCACTGCATGGAGAACGAAACCAACACGCTGAGGGAAACCAAACAAGGGGTGGAAAGTCGCACGGGGCTCAGTAACCTCATTTGGGCCCTGATCCCATTAGGGCCTAAGGTAGCCTCGGACAGCCGCACCCTTGAACATACCAGTCATATGACCTAAGAAGTCCTTTGCCATGAGCTGGTTTGAGTTGGTTCCTGACACTTACCACAAAAGAGTCCTGACTTATACAAGCCTCAGGGAGGGACAGTCTTGGGGACAGGGTTAAGGGGCTTCCATTCACAGGCCACCACAACTAAAGCCACCGCTCACTTCAGTCTTTCCTCCTCTCACTCAACAAACATCTACCGAGAGCCTACTACGATCAGGCCCAGGGTTAGGTCCTACACCAATGGGTGATGGATCATCATAATACATTAAAAGTCACAGTAAATTGTCTGTGCTGGGCCTCTGGAGGCTAAAACGGAGACTTAGAGAATCAGAATCCCTTTCCTCATAAAGCTGACAGTCCAGCAGAGAAAACAGACACTAGACGAGCAATTAGGCCTCAGGATAAAGAAAGGCGAGGGTGCTGAGGGGTCATATGAAAGTCGTGTCCTCCCCTCTATTCCCACCTGTGACACTGCTTCATAATAAGAAATGTCTATTTGGTCTTAGCCCTGTTTCTTCATCCCCCTGTCCTGTCCTGTCCTGGCCCCATCACCTAAACCTAATACCACCCAAAGGTGCCACCCCCAAAAGACCATCATATTGGAGATTAGGGCTCCAATATATGAAGTTTGGGAGGACACAAACATTCAGTCCATAACAGCCCACACATCTTCCTGCTTTACAGATGATAGGTCATAGTAAATCTTCATGGTGGATGAGAATAATTGGGTCAAGCACTGGATTCTAGAATAGAAGCAAAATGATCTCCTTAAGACCGAGTCACTGATTCCTTTGAGGATAGTCTGAGTCATCCTCACAGACAGGTAACTGCTTCCTTGAGAGAAGCTGTTTATATCAACTGGATAGGCCTCTAACTCCCCACAGGTCTGTTCCTTCCTACCGTCCCACCCCTGGGCGTGGGCTCAGCGTTCCAAGGGCCCCCAGAGAGGATGGCTGCCACTTGGGTCCACTGGGGAAGCCTGAAGAAAGCTAGAAACAAAGAGAACACTAACAATGGTTCCAACATAAAAACAGCTCACTGAGTTCCAAGTGAGAACTCAGAGACAGAAACCACTTTGTGCTGTAAGAGTTGCGAGTTTCGGGAAACAAAGCAGAGGTGGCATAGACCATGTGCACATAAGGGAACAAAAAGTTAAAATAAGGGACCTGAAACCTGTTCCCAGCTTCGGCTTCCTGTAGCCCTGAGCTGAGGAGCTGCCACCCCATGGAACAACGGAGTGTGTCCTCCGCGTGGAGGATTCTCAGGCTGCTCGGTAAATGTTGAAAACCTCCATTCACAAGCACGGCGGCACTGCTAAGCTCTTCCACTCCTGACCATGACTACCCCGGACCAAACCCTCTCACCAATAACAACTCTGAATGAGATGTGTGTGTTTGAAACGTTACCTGAAGACACCGGAGATCCACCAGGGCAGGCAGCAACTAGGGGAGCTGACACACTGAAGAAGGACATGGCATTCGGTGAGCTTTTCACTGTTTAAAGCCTTCCCCTGAGGACAGGTCTGAGATAGCACCACACGGGGCAGCTCAAATCCCATGACAATCCCACGATCTTGCTGGGCTGGAAGAACCAGAGAAAAGAGTGGAGGAATCCCACAGAGGTGGAAGTGAGTAGGTAAAATCCTCAAAAAGAGAAACACAGGAGCCCCAAATTCTGCATAATTTGTACAAATCTCTGGCTGACCCCCGAACTCCCCATGTGTGGGGTAGACTACCAGCAGCTCAGCTAAGAAAAATGAACTAAGGCTCAGTGGCTGCTCACCACAAAGGAGACAGAGCTTAGAGTTCGAATTTAGCTAAATCAGTTGTCCACTAAAACAAAACAAACGAAATTTTGGGAGGGATATGCAGAACCCAGAGCATCTACAATGAGTCAGCACAGTGTCCAACTGACATGGAGTTGACCCAAGTGCTGATTATATCAGACTAATATATGAGAGAGAGAGAGAGAGAGAGAGAGTTTTCATTTATTTATTTTTAATAGTTTCTATTCTCTCTAGTGAAATTACCTATCTATTTAATCATTATGAGCATATTTTCCTTTATGTCTTTGAGCATATTTATAATATCTTTGGCCCTGGCTGGCAGCTCACTTGGTTAGAGCAAAATCAATGGAAAGATTTCACAGCACAAGTCCAGGTGACTTTGACAGTCCATTCATTAAAGCTGGGGACTGAAACGAAGGAAGGACTGTAGAAGCAGCAACGGGAGAGAGCCAGGTGGAAGTCTGCTTTGGCGCCGTAAAACGTTATAGGAAAGAAGTGAGCCACGGCGGGGCTGCTTTGGCTCACTGGGAAGTAAAAGTCACAGTGACTGAAGTGAGCCAAGGCGGGGCTGCTGTTAGTTCACTGGAAAGTAAAAAAAATAAAATAAAATTCTCTGTTCTCCCTCTCTCTCTCTCTCTGACTAGGGTGATTGAAGCTATTTATTCTCTGGCTAGGGAAGAGAGATATAAACCATTTGTTCTCAAGTGTCCTTAGTTAGGGAAGATAAGGTCTTGCAATTCACTAGCTGTTTGTAAGTTGTTTAAATTGCGTGGCCTTGCTTAAATTATCTCGTCTCAGTTTCCCCATTCCACTTGCCCGGGAATTTTCCTACCTTCTTACTATCCAGCCTCACCACCACATCCTTGCAGGTCAGGATGCTGACTAGCTGTGTGCCCCTGGTAAGTCACATGACTTCTCTAAGACGGGATTTGCATATCTGTAAGCAGTGTCAGAGGTACATGCTGCTAGCCCCATTTCACAGAGGAGGAGCCCGAGCCTTAGCTGGGTTACATCACAGTGCACGCAAGTGGCAGAGCCAGGACTCAAATCCAGGTCCACGTGGGTTCCATGGATCTAACGCCAACACACCCGAGCCCTGCCTTCCCTGCACAAGTGTGCGATTTGCACTTCCAGCAAAGCCTATTGTAAGACCTAGTGTTTGCACTAAAGGTACCTTTTCAAGGGGGTTTTACATGTTACCTTGTTTACAGGTCATAGTAAAGACTCGGTAGAGCTGAGTTGTTAAGGATACACCTGCTGGGGCCAGGCTGCCTGGGTTTGAGTCCCAGTCCTCCCATTTGCTTGATTCATGGTCTAGGCCAGTGGTCGGCAAACTGCGGCTCGAAAGCCACATGAGGCTCTTGGGCCCCTTGAGTGTGGCTCTTCCACAAAATACCACGGGCGGGTGCGCACGTACAGTGCGATTAAAACTTTGTGGCCCATGCGCAGAAGTGGGTATTTTGTGGAAGAGCCACACTCAAGGGGCCAAAGAGTCGCATGTGGCTCGAGAGCTGCAGTTTGCCAACCACTGGTCTAGGCTGTTATTTATCTTTCCAGGACCTCAGTTTCTCTCATTGGTAAAATGTGACTAATAGCATCTTGCTTACTGTGAGGAGAAACAGGAACAGTGCTAGAACAGCTGTGAGGCATGTGGTAAAGACCCCAGATGTGCTGTCCATTATTTCATTGTTATGAAAGTTCCGACCCTTTCTGTAGAGTAAGCATTGTCAGAGCCTCATACAGATGGGCAACAGTGCCAGAGGGTGACTGCCTTGCCCGAGGGCACTCAGTGGGTGAGGGGCCAAGGCCTGTGGAAGAAGTAGTTTCAATTCTGGGCCCAGGGCTCATCATTTTGCTAACCCACAGCTGCCTCCTGTTCCAGGAAGGGGAGGCAGAGTGAGCCAAAGGGTGAGGGATGAAAGAGGAAGGGTCCTCCGGGCCTCCCTGCCCCAGCCTCTCACAGCTGCAGACTTGACCCTGCCCAGCGGAACCAGGACCACGTGAGGAGCCTCACTGCAACCGTGGGCAGGATGTGGAATGAGCCTGCGTGTGCCCACTGAGGGCACTGGTCTGGCAGTGGGGTGGGCAGATGTGGGTGACCACACACGCCCACCTACATCACAGCCATGACACTCCACATCTACCCTTGCAGGATGAAGCCGTCACCAGTCTATGAATGGAAGGTTATGGTACTGTTCCAGTGCCAAGTCTTTATGTTCAGAAAGGGATGAGGCAGGCACTGGGTAATTGCTGGAAACAGGACAGAATGTGAATCACAACAGGCTATGAAACCACATTGCAGCACATAGGCCATAGTTCCAATTGTTCTGCAACAGTGTTTAACAAAGAATTACCATCAAGACGGAAACTGAAAACAAAGATACTCTAGGACCAGCAACCCCTTGGAGAGGAATTTACTATCAGCTTAGACTGTGCGGCCCAGCACCGCTCTCTGTGTTTTTTGTTTGTTTGTTTTTAAGGTGTCTCTCTCCAGCCATGAAATTCTCGGACACGTGGTCAGGGAGAAGCACCTTATGCCTTGGGCTCAGCCCTGCAGACCTGGGGGAGCCCATGCCCCCAGGATGTGCCCAGCTTGCCTGGGCCGCTGTGGAGCAGGCTGAAAGAACCACACTGCCGCCGTGTGGGCGCCTCTGCTCACAACCACTGCTGACGCCTGCCGCCGGCTGCAATGTTTGAGCCCACGTTGCTCTGGGGGCCCTAGAACAGGGGTCCTCAAACCTTTTAAACAGGGGGCCAGTTCACTGTCCCTCAGACCGTTGGAGGGCCAGACTATAGTTTAAAAAAAAAAACAACTATGAACAAATTCCCATGCACACTGCACATCTCTTATTTTGAAGTAAAAAACAAAACGGGAACAAATATAATATTTGTATTTGCATGTGGCCCGCGGCCGTAGTTTGAGGACCCCTGCCCTAGAATCTAGGCTCTAGATGGCTGGCTGGTCCCTGGGGCTGAGTGGGGGGAAGGCAGCAGTCTAGCGTTAGCTCAGACCTCTGCTAGGGGAAGTATAGCACCTTCAAGCTTCCAGCAGCTACTACCTGGGTGACCCAGAACAAGTTACTTAACCGCTATGTGCCTCGGTTTCCCCATGTGTAAGTTGGGGCTGTAACAGTACCAACCTCATAGGGCTATAGGGTTAAATGAGTTAGTGCGTGTGGGGTGCTTAGAACAGTGTCAGTTGTTTGGTAACTTTTCAATCTATCAGTAGCTTTCAAACCCTTTGACCACGCTCCACAGTAAGAAATACATTCTAGAATCTATCTGGTTTGGCTCAGTGGGAGAGAGTGTCCCAGGTTTGATTCCCATCAGGGGCACATGCCTGGGTTGCAGGCTTGATCCCCAGTGGGGGGCATGCAGGAGGCAGCTGATCAATGATTCTCTCTCATCAGTGATGTTTCTATCCCTCCCTCTTCCTTCCTCTCTATATTAATCAGTAAAAATATATTTTTTAAATAAAGTTAACTTGGCTTATTCAGAGAGCCTTCTTTTTTTTAAAAAAAAAAAAGGAATACATTCTATATCACAACCTAGGACATACAGACATATAGAAATAACACGAACAAAATACATGTAGCATGCAGCATACTCTATTTTCAATTCTGTTCATCTTTTCATTTATTTATTTTTTATAGCAAAAGGTGGAAATTTATTGAGAAACAAGCACAGACTCCCAAGTGGGGAGGGGGA
>NW_006286236.1:1619728-1619969 GCF_000327345.1 Myotis davidii
CACTGAATTGATTTCATGAACCCACTGGTGACTCACATATCACAGTCTGAAAAACCACATAAATACCAGACAGGTAGCAGTAGAAGCTTTACCCGGAGCTCAGGCTGCCAGTCCTGGATGCCTCCCCTGCCCCTCAACTCTGCATCCTGAACCTGCCTTTGACTTGGCAGACAAGCTGCCCTACAGCTGAGGAGCCCCTTTGTGGCCTAGCATGAGTGCCGCCTTCTCTGCGTGCCTCCAA
>NW_006286236.1:1620176-1621883 GCF_000327345.1 Myotis davidii
CATTCATCAGGCCCTGACAGTGCACCAGGCCCGGTACCCCAATCTTCCTGCAACCTCACAGCCCTGAGATGAAGGTATCTTTGTTCCCATTTCTCAGATGACAAGCCTGAGGCTAACAGAGGTAACGTGACTATGGAGTAAGAATAAATAGGCCCAGCCGGAGTGGCCGAGTTGTTGAGCACTGATTTATGAACCAAGAGCTCACGTGTTCAATTCCTGGCCCAGGTTGATGATTCTATCCCTCCCCCTTCTCTCTAAAAATCAATAAAAACATATATGCCGAAACTGGTTTGGCTCAGTGGATAGAGTATTGGCTTGCGGACTGAAGGGTCCCAGGTTCGATTCCGGTCAAGGGCATGTACCTGGGTTGCAGGCACATCCCCAGTGGTGGGTGTGCAGGAGGCAGCTGATCGATGTTTCTCTCTCATCGATGTTTCTAACTCTCTCTCTCCCTTCCTCTCTGTAAAAAATCAATAAAATATATTTTTAAAAAAAAGAATAAAAACATATATATATATATATAATTTAAAATAATACATAGGACTGGTTTTCCTTTGGAATTGGAGTGTGAATCAAGCAAGGGCATTGGCCTTCCTGGAAATGCTGAATAGGGTTAATAGGTGGCTCTGGAAGAGAAAGTGCTAGAGACACAGAAAAACAGAAATGAAAATGGACAGGGTGGAAGTGCCCTGCCAGATGGCATCGGGCATCAGCATGAACAGTGTCACCCAGGGATGCTGACCTCAGGAGAGCCAGCGGGGCTGGGGGTCCCCCTGTGGGTCATCCCTGTTGGCTCCAGTCCTAGATGGGGACAGAAGCTAAGCGAGAGTCAGATAAAGTGAAGAAGGCCATGCTGCCAGGCCCTCACCTAGAATTCTGCCTGCGATGAACAAGGGGCTTTATTAAGCAGAATCTGGCGGACATGGCTGCTGGTGAGCAGGGGATGTGCACCTACCCCAAATATTCCCTCACTTCATCCCAGAAGAAGGCCCCGGGGCAGCTGTGGCTCTGGCCCCGCCCACCTGGGGAGTGAGGGAGTGAATCTGCCAGTTGGACAGAGGAAAAATAATTTTGTGATTAAAATGAATTGGGGGTGGGGGTGGGGAGAAGCATGGCAATGACTTTGGAAGGCAAAATGGGGCTACGTACATGGTGGGGAGAAGGGTATTTTGTGGTGGGAAGATTTGATGAGGATCCCTGCTGTCTGTTCACGGAACAGATCATCAGAATACCTACTCTGATGCACCAAGCCCTGAGGTAAGCAATGGAGAGACAGAAGCCGACAGTCTAGCGAGGAGTGAGGGGTAAAGAAACAGTAAGAACAGAGTACCGAGTGTGTTGACTGGCAGACGCACAGGGGCTGTGGGGGCTCAGGGAAGGGTCTCCAGAGATGATGCTTAATCTGGTATCTGGAAGCCTTTTCTCGGGTGGAGGGAGAGTAGAGGGGAAAGCCTCCAAGTTATAGGGACCAGCAATACCAAGTACAGATGATGCAGGCGTTCTGAGGTCTGGGGACCAGAGGATCCGTGACCCAGGGTGGGTTCTCGGCTTCCTTCGGGGAAGAATTCAAATGCCAGCATTGTTTAAAGTGAAAGTGGTTTTATCAGTGAAACAGTGAGGCCGAGAATGGGCTGCTCCACCAATAGAGCAGCCCCTTTAGCGGAATTTGCTGCCTTTATTGAGATGCATTTAATCCGGGGTGTAGGG
>NW_006286236.1:1621899-1624145 GCF_000327345.1 Myotis davidii
TTCAATAAGGGACAGGAATATTCAAGATCTTCTGGGGAGCAGGGTGGAGATTTCTCTGGGGAGCTCAGTCAGCCTTTCCCTGCCCTTATATGGGCTTTCTCTTTCCAAGCATGATGGTGTGGTGTGTCATTTAGCATGTAATGAGCATATAATGAGGCTAGGGGTTACCACCAGGTGAAATTAGTTGCCGTGTTGGATCAAGCTGGTCTTTGCTGGTTGTAAGCCACAAATTCGGTGTGAGGGTGCTCTTCCCCCCTCCTCACAGCTCCTGTAGTTTTTGCTGATTGCAGCTGTTCCGCCACATACCCCATCTCACAGGGAGGGGAGAGACATGTACAAGAACTCTGCAACTGCGATTCCCACTGGCTGGAGTGTAGGCTGAATGGAGGTGTGAGATGGACCTGCTTCATGACCTTGCACAAGTCATGGAACCTCTCTGACTGTACTCCACTCCCTTAGATATCCAAAGATATTCAGCTTAAGGAGCATCTATTAAACATCCCCTGGGAGTGAGGCACTGTATCAGGTTGGTGCTGGGCATATGGAGTCAGATGAAAGCTACAAATCCCTACTTTTTAGGAAGCATATGGTCTAGTGAAGAGACAGACACGGCAATGTGTTCTGTGAGAGTTACGAACAAAGCACTCGAGAGAAGGAAGCAATTAATGCTGCTCAAAGAAGAGGGGGTGAGTAGTCTAGGTGTTCAAGCAAGTGGAGAGAGGGAAAAACACATTTCAAATGAAGCAGAGGTGAGGAGAAGAACACGCTGATGTATTCACAGAACCACAAGGGGCCATGAGTGCTTGTACCGGGTGCAGAGGAGCCAAGAGGTGGTTGTGACCCCAGCCTGGGACGCACAGATGCCTAGACCCCTACTGTCAGACAGGGAGGGACTGGCGTTCCTCTGCCCTCCAGGTTATCGTAGCTGATCAAATAGTCAGATAGACACAAGGTAGATTGGCAAGATAAAATAACCAGGTTTCTTTTCATACATATGTATGAGAGACCCGCATACAGCGGTCAGAGATCCCTGCATGGGGGGGTGGGGGGGTCAGAGATAGAAAGAGAACAGGGTACAGAAGACATTCGGAGCTAGGGATGAGGAAAGGTGCCTTGCGGGCGCCAAAGGATTGTTGCAAAATGACAACAGCCGTTTAGTAAATAGAAGTTTGCTGTGTCACGTAGAGCAGCAGCGCCAACCTTTCGGACCTCACAGACCAGCAGAGGTTGGCTGATTAAACATCTACATCACCGATGTAGATGAAATGGAAAAGATGATCGCTGCCCTAGAGTGTGGTCCTGGGTTCGACTGCAGTCAAGGGCATGTACCTTAGTTGCAGGGCAAGTGCGGGAAGCAACTGATCAGTGTGCCTCTCTCTCACATCGATGTTTCTATCTCTCCCCCTCACTTCCACTCGTTAAAAATCAATGGGAAAATATCCTCAGGTGAGGATTAACAACAACAAATTATCGCTGATAATCTCTTTATTATGTGCAAGGCCCCTAATTCAATCTCTTCTAGATAGTTCGAGGGAGACTCAGATGTTTCTCTTGAGCCTGAGGCTAAAACTGCCCTCATCTCAAAACAACCCACATCCCACAGGAGCACGTTTGGGATGACAAGCTCTGAACTCGCAGCGTGAAGGGCCTTTGCCTGGGGCCTCAAAGGCAGGCCCTCCAAGAATCCACACCGTCTGATGCACGAGAAGCCCAGCCCTCCATGCCACATATTGGGAAACTAAAGCCCCGGGGCACACGAACTCACTCATTTGCGTGGTACAGAAAAGTGCAAAAGCGGCCTCCTGACGCCCAGTCTTATGCCTCTTAACGGACACTACAGCTTGCAGGAGCTGAGCTCCCTCATTTGTAAAAATGGACGGAAAGAACCTCTCAGCACCTTAGGAGTTTGGGGAACACAAGGAATGAGGCAGAAGGATGGGCAGTGGTGGCTGAGCTTAAAGCAGACTGAGTTTGCAAACTCCAGAGTCACACCTCCCTTCCTCCCTCCTCTCCCAACAGTACCTCCCTCGCCTCCTTGCACCTCCTCTTCCGGACCCTCCTCTTGGGTCCGCCCGCCTCTTCCGGTCCCGCCCCCGAGAGCCACCGCCTTTCCGGTCCCTCCCCTAGGGCCCGCCCTTCCTTTTCCGGCCTCTTCCCCAAACTCCAGAGCGCCTTTTTTTCCGGTCCCTACATGAGGCTCCGCCCCTTTAGCTGTCACTTTTCCCGCCATCCCCATTGGCCGAAAT
>NW_006286236.1:1624334-1627231 GCF_000327345.1 Myotis davidii
GCGGCCGAGTGGGCGGAGGCCCCGGGCGGGAGGGCTTGCCTTCGGGAGAGTCGGGGTCCCTGGTGGGGTCGGGTTTCCCCAATTCCGTCAACACATGCGTCCCTTCTTTTTTAGTTACCCCCCACACTCCTATTTCTGTACCTTTTAGTTCCTCCGTGAATTGTGGTTACTCTTTCCTGGTTTTTTTACAACCCCCGCGGCCCCCCCCCCCCCCCTTTTCCCTTAAAAAAATTTCCCTTAACTTCCCACTAAAACACTTATTAAAAGGGCTGATAGCGTAAGGACTTTGCAGACGGCCTAGGGCTCCCATGTTGACTCTTATGTAAGAATAGTTGGGTTACACTGGGCGTTCCACAACGGAGCCTCTGCTTTCCTATCTGTAATACCGGCAATACTATATGTAGAAACTTTCTCAGAAGTTGGTCTGGGAGGACAATCATGTATATAAGGCACGTGGCCCTTAACAGTAAATATTGTGTTTTTTCCCTCGCCCATTCTTCCGTTGTAATAACACCAATACCCTGATTTCTTTTTGGTTGTCAACCCAATTTTCCTGTCCTGGTTTGCAATTCCTTCTCCCCTTTTATTCTCATTCTTCACTCACCTCCACTCCGGAAAGCTTATGTCATTCCTGTAATTTTGCTCCCAGCCCTGAATCCTGAGCCCCCGGTCCTCCCACATACCTTGCTCCGGTTCTCTGCCGCAGCTCTTCCTGCCTCTCCCCCTCACAGATGGCTCAGCGACTTCTCCTGAGGAGGTTCCTGGCCTCTGGCATCTCCAGGAAACCCCCTCAAGGTCGGTGGGCACCCCTCATCTCCAGGGCGCTGCAGGCCCCAGAACACAGTCCTGGTGAGCTGACAGTAACATCCAGCCACGCCCGGCCATTACACACCACCAGAGTCTGCACAACAACCTTCAACATCCAGGATGGACCTGACTTTCAAGACCGAGTTGTCAACAGTGAGACACCCGTGGTGGTGGATTTCCATGCACAGTGAGTCCCGGGGCCCAGGAGCAGACAGGGTGTCTCTTGTTCAGATAATTTTGAGTGCCCGCTATATCTCAGTGCCACGTTTGATGCTTCTCATACAGAGACTCACTACCAATGCTGGGAGGACCCAATCCGTGCCCTCAGCGATTGAGTGTCATCTGGTAGGAGACAGACCATGAAACAGTCTTGAACGCTCACTGTGATTAGTGCTGGGAACCACCTGTGTTCTGTATTCACTGCCCAAATGGCTCAGAGTCATGTTCAGCTGGGACCAAAGCAGGGAAACTATAACTAGAGCAGTGGTTCTCAACCTTGGCTGCACATTAGAATCACCTGGGAATCTTTGTAAAATCCTGACTTCTGGGCCTCATCCTCCGGAAATTCTGTTTCTTTGTTATGGGGTGGGGCCACAACATTAGTGACAAAGAAACAGAATTTCCAGAGGATGAGGCCCAGAAATCAGGATTTTACAAAGATTCCCAGGTGATTCTAATGTGCAGCCAAGGTTGAGAACCACTGAACTAGAGTATCGTCTGGCTTTGGGTGTATACCAGTTCCTGGGCCTGCAAATAAGTTTATTTTATTTTTTTAAAAATATATTTTATTGATTTTTTACAGAGAGGAAGGGAGAGAGATAGTTAGAAACATCGATGAGAGAGAAACATCGATCAGCTGCCTCCTGCAAATAAGTTTATTTTAATTCTAATGTTTTGCCACCAAAACCACCCAAACGGGACGGGACAGCTAAAAGTTTTCAGTGCCACCACCGTAGTGCCCACACATGCAGGGAATGGGCAGGAGTTTCTTTTCTGGGCCGTGTGAGTTTGTTTTCAGCATGTTTTAGTGCCTATGGCCTATTGACTTTTAGCATGGCCTTCTTCCCTTCTATACTTTTGGGGCCTGGCTACAAAAAAACTGGACGAACGCCTCAATGAGATGTTCTAGAGGGAACCAGTGTAGCCTGAGTTACAAGTTGGGAGGCTTTCTGCACAGATCTCTGACAGATTCTGGCTTTTTTCCTGTTTTCTCTGACTCACCATGTCCCCCCGGGAAGGCCATTTGATGCCCTTGTACCTCCCTTTCTTCTCTTGTCATAGGAGACAAGGTCTTGCAGGCTGGGTTTTGAGGTGTTGAAATCTCTGAATGGAAAGGGTTTTAAAGGCTGAAAATGAAATAGGAGTCAACAGCCAGGGATTCATGGAAGGCAGAGCTATTCTGCCCTCCTGGTATAGTGAGCGCTCCAGAGAGGGCTTCCAAAGTGAATGACAGCCTGGCTGGTCTGCCTCTGTGGTTAGAGTGTTGGCCCTCGCATCGAAGGGTCTCGGGTTCGATTCCCAATCAAGGTTACATACCTGGGTTGCAGGTTTGACCCCCGGCACCAGCCCAGGGCACATGCAGGAGGCAACAGATCTCTCCCTCCTTCTTTCCCTTCCACTCTCTAAAAATCAATGTGAAATGAATGATAAATGGGGTGATACCTTGTGGGGAAGCGCAGGACTTGGTTGGAATGTCTGTAAGGATTCTCTGAAAGGTCAGGGGCCTCTCGGGGGTACCTACCTTGACTTTCCCAAACAAGCCCCGTGCTTCCCCACAATACTTCATTTTCTTGCCCAACAAGGAAGCAGGGTGTGAGTTTGTTCATTCAGTGCCAGGCACTGTCCTTAGTGCCACATACCTGGGGATGAAAGTTCACCACCTAGAAACACCGTGTTCAGTGCAGCGATAGCTGCTGACCCGGGGCCTGGGGAGCACAGAGGAGCCAGGGGCTGAAAGAAGACGCTTGGAGCACAACCTTGGGTTGCAGTCTCCGCTGTGCTGCTCACCCGCTGTGACCTTGCTAGTTTCTTAAGTCGCACGAGCCTCCATTTCTCGGTTTTCTTACCCTTTGCCGGGCGGAGGGTTCTGT
>NW_006286236.1:1627270-1656652 GCF_000327345.1 Myotis davidii
GACACGTTGTAGACCCCGCCCAGCCATTGGTTTCTCCTCCGTTTAGTTCTGAGTCAGTGAAGTCTTCGAGGTATCCCACAGCTCACACAGCACGTTCGCCCGTGCTGCCTCCGCTGACTTCTCATCACAGCCCTGAGAGTAGCCTCTCTTTCACATGAGGAAACCGGGCCCCAGAACGATCGGCTGGTCGGTGGGGAGCCCTCTTCGAACCCAAACCTTTAATCTCAAGTCCTGTGTTTTCCTACATGACAACACATTTCTTTTAGCTCTGTCGCAGTAAGTGAAATAACCTTTATAAGAGTCTCAGGATGAGGCCCCGTTACAGAGTCTCCTGGCATTGCCATTTGGCATAGCAGCATTACAGGTTAATATTCAAACACTATAAACAGGTAATAAGGGCAAAAGGTCCCTCGGAAAGGTGTGGGTCAAGGGCATGTTTTGGGGAGCCCGTAGGTCAGTTGGTGAGTGCTTTTGTGACGGGGTGCTTCCTTTCTCCCCTTCCAGGTGGTGTGGCCCCTGCAAGATCCTGGGGCCAAGGTTAGAGAAGGTGGTGGCCAAGCAGCATGGAAAGGTGGTGATGGCCAAGGTGGATATTGACGACCACACAGACCTCGCTATAGAGTATGAGGTATGGATGGGCAGGGGATTGCTACAGGGCGGTTGGTTTGGGGCAGTGGTCGGCAAACTGCAGCTCGCGAGCCACATGCAGCTCTTTGGCCCCTTGAGTGTGGCTCTTCCACAGAATACCATGTGCGGGCGCGCATGTACAGTGCGATTGAAACTTTGTGGCCCATGCGCAGAAGTTGGTATTCTGTGGAAGAGACACACTCAAGGGGCCAAAGAGCTGCATGTGGCTTGCGAGCCGCAGTTTGCCGACCACTGGTTTGGGGGCTGCTTGGGGCCACGGGATGGCTGGTGCAGGAGATGGATGTCTTGGAGACCAGTCAGGGAGGTGTCCTGATTTTCCTGGAGCGCTCAGTGACTCAGAGCACTTTGCAGTGGTGACTCCATTGAACCTCTCAGCCACGTGTCTCTCTTTGCCACCTGTAGAAAGTAGAACGCGTGACCAGCCGGCCCTCTGCATTCCGGACGTTGATGCATTCCTTTGAACCCAAGTTCACTCATCCACAGGTTCAGTCAGCAGTTGTTTGAGAGCCCTGCAGTGTGCCAGGCATTTAGGCTCTGGCACAGATGAGCTCCTTGTCCCCAAGCAGCCCTTAGTGTCAGGGACAGAACAAGCAGACAGGTCATTTCCATGTAGGATGAGAAAAGACATGCACAAAAGAAGGGACTGATTGTCTCGGGGGGCGGGGGTGCCCCGAGCCGGGGGACAAGGAAGGCATCATATTAGAGGGACTCTGAGCAGAGCCATGAAGGATGCATGGTGAAGAAGGAAGGGCCAAGAGCAGGGCATCCACAAGGACATGAAGTAGCCTGATTTAGAGTCCCTTAAGTGCCAGGTGCTGTTACTTGGTGCTGTCCAAATGGCAGTGAACAAAACGACAAAATCCTGCCTTCCTGGAGCCTACGTTCTGGTATTTTAGGTTAGGGTTAGCCAGCTCTCTCTAAGGGACCAGGGGGCACATATTTGCGGGTTCGTAGGGCATTGGTCTCTGTTGCAAATACTCAACTGTCATTGTAGCACTGAAGGGGCCATAGACAGTATATAAACAAATAGGCATGGTTGTGTGCAAATAAAACTTTATTTACAAAAACAGGAAGCCGTCTGGGTTTGCCTGTGGGCAGTAGTTCCCTGATCCGTATTGTGGATAATAAATGCAATTGAGAAAAGTAAGTCAGGGAGAGGGGGTGTGAGTGCTGAGCCTGGGGCGGGGAGGGTCTCCTTTTCAAAAGGGTGGGCGAGGGAAGGTCTCAGGGAGAATCCACATCTGAGACCTGGAGGCAGCTATTGAAGAGCAGTCTGGGCAGAGCAGACTTCAGATGCAAAGGCCCTGAGGTCAGGGTCTCACAGGTTTGCTGCCAGAATAGCAGGGCCTGTGTGCCTGCAGCAGAGCTTGCTTAAAATCCCAAACCAGATGTTGGTATTTAAAACTCAGAAGATTTCACATGAATGTCCAGGTTTCTGTTTCTCTGGAAATACCTGGCTCTGGCTGGAATGAATCCCCTCCCCTCCCTCCTTCAGATAACAAGTGACTGAAAGAGGGGCCTCCTCAGAGTTTGGAAGTTCAGGATCAGCTCTTCCTAGACCAGGTCAAGCAAAGATGCGCATCCTCCAGCCCAGCGGTTCTCAACCTGTGGGTCGCGACCCCTTTGGGGGCCAAACAACCCTTTTACAGGGGTCGCCTAAGACCATCGGAAAACACATATATAATTACATATTGTTTTTGTGATTAATCACTATGCTTTAATTATGTTCAATTTGTAACAGTGAAATTGGGGGTCACCACAACATGAGGAACTGTATTAAAGGGTCGCGCATTAGGAAGGTTGAGAACCACTGCTCCAGCCTGTCCTGGAGCAGGAAGTGCAGGTGGAGGGTGGAGCCCGTTGAGCTGGGACTGAGGGATCACCTGAGGGAGAATCAGGCTGCCCGGTGCAGGGCAGGCAAAGCCGTGACTAACTGCTGCAGGAGCGGGGGATGTTACCCAGGTAGACCATCTGTTACCTGGGGGAGAGGAGCCTCAGTTCTCCTCTTCTCGAGGGAAAGATTTTCATCAAGAGACAGTGTAGAAAAGTAAGCAAGAGTTTACTGGCCACAGCAAAACACATTAAGGACATGGAAACAGGACCATTGCTTCCCGACTGCCAGGCTCATGGGGTCCCTAGAGGTCAGGGGACATGTGCCTGAGGCGGGAGGGACCTTCATTTTCAGGGGCTTTAAAGTCTGGATGTTTAGGGGAGGTCTTAGGGGCAGGTCAGTAAAATATTCACGAGCTTTATGCTGATTACCAAAATTAGATTTTTTCTCTTAATTTGTCTGTCCTTGGCTGTGGTTGGCAAATGGCACTTAATTGGATTTCTGTTATCTGTATCCCTGTGTGGGGTGATTTCAGCTATTTACTCTCTGGTTGGGAAGAAGTGCAAACCTTTTGCTCTTCTTTTTTTAAAATATATTTTTATTGATTAGAGGGAGAGGGAGAGAGAAACATCAATGATGAGAGAGAATCATTGATCAGCTGCTTCCTGCACACCCCACACTGGGGATCAAGCCTGCAACCCGGGCATGTGCCCTGACCAAGAATCAAACTGAAACCTCCTGGCTCATAGATCGATGCTCAACCACCAAGCTGCGCTGGTCGGGCAAAACTATTTACTCTTAAGTGTCCTTGGTTTAGGGAAAATAGGATTTACAAGCTGACTATAAGTGCAGTTTAACTATCGGCCTTAATTTCCCTATTCCGCTTGTCCCTGAATTTCGCTAGCTTTTTACTATTCTAGAACACCCATGATACTGGGACAGCCGCTTACAAGAGCTTGGGTGGGAGGGGGGATAAGTCGCTGTATTTTTCAAAAGCTCTCCCACTGATCACTCGGTCAAAGGAGCACTTGCCTGACCATTCAGGTGCCCCTAGCTTTCCCTCCTTGCCCTCCGTCCCCGGAGGCCCACAGCAGCTGGGAGAGTGAGGGTGTAGCCTTCTGGTGTGAGCTTAGGGCTGGAGCTCCTGGGCATCCCCAGGGCAATGGGCAGGCTTAAAGTCTTACGCTCCCTCTGGCAATGCCCGATACCACAGCTTCAGGCTCCGCCAGTGGAACCTCAGCAGACACCACCATGTGCCAGGAACTGTGGTAACAGTGCAGATGAAAAGAAGAGTAACCCAGTCCTTGCCAATGGTGGTCACACTGGTGGTGAGAGCTCCCAGGCCACCCCACCCGCATTCCAGGGGACCTGGTGATGTAGGGCGGGCACCAAGGTCCTGTGTTAAGCCTAGAAAGTGTGTGTGTTGGGGGGGGGGAGTGGCGGGGAGACACACAACTCCTATGAGATAAGATCTCTCTCCTCCTCTCACTGTCCAGATAGTATGTGCGGGTCACGTAGACCCCAAGGCTGCTGGGCCCAGTCAGCTGAGCCCAACCTCCTTGTTTTGCCAAGCCCTGGGCAGATGTCCCTGCAGGCTAGGAAGCCCCAACAGGAATGCTTCCTGACCCTCCCCAGCCTTCCTTCCTTCCTTCACACCTGTCCTTTTGGAAGGGAGCCTGAGGAAGCCGTGGCAGCTAAGAAATCCTGGGATAGCTTCCTCCAAGGCCTGAGTGCTTTTCCAAATGTTGGATAACGTGTTGGAGAAACCGCTTAAAATTATATGCATGGAATTAGGCACCTCTTCCCCAGCCCTCCTGACAGCCCCCATGCCCAGCACACCCTCATGGGTCTCTTTCCTCACACAAATGCCCCTCCCCTCACATCCCACTATTTTTTTTTATGTTTTTGTTGATTTTTAGAGAGAGGAGAAGGGTGAGGGATAGAGATAGAAACATCAATGAAAGAAACATCATGGATGGGATGTCTCCTGCACGCCCCCTACTGGGGATCAAGCCCCAACCTGGGCATGTGCCCTGACCGGGAATCAAACCAGCAACCTCTTGGTTCTTGGGTTGACGCTGATCCACTGAGCCACACCAGCCAGGCTCACATCCTACTTCTCATGCTTGGAGTTTCACCCTTTTATCTCCTAATCTTACAGGGTGCCCTTCAAAAAGCATTAGGACAACAGCCAAGTAACGCTAAGGGGGAAAGTCACCTGTAATCTTACCATCCAGACACAGCCACTGCCAACTTTTAGGGTCCCTCGTTTGGGTTTTTTGTTAGTTTTTTTTTTGTTGTTTTTTTTTTGTTTTATGTTCCATGTAACTTCATAGACAGTCCTTAGCTGGAATGTACTATATACTTCAGTCACTACCATATCCCCTGTTTTGAACGTCTTCTAAATCAGTGCTTCTCAAGCATGTGTATGACCTGGGATGTTGAAAAGCAGACTGATTCAGTAGGTCCAGGTAGGGCCCAAGATTCTGCATTTCTTTCTTTTTTTTTTAATATATTTTATTGATTTTTTACAGAGAGGAAGGGAGAGAGATAGAGAGCTAGAAACATCGATGAGAGAGAAACATCTATCAGCTGCCTCCTGCACATCTCCTACTGGGGATGTGCCCACAACCCAGGTACATGCCCTTGACCGGAATCGAACCTGGGACCCTTCAGTCCGCAGGCCGACGCTCTATCCACTGAGCCAAACCGGTTTTGGCGAAGATTCTGCATTTCTAACAAGCTTCCCAGTGATGCCTCTGGGAGTCTGGGACCAAGTATTGAGAAGCAAAGTTCCTGGCTGATGTGGCTCAGTGGTTGCGATCGACCTATTAAAAATTTACCCAATCCACCAGGAGGCCACAGTTCAATTCCCGGGGGGCGGGAAAGGGGGGGCATGCAGGAGGCAGCCAATCAATGATTCTCTCTCACATTGATTTTTCTGTCTCCTCTCCCTCTCCCTTCCTCTCTGAAATCAATAAAAATATATTTTAGGAAAAAAGTTAAAGCCCTGGGCTGGCCGTGGGCCATGATAGTCTTACAAAGGCCCTTCTCACCTGTCAACGAGAGGGTTCCCTCCTGGTGGTTTGGAAAAAATTTTAATGACATGTGTCCACAATCACAGCATCAAACAGAACAGTTTCAGAACCCTAAAATCCTGTGCTCCCCTTTTCTCCCTCCTCCCCGTGAACCCCTGGCAACCACTGACCTTTTCACTGTCTCCACTGTGTTGCCTTTCCCAGGAGGTCATGGGGTTGGATTTGATTTTTTTCAATAGTGTTTTCCCCAAGAATCTTCCTGTATCTAAAAGCTTTCACAGAGCACTTGGCCTTTCTCGTTTGAAGCCTGGGATCCTTTGAACGCTTCTCTGCTGGTGCTTCCTAGCCCTGCGGGGACGTGGTATTTACCTCCAGTTCCTCGCTCTTGGGCCAAGGTACCAGGTAACGTGATCACTGCTTCACGGACAGCCAAGTCAGATCCCAGCTCCTCCCCTTGTCGCTCAATCTGTGTGCCTCAGTCTTCTCGTCTTGAAAATGACCCCAACTTGAGGCAAGAATTTATGAGATCATACACACAAGTGGTTAGTGGCACTTAAAAAGCGCTCGATATGTGGCAGCCAGGGTGGCAGTCATCTCTCCCTTTGCATTAGTTTTGCAATTAGCTAGGAGGAGGTCGCCAGTCCCTTGCAAAGCCTAGCACTGTGCCTGTCCCTTGGTAGATCCTTAACAGTTGGAGGAAACTGGGGTGAGACGGCTTTCAGGGACATGAGCTCCCGGAGAATGTGCCCAGGACCTGTGTGCACTTCCCTGAGGCCTTGTTTATAAGCACCAGCCCCCTCCTGATTTGTGAGCCAAACTCAGGGTCAGCAAAGCCATATCCTCCTCCTTGGGGGTGAGGGGAGCCCAGTCACAGCCCCGGTACCCCTGCAGTGTTGGGAAAATCCAGGCTCTGGCATGCCCGTGGCTCTGTGTATAAGTTTATGTGTATAAGCTTAAACTTCAAAGGACGCCCTTGATCAGTAATGACAGACCTTGGTTGTCATGAAAATACAGTCATAGCATGTATGCTGTACACCCATCGGCTGTGCGATCTGTATGTGCGAGCACATGTGTGGCTACACGTGCCATCATGATAGGACTTATTTGAAGTTCTTGAGGAAAACAAGTCCACTTCAGTCCTGCTTAGAGGACACGTAGAAACAATTCGGTCACTTCACATGCAATGACAGACAGCTTTTGTTTCTATTAAGAAACAGAGGACAAAGCCCTGGCCAGACAGGTAGCTCAGACAAACAAAAAACACTGATAGTTAAAAAAAGAGAGGACAGGGTGGGATCCAGCAAGGGCCAAGTGAAAGTTAGTGCTTAAAAGTTGCCAGATTCGAGGCCGCTCCCTTCACAGACCACTAGAGGGTGCAAGAGAACAAAGCACCAGCCCTGTGATCTTACCATCAAACCATGTGCCTCGGTGGCCCCTGGTGCATCCTGGAGCATGCTTTTCTGGGCCCTGCCCGTGTCTGGAGACAGGGCACGCCACGTGCTGGACCCTTGCACTTCATGCCATCACCCAGGCCAGAGTCAAGAGTGACAAGGACAGGAACTAGTGACATGCGGTCTGCCCACACATGCCACCCACATCAGCCCCAGGCTGGTCCTTAAAGGGCCCTGAAGACACTAACCAAGACAGGGACCCTGTCATCTTACCTGCTGCGTTTGTCCCCAAAGGCCATTAGGAGAGGGTGCCAGGCCTGCCCCACAAAGTCTGTGAGTGGCCTGCGGTTCTTTGTAACTGACATACATACAGCTGAACATTGTAAATGCTAAGACTGGCTCCCGAGGATGACTCATGGGCAGGACAGCACCCGGGATAAGTGAAGACCTGGTGTGTTTGTCTAAATCACTGCTGTAGTTAACTTCGTGGAAGATAAGTCAGTGTTTATCTTGTTGTGTTTATATATTTTTTTCCAAATGGCCACCAGTGGCAGGCAGGGAGCCCAGGGAACAGAAAATGCTCATTACCGTCAGCAAATCGTGTTACAGAGTATCATGGGCCTTATTTACATACCATGTCATCTATGCAGGTCCCCTGAGGGAGTTTGAGAGGACGCCTCATAGGCCAAGAATGCTGCCGCCAACCCCCATAATAAAGAAACGCCAGACCATATATTGCTGAGCCCTCTTCCCACACTGTCCAGTTCCAGTGTGGTGACTTTCTGGACCCTTTTAACCATCATAGCGTTGAGCTGAAGTGGTTCTCATGAGGCCCTGGGTTAGACTGTCCTGCCCTTCCCTAGGCAGCCACCGTATGCTGAGTGCCTACTGTGTACCAGGCACCGTGCCAGGTTCTAACACTGCTGGCGGCCTTGCCAGGTGCAGGGCACTGTGCTGAGAATCTGCATTATTTCATTCAGTCCCCGCAGCCTCTAATATGAGTCCTGTTAGTGTGTCCGGTTTGCCGATGATAACACTGATATATAAGAGTGACAAAGCGGCTTGCCCAGAGTGGCCCGCGATGGGCTCAGCCAGCTTCGGAGCCCAAGCTCCCAACCACTCAGCTCTGTATGTGAACCTTTAGTCCCTAATCCACACCGACAACTAGATGCTACCTCCCCTGTTTGATGGAAGAGGAAGGACCCTGAGCTCCGAAGGAGTGTGACCTGGCCGGGGCCCCCAGCCAGTGAGCCGCAAAGCCAGGTTCAGACTCCATCTCCTGGTCTCCCTTATCCCAGGCTGCCCCCCCGGAGAGTTCTCTTAGCCCCTCAGCTCTGCCCCGCCCCAGCCGGGCCTGCAGCTGCATGGGTTATTTTAATCTCCTGTCATTCCAGCCAAACCACTGGGCCAGTGAGTCAGTCATGCGGTTGGGGGAGGAAGGGTACTTCTGGGAGCCCACAATGGAAACGTTTCTCTGGGGGTTGGGGGGACCACCAGCCCTGCAGTCCCCCTGCACCAAGGGAGGGGCCCGCCCAGGGCTGGGGCAGTCACTGCCCTGCATGAGCCACCAGGCTTCCCCACAGAGGCCTGGGGATGGCGACTGAAGAGTTCACGTCACCTCTGAATGACTTGGCCTCCCTTGTCCCCTCCGTCTAGGTGTCGGCTGTGCCCACCGTGCTGGCCATCAAGAATGGGGACGTGGTGGACAAGTTTGTGGGCATCAAGGATGAGGATCAGCTGGAGGCTTTCATGAAGAAGCTGATTGCCTGACAAGCAGGAAAGAACCCTGATGCTCTTGCCCGCTGGGGCCCCATGGTCCTGGGAGGACCCTGATAGAACTCAGTCCTGTGCAGGCCCTTCCCGCCTCCTCCCTTCTGTCTGGCCCCTGAGGGCCCATGTTTGGAGACCAGGCCTCCACGCACGGATCCTCCAGTGCTTCCAGCCCGGCCGCCTGCCAGGGTGGCCGCCAGGGGAACGGTGCTGCTGCTGACCTGGGGACAGCGGTCTCCCACTCTCAGTGTCTGCTCCCTCTAGGGCTGTCAGCTCTCCCAAGGTGCTTGGAGAGCCTGGGCCCAGTAACAGCTTGTCCTCATCTCCCCGGGCCCTTCTGATCCTAACCCCAGTGCCTGGCTCATCTGCCTCCTGCATTTTTCTTTCCTGCTGTTGTTTTGTAAAAAGAAACCCAAACAAGTGAGAGTAATATATAATTCTCTCATTTTTTGTAGGTCTGTAATAAAGAACTTTATGTGATCCTTCTACCTCCTGCTGTAAAGAACAGACCCTGGGCCCCACACTAAATTACTCGGTAGCCACCCCACCCCCGGGCCACCTCCCTTCTTTCCTCCCAGGCACCAGAGCAGTGAACACATTGGGCTCAGGGAGTCCTGCAGACTCAGACTCCACCCTCCCTCACCATTAGCAAGCCCTTTGGTTCTCTGAGCAGGAGGCTCTGTTATAAACAAACAAGACCAATAAAATGGAGGTTTGCACTGTCGCCAGCTTCCATCTGTGGCTCTGGGAGCACTTGAGACCCCTTCCCAGGCCGGGCTGCTCTCCCCCTGTCTCTGACTTCCCACCACCCACTTGCCCTTGATCAGCCCTCTCCCTACTAACATTGTCAGTGATGGCCACTGTTCTAGGGGCACCTTCACATGCACATTGGCCCCATTATACAGATGAGGACACTGAGGCTCACAGGCCAGATCCAAGGTTTCTACCCAGACATGTTTGCCTCTGAAGCCTGGGCTATTACAACTGGTCCCCTTGGTCCTCTGTGGCCTCCTCCTCTACTGACTGGCACATGGCCACTCCCATGTGACGCCTGGTGCCTGAGGGAGCCCGCCGGCTGTCCATGCTGCAGGAACCCCTCAGCCTTGGGGCTGGACTCTGTTCTCAGCTCCCTGAGGCCCACAGAGGAGGGCCGGGCAGACCAGGCTGCCAGCTGAGGGGCCTGCCTCCATCTCCTTCCTAGGTTTGAGCTGCCCCTTGGCGGGGTTGCCCAGATGGGTGCCAGATATCCAGGAGCCATGGGTGCTGGACAGCAGGGTATCCTGGCACCCTCCCCCTAGGTCCTGGGTGCTATGTCCACAGCTGTGTGCACACTCCTCAGTGGCTTGCCTGTTCCCATCGGAGCTACCTGAGTTACTCAGGTCTTTGAGGGGTCCGCCCAGGGACTGCCTTGGGAAGGCTGCTGTGATGACCAGAAGAGTGGGGTTGCCTCAAAAGTGTGGTGTGGGGCCTGTGGCCTCAGAAAGACGACAGGCCTGGGATCTCAAAGGCCGTGGAGGGGAAACAGACCAGCAACTGGCGATGGTGGAGAAAGAGCCATGTGTCATGAGTGAGAGCACTTCCTGGGTGCCAGGCACTGGTCTGAGCACCTCGCCCCCAGCAGCCGCCCTAGGTGAGCAATACCCTTGTTCCCTTTTACACATGAGAGCCGCTCTGAGAGCGTGAGGACCTGTCCAAGACCATGAAGCCCGCAGGTACCTGGGCTGGGGTTCAAGGCCGGACAGGCCGGCCCCTCCCCTATCAGCGTATAAAGTGTAGTGTATGTGAGATCTTAATCCCACAACCGGCTGATGAGACAGGTAGTGACAGCTCGTTTTATGGAAGAGGCACTGATGCCAAGCTTTCAAAGACACCCAGAGAGTAAGAGGCAGGGCCAGAATCCAGGTCCAGGCACCCTGACTCCCAAGCCCGGGCCCTTCCCACTACACCCACTGCCACTCCTTAAAAGGTGCCCCTTGCCAAGCGATTTCCACACACATTACCTCATTTAATTCCTCTCTTGTGAGGCCAGCATTTCTATATCACAGGTGAAGAAACTGGTTCAGAGAAATTCACTTGCCCAAGGTCACATCTAGAAAGTGACAATGCCAAAAAATAAGTGACGAAGCCAGGTTTGAGGCCACGTGGGGGTCTGGCCTCTCTGCCCTGGGTAGGTGTGGAGAAGGCCTGGCAGGGCCTCAGCTCCCTCTCCTTACAAGGTGTGCTGGTGCCAGGTGAGCTGGTGGCCATGACCTCCCAGGTTGGCAGCCGCTGCCCGTGAGGCTGCTCCTGGCCTGAGTCACTGGCCGTGGGCACACAATCCGCAGGGAGATCCCCTTCGACTAATTCCACGGCGCTGAACTCACCCGGCGCTGCTGGCTCTGCAGCGTTGCCCCACTGCTGCCCTGTGGGTGCCACCTCGGCTCCTGGGCCTGTGGCAGAGGGGTTGGCAGTGCAGCTGCAGGGCCCGGTGGTCCTGCTGGGGGCACGGGCACCAGCCTCCCCCGCTCTGAAATGCAGACACCTGCTGAGCCCAGGAAAAGGGATCACAGCCACAGGCCCCCCCAGCTGCTGCTGTCCTGGGTGTGGCTTCTGGGTATTTACTCTCCTGATGCCCAGTCTGTCCAGTTGGCCTGGGGGCAGGAGGTGGGACGGGAGCTTGAGTTTGCTGTGCTGGCTCCCTCACTGGTGCTCCCTGCTGTCACCCCACCACACCCCCACCAGCAGCTCTCCCCCTTCCCAGAGGAGCAGACTGAGCCCAGTGGAATGGCAGGGATGGCTGAGACCCGCTTCAGCTAGGCGTGCTCATCATCCCAGAGCGTTAGCCGCTCTCAGAAGCATGTGGATGAGTGGCTGGTGGCCACCACCGTGAGTTCCTTCTAAACACGGAACATGGAGAGTGACCAGGCCCTCGAGAAGCTGATGCTCCAGACATCAGAGCAAGGGGCTGCGGGCCACTCCCGGGCCAATGGCAGCACTGAGGGGAGCTCAGGTACCGCCCAGTCTCCCTCCTAAGGGCACAGAAAGGGGCACGCGCCCAGGTCACGGTGTGCGTGTGAAAGGGACTTGGAGCCAGCCCGAAAATGAAAATGAGAGGTGAGCGAGGAGGGCCGTCTCTGGGGCCCGGACATGTTCAGTCAAGGGGATGTTGACAGACCTGCCGCCAGTGGCCTTCCCAGCAGTCCCCACCTCGACCACCGGCCACCGGGGGAAAGTTTCTCCGGAAAGTGAAGGTAGTTCTGGCCAGGCCTCCGGAAATCCCGAATGTGCAGGCCCTGGGCTGGGAGGGTCCAGAGAACAATGCTGGGGCCGTGTCCGTGGCTGACAAGGACGCTGGGGGGCAAGCAAGCTTCCAGGCAGCTCTGCAGTTTCTGGCTCCTGCCTGGAGACCTGCCCCTGACCCAGGCCCCAGCGCTGGCTTCCATGGCCCCATCGGAAATCTGGCCACTGTTGTTCCAACAGTGTCACCTCTCCAGCCACCTCCTGACAGCCTTTCGGAAGCTGGGGGTCGCCACTGGGCACCCCATAGTTGTGTGCAGGGAGAATCTGACCTGGGTTCAAGTCCTGACTTTGCCACCCACCAGTGGTGTGACCTTGGGCAAGTAGCCTCGCCATCCTGAAGCTGATTGTCACATCAGTGAAAGGGGACGATGATGGCTCGCACTGGCCAGACGCGTGTTATGTGGCATCTCACTGAAATTTCACAATAGGCAGCGACTATTATTATCACCATTTTACAGACGAGGAAACTGAGGCCCAGGAAGCTGAATTCAGTCGGCATTAACAGGTGCTGGAGCTCAGATCAGAACTCAGTTGTGTTTGACCCCATAGTCTTTGTGTTCTTACCCATGAGCTACATGGCTTTCCCACTGGGGCCAAGATTTTCACCAGTTTGAACTTTAGTTGCACCATCTACAAACAGGTTAATACCAATCATTACCAAATGAGGTCATGGCAAAGTGGGTAGAAGCCTAGTAGGAGCTCAAGACGTGTCCATCACCCTGCTTTCCCCTCCCCACGCTTCCCCCTACTCTAAGCTGCGTCTTAAACAGGAAACACCAGGCTTCCCGAGATAAGGACCACAGTACCCACCAGGGAGGAGCCCGTCCTTGTGCCAGGCTGAGGGCCTTACATGTGGCTCTGTGTCCTGGCCCTGCACCACCCCCTCCTGCTCCAGAGCTGGCTCAGGGTGCCTGTGACTCAGGCAGCCCCGGGGAGTTAGAGGTGGTGACCTCACCCTCGGAGAATGCCCACTGGAATTCACCCTGAGTCTGGTCGGCCCACTGTTCTCCATGCCTCCCTCTGAGCCAGCCCGCCACACAGAGCTGCTGATGGAGCTCTGCTGATGTGAGCTAGGTCACCCCTGTTACACAGATGCTAATTATTAATTGGGGGTGAGCCGGTTCCCCACCCTAGGCCAGCTTACTGGGTGACCACAGGCAAGGAGCTGTCTCTCTCTGGTCTACAGTCCAGCATCCATCCCTTGGTGCCCCACACTGCCCAACGCTCCACCCACATCTAACCCTCCCAACACCCTCTGAAGGTGGCAATTGTTGTTCTCATTTCACACGTGAGGAAACTGAGGCCCAGAGAATGGTACGTGCCCAAGATACAGCCTGGGAAAGGACTTGGGGTGGCCTGACCCATTCCCTCATCCCTCCCCTTTGCCACAATGCTACCCCAAGGACAGTCAAATAACCTTTCTCATGCCAAGAGTGGGGACTTTGGGCCTCCCTCTTTGACCTGCCTCTCCCACCAAGTCCTGGCAAGAGGCAGGACATTCCCTTTGCTCAGGATCTACTCCTAAGGCTGGAATGTTCCCTCCAGTCCCAACATGCGACCTCACCTCCTGACCTCAGTCGCTGGTGTGTGAGGGCCTCTTTGTGGCTGTCTGGTGCCGGAATTAGGAATTCATGCTCAAGGCACTCACAGCAAACACATCGATGCAATCTAACATAGAAAGGTCACAGTAGAAACAAATAACACGATCAGGAAGAGAAGCACAGAAATGAATGAAGTCCTCAAGAGGAGCAAATCTATAAGGGCTGTCAGGCGAACCATGGAGAGAAGGTGACCTTCCAGAAGGGTTTTTGTCTTGGGCATGGGGGTGGGGACAAAGGGAAAAGGGGTCAAATACAGGTGACGGGAGGAGACTAGACTTCAGGGGAGGCACACAATAGAGTGTGCAGATGTTGTATTATAAAGCTGTATGCCTGAAATTTACATAATGGTATATATTATTAATATAATGTGAGTCCGATGAATTTAATAAAGAGTCCTATATAATAAAAGCCTAACATGCTAAGTGTCTGGTTGTCCAGTCGGCTGTTCGGCCAATCAAAGCATAATATGCTAATGATATGCTAAGGCTGCTCAACCGCTTGCTATGATGTGCACTGACCACCAGGGGGCAGACACTCCAACTGGCAGATTAGCCTGCTGCTGGTGTCCGACCAATGGGGACTGAGCAAGATGGGCTGGACATGCCTGGAGCCCTCCCTGGCTGGCAAACCTGTGCCCCTCCCTGGCCCCCATTGTGCACCAATGGAGTCCCTTGGCCTGGCCTGGGCCCTCTCACAATCCCGGACCTCTCGGGGGATGTCAGAGAGCCAGTTTCAGCCCGATCCCGTAGGCCAGGCCAAGGGACCCCACTGGTGCATTATCAAGGCTGGGGAGATGGACCAGCCTGGGAGGGACCACAGGAGGGCTACAGGGTGTGTCTGGCCCATCTCACTCAGTCCCGATTGGCTGAACTCCAGCAGCAAGCTAACCTACCAGTCAGAGCGTCTGCCCCCTGGTGGGAAAGGCCAGGCCAAGGGACCCCACTGGTGCATGAATTTGTGCACCGGGCCTCTAGTAAGTAAATAAATGTGAAGGAGAGAAATTAATAGGGGGAAAAGGGGACTTTGTTTTGCATCATTAAATAGAAGTTAGCCTAAGAGGCAAGCAGTGAGAAGAGCATTCCAGGCAGAGGGAACAGCATGTGCAAAGACTGAAATTTCTTTTGAGAGCCAAATTTTTTAAACTTAAACTATATAGGTAGGTACATTGTTATTAATTTCATTAGGGTACTCCTAAGGCTTAGGAAGAGCCACACTCAAGGGTCCAAAGAGCCGCATGTGGCTCGCAAGCCGCAGTTTGCTGACCACGGGCCCTAGGAGATAGGGTAGGTCCTTATCAGCTCTGGTTTTGGGATAAGGAAATCGAGACACAGAGGACTTTAGTTTTGGCCTCAGTTCACCCAGCTGGGAAGGCGCAGAGGCAGGGTGTAAACCTGACAGTCTGACTCCAGGGTCCCTGCTCTCCTCACTCCCTCCCTTTACAGCCTCATCGCCACCCCATAGCACCAGCTCCCTGCACTCCACAACCACCCTCTCATCCATCCCAGCCCAGGGAAATCACTCAGGTAGGGTCACACCCTTAACCTTTGCCCCATTTCCCAATATTTAGGTATTTTTCAGTTAACATTTTTGTCCATTGCTAGTATAAATGAAGTTGGAATCAACAGATTTGGACATAGAGCTTATTTCTTCTTTTGGATTTTGTGGGTTGGGATTTCCAGGGCACATCCCATTTTATTGTCCCTGAGCGTCTGGAAGGAACGTCCCCAAGTGTGAAAATGGAGCTGGGTTCCCTCCAAGCATCTGCACCTCCCACTTGCTGGTTTACTTTGAGGGGAGGGGGCTGGAGGGGAGGCTGAGCAGCAGGACTGTCATCAGACCTGCCCCACCTCAATCCACCTCTGCCTTAGAAAGTTCCAGGCCCCAAAGTCTTGTGTTTTTGAGACCCTGAGTCCAAAGCAACCATTCATATAAGGCTCTGGTTATGGTTATGGGTTTGGGTGGTACCTAGAATGTGCATTCTTAAAGCCCTAGTGCTTGGAAACATGAACTACACCTTGAGAGAGTGCAGCTCTTAAGACCAAAGCCCTTTCCAAGCCCAACCTAGTACACCTCTTCCTTGAGGATCCTTCATGTCCCTACCCTACCCAAGGGCCAGGCACAAAGGGAGAGGCACAGGACTCTGCAAGATAGATGAATGAATGAATGAATGAATGAATGAGGGCACAGGACTCTGCAAGATGGATGAATGAATGAATGAATGAAGTGTGTGACTTTACCAAGGAGTTCCATGCCAGGCCCCGTGCCTGGTCCGAACACTTATCCCACTGCTAAGGCCCCTCTCTTCTCACCAAGGAGACCTGACTGGGCCCCAGCACCTCTGCCACTTCCCACAGTGTCCCTGTGTCCTCTCTGTGTCCCTGAGCCACTGTGTGTCCTCCCTCCCCATGAAACAGGCCTATTTGTTGCTCCCGTATTATTTCCCCTATTAGTCATTCCATGTCACAGGGTCCCTATAATGTTGAGATAAGGGAGGGGAAGTACCAAGTCTGGATGAGGAAAGAAAAATGAAAGTCCAGAGGGGGCAGGGGCCTTGCAGAGGTCAACCAGCAAGCAAGAGGAGAGAGGTGGCTCTGGGCTCCCACTGCCAGTCTTGGGGTTGCTCTTGATGGAGGCTGGCAGGGAGGCTGAGGCGGGGAGATTCTTTCTGAAGGAGGGGAGGGAGCAGGAACTAGTCCCCAGGGCTCCCCACCCGCTGCCGAGTCCCTTCCAGGCCTGCACTTGGTTGCCCAGCAGAGCCCCCCACTCGGCCCAGGAATGACTCTCAGTGGCCAGAGACGGGGACTGGCTGCCCATGGCCCTGGTGTTTGCTCAGCCCTTGGCCCTGACCAGTGAGCCACAGCCAGGCCGATGCCAGGACTGCAGCTCTTAGACCACAGAGCAGTTTCCTCCTCAGCACAGGGAAGAACGCAGGCTCTGCTGGGCCGGGCCAAGCCCTCCCCGTCCGGGCACTGGCCTCATGGGCTCCAGGAACAGGCGGAGAGGCTGGCCCCCTGGACAACGGCCCAAGAGGAAGAGGCTGGCGGGGGGAGAGCTGGGTCATCGCAGCCTGGGCAGCCTGGGAAGATGAGGCTGTTTGTGCACGTGAGGCCTGGGGGGGTGGGGTGGTGCTTGGCCTCTGATGTGTCCCCTCCAGAGGCCGCAGTTCCCAGAACTCTGCTCTCCCCACGTCATGAACCTCAGGGCAGGAAAGCCCTGGGAGACCAGTTCCCACTGCTGGGTTTGCAGAGGAAACCAGGCCCAGGGAGGGGAGGGGAAGGATGGGGAGTGGGGGCCCTGAGCTGGCAGCCAGAGGGGGGGAGGGGTGGCTAAGTCAGAAGGTGGCTCTTCAGAAACGCCCTGGAGGCCTCTCTCCCTTCTCCAGCTGTCCATCAACCAGAATGATGCCACGTGTCCACACATTTGTCTCCCTGAGCAGGCCCAAAGCCCTGGGAGGTGAGGCTGGCTTTCTCCTTCAGGACAGGAGTGACCCAGGAGTCTGTGGCAAAGTGGACTGAACTCCTGGCCCCCCCGGCGAGTGTCCTTCTGATACTCCTGTCCCTCACCCCACCCCCGCCCCCACTGTGTCTGATTTCTGGAGAGTAAGAGAGTGATTTTTATGTTTTCTTTTCTGTTAATCCTTGCCTGAGGGTTTTCTCATTGATTTTTTTTTTAAGAGAGAGAGAGAGTGGAAGGGAGAGAGAAACACCGATAGGAGAGAGACATATCAATTGATTGCCTCCTGCACATGCCCCAGCCAGGGCTGGGATGGAGCCTGCAACCCATGTACGTGCCATTGACAGGAATCGAACCTGGGACCCTTGCGTCCTGAAGGCCGACGCTCTATCCACTGAGCCAAACTGGCCAGGGCAAGAGAGACTTTTTAGATGCTCAGACTCCCTGGGCTGGAGAGCATTGTCTCCTCTTAAGGAAGCTCACTGAAAAGCTCAGGGATAATGAATGGCACAGGCCCCAGGGAGGGTGGGGGTGGGGTCCTCAGAGACTAGGAACTTGATCTGAGGGCGCCAACCATGCTGGTTTGCCTGAGACTTCGGGGGGTTCCCGGGACACAGGACTTCAAGTTCTAAAAGTGGGACAAGTCTAGATTCTGTTGCTCACTGTCTAACTACACGTAAGTCACGTCACCTCTCCATGTCTCGGACGCTTAGGAAGAAAACGGGGTTAATATCTACCCTATGTTCCCCAGGTTGTCATGAAGCTCTTAGGAGCCTGGGAACCGAAAGTCAGAATGTACTACATCCCAGCAGATGTCACTGAGGTTTGTTTTCCCCCTGTTAGTGATGGACATCCTGGTGAAAGGCCTTTCCCTCCAACTGCCTGAAAGCCACTCATTCGCCAAGAAGCACTACTCAGCACCTACCACAGTGATGGCGAACCTATGACATGCGTGTCAGAGGTGATACGCGAACCCATTTTTTTGGTTGATTTTTCTTTGTTAAATGGCATTTAAATATATAAAATAAATATCAAAAATATAAGCCTTGCCCTGACTGGTTTGGCGCAGTGGATAGAGCATTGGCCTGCGGACTGAAGGGTCCCAGGTTCGATTCCGGTCAAGGGCATGTACCTTGGTTGCAGGCACATCCCCAGTAGGGGGTGTGCAGGAGGCAGCTGATCGATGTTTCTCTCCCATCGATGTTTCTAACTCTCTATCTCTCTCCTTTCCTCTCTGTAAAAAATCAATAAAATATATTTTAAAAAATAAAAATATGTCTTGTTTTACTATGGTTGCAAATATCAAAAAATTTCTATATGTGACATGGCACCAGAGTTCAGTTAGGGTTTTTCAAAATGCTGACATGCTGAGCTCAAAAGGTTCGCCATCACTGACCTACTATGTGCCAGGCACCGGACATGCACCAGCAGAGAAGGAAGAGCTTTCCCTGAACGAGCCTGTGCATGGGTAATCAGAGCACAGGTAGATGACTTTGTTCAACAACACGTTTTCGTGAGTGGCTACTATGTGCCACCCACTATCTTGAGCATTGTACAGACAGGAACTCATTAGACCTCAGTGAGGCAGGGACTATTTTATTACCATCGTGCAGATGAAGACATTGAGGTTCGGAAAGGTGAAATAATCATTTGAGAAGTCAGGGAGAGTATATGTCTGAGTGTTTAAAGGGAGGGCTTTCTAGGAGGGAGCGGCAGGTGCAAAGGTGGGGACATGGAACAGCATGATACCTACTGGGAACTGCAGATTCACAGAGGTCTGTGTACTGAGCTGCTGGCTCCTGTAGGCGACTGGGAGGCTGTGAAGGGCTTTAAGGAGCAGGGCAGAGGCTGAAGAAAGGCAGTTGGACCAATGAGGGTTTTGAAAGGATCTGTGTTGCCCCAGCTGGTTTGGCTCAGTGGATAGAGCATCAGCCTGCGGACTGAAGGGTCCGGGGTTGGATTCTGGTCAAGGGCACATGCCTGGGTTATGATGGGCTTGATCCCCAGAAGGGGGCGAGCAGGAGGCAGCCCATCAATGACTCTCTCATTGCTGATGTTTCTATCTCTCTCTCCCTTCCTCTCTGAAATCAATAAAAATATGTTTTGTTTTATTTTTTTAAAAAAGGATCTGGGTTGTTAGAAGAGCTTGGAGGGAGAAGACTGGAGGCCAGGTGACGAGTGGGCGACTCGAGCGGAACACTTCCTCTTAGGTTTAAAGTCTCACCAGGAAGAGTTTGGTAAACCAAACACTTGGGAGGGATCGAAGGCTAATGTTTCGCCAGGCCCTGGGCTGACTCTGGGGTTACAGAGGCTCCTTAGAGCCAGTTAGAAAAGGGCCCGGGAGGTTCCCATCTGACCACAAGCTGGGTAGCGGGGCTCCAAGGTGCAGTCACTAAAGGGCTCCCTCCCCGGCTGCCTAGGAGGGACCTGCAGCTGCAGCCGCGGTGGGCGAAGCAAGAAACCCGCGCAGAGTCAAGTTCAGCCCCTGTAGGGAGGGGCGTAGGGGGAAGTTCGGGGGACTCGGGGGCACCCCGGCAGAGAAGTCGCCCCAAGGCTTTCTGCCGGGACTCGGGGCCCGCCCACAGCCCGCCCACACCGGCCCCGCCCCGCCCGCGCAGCGCCTGCCCTAATTGATCGTGTTACAGAATTTACCAGGCAATTGAAAAATACTCAGGAGTACCCAGAGATACAGGGAAACTCATTTATTTCCAGATGTACTAGTACGTGACCCAGGGGAGTCTGTTTCCAAACCCTGAGCAAACCAATATGGAGGAAGCTTTCTCTGTATACCCTTTGGTTTCTTTGTCCCCCAAATAAGGATCAGACCGCCGTATCCAGGGGCTGCCCTGGGGTGCAGGGGTGTGGGCTCCCGTCGGGGCATACGACACCCCCCGACACCGCACCCCCACCACGTCCGCGCTCGGGCCGGGTCCGGGTACCCGCGCCCCCTCCCATCCAGCTGCAAGGGAACCTTGGAGGGCGCCGGAGGGCGGCGATGTTGGGCCTAAACATGAGGGTGGGGGGAGCCCTGGGATACCCGAAAGCCAGGGGTGGGGTGGAAAATCGGCCTCCCTCCAGGACGTCCCAGCCCACCCGGCGCCTGCTAAATGCCTGGCATTGAACCCAATTTTTAAAAAGTTAATCGCCTATGCCAGCTTCTGAGGTATGGTTTAGTGAGCGCCAACGCGAACCAGAGGGCTGGGTTGCTGCCTGGCTTTGAGAACTCTGGGCAAGCGATGGAGTTTTTCTGAGCCTCAGTGACCTCATCTGTAAAATGGGGGTGCTCCTGGCTTACTCCTCAGGGTGGTGGTGAGTGTGCAACGTGTTGATATCTGGTTGCACTTTTCAGAAGGTTTTGGTAGAGTTGTTTGCAAGGCCTTGATGATCAGTTGACCTTGAAGGGTTGCAGCCTCAAGGGTGAGAGGGTCAGAGGTGAGACCCAAACCTCACTGTCTGACTCAGTTCAGCTTTGGTCCCTGGTCCTGCTTGCCAGTGTTGGTGGCATAAGTGCAATTTTGAAAAGCAGCGAGGTGTTTATTTTCACGTTACAGTCCATCCTGATTAGGGTGAAGGGGAATGTCTGTGCTAGCGTGCGTCTAACACCCCCGAGCAAAGGAAAGACAGGCCCCAGACAGGAGCTAGGTGAATTTAATAACATGACTTCGTTTTGGTGACTTTAGAGTTTCCATGGAGAGTTTAGAATGACTATTTATGGCACTTGGCTTTCCATACGTGGTCATGACATAGATATACTTAATGGCTTTAGTATGAAAATGTTCAGACATACAAGGACATGGAGGATAACAGTACAATGATCCTTCATATATCCACCTAATGTTCACTTTTCTTTCTTATTTTTTAAAATATTTTTATTGATTTCAGAGAGGAAAGGAGAGGGAGAGATAGAAACATCAATGATGACAGAGAATCATCAATCTGCTGCCTCCTGCACACCCCACACTGGGGATTAGTTTAACTTTAACCCTGCTGTTTGGCTTCTGTACTTACTTGCTTTGTTTACCAATAGAAAAGTTACTTTGATTTTCTGAATTGTATAAATCATCCCAGTCGATTGAATGCCTTATTGATTGTAACGTGACTATCCCATTGATTGTGATCTTACTGGTTTTAGAAAGCAAATTGTACCTGGGAACCAAGACAGTACATATCCCAAGACCTGAGGGTTCCAGATAATGTTTCCCTGTCAACTCAGTGGTCCCAAGACCTAAAGGCTCTAGATAATGTGTTTCTGTCAACTCAGTGATCCAAAGACCCAAAACTATAATTAATCTTTGTAGATAACTAATCGGCTCCATCTCGCTTCTGTAACTGCTTTGTGCAAATACCTGGGAACCAAGACAGTACATATCCCAAGACCTGAGGGTTCCAGATAATGTTTCCCTGTCAACTCAGTGGTCCCAAGACCTAAAGGCTCTAGATAATGTGTTTCTGTCAACTCAGTGGTCCAAAGACCCAAAACTATAATTAATCTTTGTAGATAACTAATCGGCTCCATCTCGCTTCTGTAACTGCTTTGTGCAAACCAGGGTCCTCATTCCAAACCCTGGGATTTAATCAATACCTTTGTGATTTTTGCCTATATGTATAAATCTGGTGTTGGGAGAGCAAAATGCCCCCTCGTAGTCCCAGATTGCAATAAATCTGGCTCTTTAATTCGACTTCTTGAGGCGTCCTTCTGTGATTCGCGGGGTACATTACAACAATAGAAACATCAATGGTGAGAGAGAATCATTGATCGGCTGCCTCCTGCACGCTCCACACTGGGATCAAGCCTGCAACCCGGGCATCAGCCCTGACTGGGAATCCAACTGTGACTTCCTGGTTCATAGGTCGATGCTCAACCACTGAGCCACGCCAGCCAGGCTAAATTTCACTTTCCAAAGATATAAATGTGTTAAAATGTGAGCTGGTTTTTGAAAAGAGAATAAAAGTACAAGGAGGGCAAAACTGGGCGTGCTCACAAGTGCCTGGGTTTGCCTGTGCTGTGCTGTGCTGTGCGGAGGACTGGATGCGGGAGGAGGGGAGATCTGAGCCTGGCTGGGCCTCAGTTGCCGTTGCAACCTGCACGTTCCCCCAGCACCTCACCCCACGGTCACCATTCCGTTCCCGGTCAAGGGCACTACCAAGATTCCAGGTTCAGTTGGGCAGGTAGGGGAGAGTGCAGGAGGCAACTAATCATGTGTCTCACCAACATACCCTCCGGTGAGGATTAACAAGAAAAGAAAGAAACGGTGCTGACAGTGGGGCGCAGTACAGCAGGCATGACCCCGAACTCGCTCCTGGAGTTTACTGTCCAGTGTGGGAATTAAATAACGAAGTGTAAAACAAATTTTTTAAAAAGTGTATATTATAGAGGATCAAGAGAGGTTTTGCCTTTTGCCTGGAGCACCCCACCCCACCCTGCCCTACTGTAATCCTTTAGCTGTGGCTCTCCTCATTAGAGCCGAGCAGTGTCATTAGCTCCACGGGGTCCCCTGGCATATGCCTTCATTGAGGCTATTATCACGGGGGAGGGGGGGAGGGTGCAGGGGGAGGCGGGGAGGAGTTGATTAATTTACATGTCTGTCTCTCTTATTCTGGTTGATTGAATGTCCCCAGTAGCTTGTGGGGTACAAGGCGCCTAGTAGGTGCACAGCAATTGTTGGATGACTATTAAGGCACGGAACTTCCAAACCAGTGCTCCCCTCCCCACCCAAAGAGCAATTCAACCTTCAATCAGTCACTTATTCACTCATTTTAAATGAACCATTTCATTTAAATGGGGACCAGCTGATGTACAGCGGTTGAGTGCTCTGACGGTGGGACTGCCCACAGTGAAGGGGTCGCCAGCCTGGCCCCCTGGGGGATGATTGGCGTTGGAATGGGGCCTCCTTGGGTGAAGGCAGGATTGGAGTTAGGCTGAGAGAAGCGGAACTGGAAGGAAGCAGAGGTGTAAATGTGTGTGGCGCTGGGGTGGGGCCCCCAGCCGGGCGTGGCCGGATCCTGTGGTGGGGTGTGGGGGCCAAGAGCTGAGGCGGGCAGTTGGGCCTTCGGAAGGCTGTCACGTGCCAGCTGGCTTCCCCTGCTGGTGAACAAAGGGTTGGGTGCATAATTTGAGGCAGCGGCTTCTCAAGGCTTTCTGACTGGGACTGGGAATGAGATCGGCCTTACATCACAACCAGCACAACACACAAAACTGAGAGCTCAGGAGACATTTCGCTCTTACTACCCAATACCCACTCTGATATTTTCTCTTTTATTTTATCATCATCATCATCATCATCAAAGTTCTGAGTGTGACTCACCAAATTAATTTCAAGATCCATCAGTGGGGTTTTGCCCTGCAGTTTGAAAAACATCGATCCAAGAGTCATTCTAGCCCCAAGGCTCTGAGTCTGAGCTGCCCTGCCCTCTCCTGCCCTCTGGGGGGGGGGCACCCCAAGATAGAAGGAGCCCCTCTCGTCCTCCTCTCCCCTGGGCCTGTGCACCTGGAGGAGTGACAGGGAGCATGAAGCCGTGGGAACCTGTTTTCTCCCAGGAACCTGTTGCTTCCCCAGGGCCTCAGGATTAGGGTGGTGGCTTGTGGTCCTTTCTTTGTGGAGACACTGGATATGGCCTGAAGTCCGGGCAGAGGGGCCTCCCCTTCCAGAGTCCTCCTGGCCCCTGGGCCCTCCTTGCACACTTTGCTTTCTCAGCTCTCTTTCCTTTTCCGTCTGGATGTCTCCTCTTCGATGGGCCCCACAGCGGTTAGGGGCAAAGGTGAGACCCTATATCTGCAATCAGGGACCTTAGAGCAGAGAGGGGTTTGGCCTCTCCCTGGGGGAGGCAGCCTGAGTCCTGGCTAAGATCTGGGATTCACAATGGAAAGTGCCTGGGTTTAAGCCCCAGCTCCCTGCTGGCCGGCTGGTTGTTAGGTGGCTCAGGAGGCGGAGGAAATAAAGAGAGCCGAGTAAAAGAAAGAAAAGGAAAGGTTTTATTCTGCGTCCCCGGGCGACCCACGAACCCCAAAGACAGGGCCAGTGGATTCGCGCCCACAGGGAGGGGGGGCGCTTTGTTTTATACTGTGGTTGGGTGAGGGGCGGGGGTATGAATGGAGGAAGTTCTCGCCACAGGGGGTCAGCAGGGTATTCAGGAAGGAGTCAGTATCTGTGTGGGGGTCCTGTGGATTCCAGGGAGGGGCTGGTATCTGTGTCTGGCACGCTGATCTGTTTGAAATTCCAGGTAGGGTCCGATATCTCATCACACGTCTGCATGTAGCCGATCCTGGGCTCTCTCCAATCTAACATCGGTGACCTTGAGGGGTTCAAGCCCCAGCCCCCCGCTGGCCTGCTGGTGGCCTTGAGGAGAGCTCATTGAACCTCTCTGTGCCTCAGAGCCCTCATCTGAGGATTGAGGTAGTTGTCACCACTCTGAAGTTTAAATGAGGAAATACTGAAAAATTAGACAGAGGCCTAAAACCAGGATTACAGGTTTTATTAGAGGAAAAGCACCTGCCGGGCTGCCTCACAAGGGGAGCACAGCAGCACGTGCAGGGGTGGGCACGCCTTTTGAGGGGCGGAATGGGAAGGGGCGGGGGCTTAGTGTACTCGGCGCACACTGATTGGTGGCTTACTGCATTGTCCATATAGGACAAGGGCTTAGGGTATTTGGCAGGTGTGGATTGGTGGTCCAATGTATAGTCCATATAAGGTACCTGGTTAGTCACTCAGGTATTTCTGGGCTGCAGGTTATGTCATACCCTGCCCACAAATTGGGGAAAGGGAGGATCTATCAAATACAGGTCACGCTCTGAGCGCTGTGGCAGCACACACAGGCGCTCACTAAGACGTGTTCTGTGGGCGTATTAATGGAGTGTTACTCCACGCGGGGCAAGCACCCTGGAGAGGACAGGGGCCGAGCTGGGCGAAGCACTTCACCTGCACTACCCCACCTGCCTCCGAGCCACCCTGAGAGGGAAATATGCTCATCGCCTCCTTTCTCGGACACTGCGGCTCAGAGAGCGAAGGGACCGGCCTAGGTCCGATCCCCAGAAGGGAGGGAATCCAACCCCGACCTCACTGGCCTTGGGGTTTTAACCCTCCCTCCCGTTCCCCAACTGATTTGACAACATTCCCACCAGAGGGGTCCCAGTCCCTGTGTCTTAGCGCAGCTGCTATAACCGAATCCCGCAGCCTGGCGGCTTAAACAACAGGCATTCATTCCTCACAGTTCCGGAGGCTGGAAGTCCCGGGTCGGGGTGCCAGCAGGGTCAGGTGCCGGGTGGAGGTTGCGTTCCGGTTTACAGAGGGCTGTCTTCTTACCCCGTCGCCGCTAGGGAGGGAGAGAGAGGAGCGACAAGTCTTAGCTCTCTCCCTCTTCTTCGCAGGACAATCATCTCATCTTCAGGAATCCCTCCCAAAGGCCCCACCTCCACATACCCTTCCATCCCGGCCTCAACAGAGGATTTGAGGGGCACAAACATTCAGTTAGCAGCACCCTCTCCTGAAGTCCCCGACTAAAGAGATTTTTCTAAAGTTGAGCAACTCTGATTGTTGGCCGGCTCCTCCTCCCAGAGACACTGTCTGTATAATACAGATTGGGTTCTTTGGTTTCGTGCCATGGAAACTGGCTCTGAGAAATTGAGCCGAATTGAGATGGAGGAGGATGTATTTACTGGAACCCAATAAAGACGCTGGAATACAGGAAGAGCCAGACGGCTGGACGCCGCCACCTTCTTTCCTCGTGGCCTCTGTGCCTGGGGCCGTTGATTCTGAAAGGGGTGACTTTCTGGTTAGGAGCATCTGAGCTGTGTCTCAGGAGTCCCACCACGGGCCTGGGTTCCACCTGGCTCCACCACTTCCTCCCCAGACGCTGAGTTTGGGGACCACCTCTCCAGGATGTGGCCATCCGATGCTCTCTCCACGAGTGAGTGTGTCTCTCGAAGGTGCAGAGTCTGTGAAGCAGAGTGGGGGTTGCCTGGCTTGAGTCACAGGCCTGCCCCTGGAGAGGGGGACAGGACCTTGGGAGTGGCAGTCCTGCTATAACCCAGTGGAATGGGGGTGGGGTGGATCCCCAAAGGAAGGGCTGCTGTGATCAGAACTAGGAGGTAAGAGATGCTGGGGGGCATCAGAAGCTCTCCACCCTCGAATTTTACCCATTCGTCCCAGTCCTGGCCTCCCTGAGGATAAATTTCTCTTTCCCAGCGTTGCCTCTTCTTTCCTTTCTCTTTTCTTCCCTCCCTCAAACAGTGGTTGAGTGTTGCTCTGTTTCAGACACACTGCTAGACCCTGGGAATAAACAGATGAGTCAAGCCCAGGGCCGGCCCTGGGGAATTGATCTAATCCATATCAGCACATACATCCACCAGTGCTCAGCCACCGCCAGGCCAGGGCAGGCATTGCCAATCGATCACAGCACACTTTCCCGGGTGTCTGGGCTCAGCCTGGAGAGTCTGCTCTGTGCAGAGCTCCAGGTGGCCATTCTCATCATTTGGGGTTGGTCCAAATAAGGAAACTCTTTGCCAGTGCCTAACCCAAACATTCCTCTTTCCCCAAACAATTCTCCTGACGGTCACAAGCAGCAGAATTCCTCTAGGCTTAACCCCCAAGGTCATTTCTTCTCCTCGGGGAAAATAGCACTGGGGCCTTCAACTCCCAAACCTGGCTGAGTCAGCCTGGTGGTTAGGTGTCTGAGCATATTCCTCTAGACAGAAAGACCACATCCAAGTCCTACCCCTCCCTTCTGAGCCTTGGGGTTTGGGGTACATTTTCTATGGCTCCTCTAACAAATTACCATACACTCAGTGGCTTAAAATTAGACAAATGTATTATATTACAATTCTGGCAGTCAGAGGTGCAAAATGACTTGCAGGGCTGAAATCAAGGTGTCATCAGGGTTGTGTTCTTTCTGGAGGCTCCAGGTGAGAATCCACTTCTTTGCCTTCTCTGGCTCCTAGAGCCTGCCCACACTCCTTGGCCCACAGCCCCACCCTCCATCTTCGAAGTACATCACTCCAACCTCGGCTTCCATCTTGCCCCTTCTTATCGTGTGAGGACAGTGAGAAGGCGTCAGCTATGAACCAGGAAGAGGACCCTCACCAGAAAGTAACCATGGTTACTTTTATCACAGAAATGGCACCTTGATCTTGGACTTAGCCTCCAAACTATGAGAAATAAACTTCTGTCTTTTATAAGCCACCCCGTCTGTGGCATTTTCTTACAGAGATCTGAACAGACCAAGACACTCACCCTCCGCCCTCCGGTTACGAGGGCCTTTCTGATTACATCACCTGGATAATTCATGGTAATCTCAAGATCCTCATCAGAATCACATCTGCAAAGTCCTTTTTGCCTTTTAAAGCAACATCCAAAGATTCCAGCTATGGGACTGAAACTGGCATCTCTGGGGGCACTGTTCTGTCTGTCAGACTCTTTACCTGTAAGACAGGGGTATTGATAACCCACTGCATAGTTTTGTGGGGGAGATGGTAGCAGACAATTCGTGTGAAGCCGTGAGCAGAGCGCCTGGCATTTGCAGAAGCATCGGCCCTCGTGCGGTTAGTGGGAGACTCCTGCATCCACGGGAGCGGTGACTGGGGGGAGCTCAGAGCCCTGACCCCTGGCCCTCGGCCCTGTATGCCGCCTCTTCTCTTCCTTCTGGGTACCCCCTGCTCAACCCTGGTGGTGGGGGTAAAGGGGGTGTGCAAAATCACTGCCAAGTGTCAGATTTGTATTTAGCCTCTTTTCTAGGCTCTACACCCCCGACCAAACACATGCATACCAGATCTCCCAGCTTTTGTAGAATCCCCTGATGTGTATAGAGCAGTGGTCCCAGCACAAGCAGCATCCGAAACACCTGGGAACTTGTCAAGGCACTTCCTTAGGCCCCTCCCCAGTCTGACTAAAGCAGAAGCTCCGGGGTGCGGCCTACATGTCTGAAGGAGCCTCCAGGGGGTTCTAATGTCCCCTCAAGTTTGAGGACACATGGATGGAGCATCTTCGCCAGCACCCCACCCGCAAGGTACACACGGCAGTAGGACCCCCATGGCACAGGTGCGTGAAGCTCGGGGAGGGGAGGGGCTCCCCTAAGGCCACGCAGGCAGGAGCAGGGAGAGCTCAGGCTGGAGACTGAGCAAAGTTGGTGCTCTTTCCACTTCACCCTGGAGCTCCTACCTTGGGCACTTGCCCTCACAGTGGTCCGCCTGCCCAGGGCCCCGTGCCCAGGCCACCCACGGGAAGCTGCACCCAGCCACTCCCAGAGCACAGCCCTGCCCAGGCCCTCTTTCTCCTCACCTGTCCTGTGTCATTTGGGGCAGGACTCTACATTCAGCTCCCCCGTCTCAGGGTCTGATAACTCATTTATACTCAAGTGGAAATGGCTGATAATGCCTTCAGGGGTTACCTGTTCCTGAAGGAGATGTTTGTGTTAACTAGGAAGAAAGAGAGCTCATGGTGGGGTTGTCAGGAGTGTCAGGAGGGAACCTGTATGTTTTGATGAGAGGGCTGTGGACCTCTGAGTACAGGCAGAATTGTCTCGTGGAAATAGCTCAGGGCACCACGGTGCCTGGGCCCTCACTGCTAGGGATCTTGGGCAAGTTGCCTCATTTCCCTAAGCCTGCATTCGCTCACTTGTGAATGGGCCCGATTCCTACATTAGGTTCCACTGGGAGGATCACATGAGAGCCTCTATCAGGTGGGCCCCTTCTCCCCAAATTGCCCTGGCTAGCTGGTGTTGAAGTATGGTAGCAATCATCTCAGGTAGAAACTAGTCTAACTTTAACCCTGCTGTTTGGCTTCTGTACTTATTTGCGTTGTCTAACAATAGAAAAGTTATTCTGATTTTCTGAATTATATAAATCATCCCATTCGATTGAATACCCTATTGATTGTAATATGAATATCCCATTGGTTGTGGCCATACTGGTCTTAGAAAGCACATTCTTCTGTACCTGGGAAGGACAGCACAAGTATCCCAAGGCCCGAGGGCTCCAGATAATGTGTCCCTGTCAACTCAGTGATCCGGGGACCCAAAACTATAATTTAATTAACATGCTTAAGTCTGCTTCTGTAAACTGCTTTTTTTGCAAACCACGTTCCTCATTCCAAACGCTGGGATGTAATCCATCCCTTTGTGATCTTTGCCTACATAAATCTGGTGTTGCAGCCATCTTATCACTGTGAGATTTGGGAAATGGCCGCTCATAGTCCTGGATTGCAATAAATGTGACTCTTTAATTCGACTTCTTGAGGCGTCCTTCTGTGATTCATGTGGTACGTTACAGCAGCATGTGGCCCCTCTTTGTCCACATATTAGACTTTGAGTATATCTTTTACCATCTCAGTGACATAATAACATCCTAGAAGGCAGAGCCCAAGTCTAAAATATTAGCCACT
>NW_006286236.1:1660522-1681159 GCF_000327345.1 Myotis davidii
AGCCCCCTCCCCAGTCTGACTAAAGCAGAAGCTCCGGGGTGCGGCCTACATGTCTGAAGGAGCCTCCAGGGGGTTCTAATGTCCCCTCAAGTTTGAGGACACATGGATGGAGCATCTTCGCCAGCACCCCACCCGCAAGGTACACACACACGGCAGTCCCCCATGGCACAGGTGCGTGAAGCTCGGGGAGGGGAGGGGCTCCCCTAAGGCCACGCAGGCAGGAGCAGGGAGAGCTCAGGCTGGAGACTGAGCAAAGTTGGTGCTCTTTCCACTTCACCCTGGAGCTCCTACCTTGGGCACTTGCCCTCACAGTGCCACCTGGACACAGGGCCCCGTGCCCAGGCCACCCATGGGAAGCTGCACCCAGCCACTCCCAGAGCACAGCCCTGCCCAGGGACCTCTTTCTCCTCACCTGTCCTGTGTCATTTGGGGCAGGACTCTACATTCAGCTCCCCCGTCTCAGGGTCTGATAACTCATTTATACTCAAGTGGAAATGGCTGATAATGCCTTCAGGGGTTACCTGTTCCTGAAGGAGATGTTTGTGTTAACTAGGAAGAAAGAGAGCTCATGGTGGGGTTGTCAGGAGTGTCAGGAGGGAACCTGTATGTTTTGATGAGAGGGCTGTGGACCTCTGAGTACAGGCAGAATGGGGCAAGATGGAGGGCATAGCCCTCGCCCTACGGAAAGATGGAGGGCGTAGCCCTCGCCCTTTCAGCTGCAGCCACTCCTGGATGTTCACCTGAATTTGTCCAGTGCTATCTTTATCAAGAGATTTGAAAGCACGAAACATGGCATCAGCCTGACCAGGCAGCTGAAGAAGTTGTCAAAATTCATGTTGAAGTATGTTAGCAATCATCTCAGGTAGAAACTATAGTTTACCTTTAACCCTGCTGTTTGGCTTATGTACCTATTTGCTTTGTCTAACAATAGAAAAGTTATTCTGATTTTCTGAATTATATAAATCATCCCATTCAATTGAATACCCTATTGATTGTAATATGAATATCCCATTGGTTGTGGCCATACTGGTCTTAGAAAGCACATTCTTCTGTACCTGGGAAGGACAGCACAAGTATCCCAAGGCCCGAGGGCTCCAGATAATGTGTCCCTGTCAACTCAGTGATCCGGGGACCCAAAACTATAATTTAATTAACATGCTTAAGTCTGCTTCTGTAAACTGCTTTTTTGGCAAACCACGTTCCTCATTCCAAACGCTGGGATGTAATCCATACCTTTGTGATCTTTGCCTACATAAATCTGGTGTTGGGGCTGGGGAGGGCACTGTGAGATTTGGGAGAGCAAAATGCCCCCTCATAGTCCCGAATTTGCAATAAATGTGACTCTTTCATTCGACTTCCTGAGGCGTCCTTCTGTGATTCGCGGGGTACATTACAACAGTGTGCGCTGAGCCCAATCAGTGCGGACTCACCCCAGGTTACAAAGTAGGTAGGCCCCTTCCTGGGACAGCACCTTGTGCCACACATCTGTGCCCCCCTGCCAAAGGACTGCTCAGGGTCAGAGTGCCTGGCAATTCCTGCTCCCGGAAGCCTTCCCTGATGCCAACCTGAGCTCCAGCCATGTGGGAGGCAGGGCGTGGGGGGCTGCGTAGAGAGCCCTGGGCTGGGAGCCAGGGGCCTGGGATCTGGTCATGGCTTTGCCACTGACTTGCTGTGTGACCTGGACAATTCCCTGTCCTTCTCTGGGCCTGAAGCCTCACCTGAAAAATGAGAGTGAAATGTAAAGATGTATAAGGGCCTTCCCACAGGAGCTTGGTAACCATTCCTGGACCCCTAGCCCTGCCACCCGGTTATGGTAATGAAGCACATCCTGCTGGAATTGTTCCCACCGCCTTCTGTGAGACGCACTGTTTTCTCCCTGCATGACAAGTTCTGCCAGGGAAGGCCCTGGCAGGCCTCTTGTTTTGTCTTCATCCTTGCACTGAACACTGAACTCTACACATCATTGTGCTCAATAAATACCCGCTCATTAATTCCCAAAGATTCTGACTTTGCTCAGGAGAGCACTTTTTTTCTTCACAGTACTACCTCCTCCAGGAAGCCTTCCCAGATGCTTCCTCCCTGCAGACACATATACAAAATTACTCCCCTACCCACCCCACACTTCTCCTCTTGCTCTAGTAATCCCTCCATTTAGATTTGTTGGGAGATTTTCCTTGTTCCTTGAACAATGCCTGGCACACCCAATAAAGGAGGGTTGAATTCACTTGAATTACAGTTTTAGGGGAGGGAAAAGGAGGGAAGGAAGGAGAGAGAGAGAGAGAGAGAGAGAGAGAGAGAGAGAGGGAGAGGTGAGAGAGAGAGAGAGAATATATCTGCTGAGTTGGGGGCAACTGCTAGAAGGGGATCTTCCGCCCTAATGGTTTGGCTCAGTGGATAGAGCATCAGCCTGTGGGCTGGTTCCCAGGTTCGATTCTGGTCAAGGGCACATGCCTGCGTTGTAGGCTTGATCCTCAGTGGGGGACGTGCAGGAGGCAGCCAATCAATGATTCTCTCTCATCATTGATATTTCTATCTCTTTTTCCCTCTCCCTTCCTCTCTGAAATCAATAAAGATATATATTTTTAAAAAAAGTAAAAGAGGAAAAAAAAGAAGGGGATCTTCCCTGGGAAGGCCTATAGATGACAAACAGCTGGTGGGTTCATGGGCATGTGTGTGTGTGTGTGTGTGTGTGTGTGTGTGTGTGTGAGTGTGTGGCTGTGACTCATCCCACTCCTGCAGGCTGGGGGATGCTGCAGACAGGATGAGACAGGAGTCAACAGCCTAAAGGAATTTTGACAAGGATAACACAAGCCCTGGAGTATTTCTAGAATGCAGGAGGTTAAGGGTGCGGGGAGCTGGGTCAGAGCAAAACTGCCTGATTGTGTTACTTATTTATTTTTTTTGCCTGGAAAAAGTATTCACATAGTACAAGATTCCAAAGCTACAAAGAGGGCACCGTGAAAAGTTTCCCTCCTCCTGTGCCTGCCACCGAGGCCTCCCCAGGAGCAGCCCGGGTCTCCAGCGGCTTCTGCACGCACCCTTCCTGTCCTCTCCCCTTCCCTCTTCATACAAGAAGCGTAGTATCCACACCGCTCTGCACTTTGCTTTCTCCCTCCGCATGCCTTTGTGAGCACTTCGTATGAGCCCTAAAGAGCTTTCTCAAGTCTTTTTCTTTGGCTGCATTTAGGCTGCCAGTTAAAATACAGGACTCCCAGTTAAACTTGAATTATTTGAACTTCCAAAAAAAACAACAACACACAAATAGCTTTTTAGTATAAGTTTGTCCCATGCAATATTTGGGACATACTTATACTAAAAAACGATTCATGATTTACCTGACATTCAGTTTAACTGGGCATCTCATACCTTTATTTGCTACATCTGCCCCCTCGCTGTATTGCAAGGGATTCTTTATATAGGATGACCCAAAATTCACGCAAGAAGTAATTTGGATAGAAAACACAGGTTTATAATTAAAAATTGTAAAATTTTTATTGATTCATAATAAATTTTTTATTGATTCATAAAGTGTACAGTATAGGGTTATGTATGGAATAGCACATCAGGTAAATGGCCTCCACGGCTTTGCTGGCACATATGCAAAGCCGTGGTCTTCATTGTCCCTGCTCCTGGGCCATCATTGGTACTTGGTAATGCTTATCAAATTGAAGGGATTGAAATCAAAGGGCAACAGATATTAAAATCTGATTCAATAAACCAAGTAAAATTAGGCTTTTATTTTTTGTTGTTGTTGTTAATGCTCACGCAAAATTCAAATCCTGCGTGAATTTTGGGACACCCTATAATTGTATGGAGGCTCCAGGAAGTAGGCAGTGGACCTGGTTGGTGGGCATTCATTCCCTGGTCTGATTCTGAATTGGACCTGCCGGCTCCAGGATTGGGCCCCATGCTGGATCTCCATCTCCGGCCCCAGTTGCTGAGATGAGAAATGAAAGGCTCTTTTTGGTGTAAATAAGTAACACAATCAGGGTCATTCGGTCCACCTCTCTGTTTGAGGCCCAGAGAGGGCAGTGACTCACTCAAGATCACACAGCAAGTCAGGAGTCAGGGCAGAGCTGGCGCTAGGCCCAGGTCTCCTGTCTCCCAGCCACTTTTTTTGTTTGTTTGTTTTTCTCATGCTGCTCACTATGAAATACTCATGGGGGTCAACAGTGACTATTCTAAGCCCGAGCTTTTGGAACATGCACAGACACTCAGGAAGTGGGGGCGAGAGGGGGCTCGATTCCGGGCCTGACCCCCCTAGGACCCAGCTAATGGGGATAATAATAATAGCAGCCACCGCCATGCTTACACTGTGCGGGTGCTTTACGGAACTTGTCCCTTCTGTCCCTCGCAAGGGCCCTCACAATGAGTGTGATCAGTCCCGTTTCCCGGAGCCGGACACAGAGGCTCAGAAGAGGCGAATAATCGCATCATTTGCCAAGTCCCCATCTATGACGTGGCAGTGCTAGGATTTAAACCCACATACGTTTCACTCCAAGGCCCAAACCTTGGGACCGGGAACACCTATGAATGCTTTTGGGCCATTTGTCAAATAAGAAAACTGAGTACTTGATACAAGCCCTCTGCCTAAGACCACTTTAGTTTTACAACGGCCCACAGCATTCTGGTCTCTGTGGCCCACAGGATGAAGATCAAACCTCCCTGGACCCTGACTTGGCCTTGATGGTCCTGGGGACCCTGTCCAGCCCATTTTCCCAGAAGCTCATGGGCTGCTACTCTAGCATCTCCCCAGTAGGCCACTCCCTTCACACTTTGGGTCAAATCCAAGAACTCTGGTAGAAGAACTAGGTTCATATATTGATTCAGTCAGTTACCTGCTGTGTGACCTTGGGCAAATCACCTCACCTCTCTGAGTCCCCCTTTCCTTAGCTGTAAAGTGAAGAAAGATACCTCTAAGTTTCAGCCTAGTGCCTGCCCTCTGTGTTGCAGACTGATTAATGTGCACTGTTGGAAGGAAGGAAGGAAGGGAGGAAGGAAGGAAGGAAGGAAGGAAGGAAGGAAGAGTATTGTGCTCAGTTAAATAACTCAGACAGAGAAAGGCAAATACCATATGATTTCACTTATATGTGGAAGCTAAAGAGCAAAAGGAAGGAAGGGAGGAAGGAAGGAAGGAAGGAAGGTGGGTGTTTATTGTGCCCCCACTGTGTGCCAGATTCTGTGAGAGATGCTGCTGAAAGGCAGGCACAGTCGCTGCCTTTGTGGTTAGTTACAGCAGGAGGTTAAGTACTTGGGGCAGGAATTCTCCTGAGCCATGGCCTGCAGCCAGGAACAAAGGTGGGGAATTACCCTAATCCAACAGAAAAAAAGTCTAGCCCCAGTTCTCCCAGCTTCCAGTGCCTGGAGCCTGACCTTGAACCTGGGGCCTGTTTTTATAGCCGCCCTGGTTCTCTCTCACTTAGCAGTTGGAGGAAGCCCGGGGAAGAGAGATTGGGGACCGGAACAGAAGGGCAGGTGCAAGGACAGGCCTTCCAGGCCCTCAGCCTCACGGCCAGGCCCAGCCCAGCCGCCGTGGCAGAGCCGCACCCTCCGGTGTGCCCCTGGCAGGGAGCACCTGGCTGGGCCTCTCTCCCGCCAGCCACAGGCCACAGGATGAATGACTGAGCAAACACCCAAGTGCCTAATAGTAAAAGGAGCCTGGAGGGGGAGGGAAGGGGGAGGGAAAAGGAGGGTCAAGGAAAAAGTGAACCCAGGGCCCACTCCGCAGTTCCTTCAGGTCGTCATTGTTTTCTTAAGAAACCTTGTGAATTTTGCATTCCACTCCCAGCAGACCTGTGTTGTTTTAATATAGCACATTCCGTCTCCCCTGCCATAAAGGATTGGAGTGAATCTGGCTGCAGCGAACAGACCTTTTCTAGCTGGGGCTTCTTCCCTCATACCCCAGCACAGCCCAGGTCTGTGTCCCCACAAACCCCAGGCAAGGGTCCCGGGACAGGAGAGGGCTCACAGGGCACTCTCTTCCCTGCACACAACCAGTCTTTCCTTCCCCTCTTCTCAGATCTGCCGCCCAGTCACATCACAGAACCTCTACCGCCATATGTCACTCATCTTTCCCGATGACAAGCATCTGTTTCTGTGGCTGCCTCTCCACTGGACAGTGGCTTCTCTCGGGGCAGGGTCACAGGCTGCCTCGCTCAGCTCAGGCCTCGCCCAGGTAGGTGAGTCATGCTCAGAAAAATGAGAGAATGAATGACTGAGGAAGGGTGAGGGGGCTGGTGGAGGCTTGTGGCAGGCAGGAAACCTGTGGAGACCTCACCTTATATGGCCAAAGGCATTGTGATTAAGGATATGGGATGAGAGTCCGGCCTGCCCTTCCTGATGGCCTGCCTTGTAGATTCCAGACCCCCTGAGCCAGCCCCCACGCGTGCATAAACCAGTTTCCTACAATCAGTCAGCCGTTCAATATATGTCTCCTCCTGGTTCTGTGTCTCCTGGTGGAAGCCTGACGGCATAGGAGCCCAGGGAAATTGGCCCCCAGAGCTCTCTGTATTTGGGAGACCACTCAGACTGGGGTCGTGGAAGGCAGAGGAGAGCCAGCCCAGGAATGATCTAGAAGGTCTGGTGCCCCTCTGTTGGAGCCTGTGTCTGCCTAGTTCTCCAGGAAGGCTGGCCCACTGACCTTGGCTGCGGGTGGGGTGGAGGTGGAGTGCAGGCCCCGTGGCAGCTGAGCAAACACAGGAGTGGGGGCAGGGAGCAGCCACCACGGAGCTGGGGGACTGGGGGGAGGAGGAGGAGGGTCAGGCCTGTAGCACTGAACTCAGGGTGAGCACTCTGGAAAAGCCAGGCCAAGCTGTGCCAAGTCCGGCTGTGTGGCCGGGCTGGGCCCTGGGGACACAGCAGAAGAGGAGGCGCAGCCCCTGTCCTCATGGCACACACTGTCCCCTTCCAGGTGCCTGGTAGATGCAGGGCATGGCCCATCATAAATAGTTCCTGGACGAGTTATCTGAGACCAGGCCCAGCCCATAGGGGCCCTCGGATGAGGCATTTGACAAATAAGGTCTGGGAAGGGAGAAGAGGATGGCCTGGTGGGGGCTCTAGAGTGGGGAGCTGAGATGAGGAGGGGCCTGGGCTGCAGACAGAGGGAGGACCAGCTGCCCACGCCCCTCGCTTTGGGAGCCAGCCTGTGGTGTTCAAGGGAGAGTTCTCTTCCTGTTTCCCCTCCATCCATCCACCCAGATACATCTCCTTTGCACGGGCAGGCCGCTCCTCCCTCCCAGGGTAGGCACAGCCAGGATCTCTGCCCTCAAAGCCCAGACCTCCATTTCCCCTCAGACCTCTCCCGAGCTGTGGCTTTAGTCAACAATTTGGATCCTCCTGGAGCTGGGCCAGGAGGCCTGACCCCTTCCCTAGAGGTGGTGAGCATGCTCTGCATTCCGCAGTCAGGAGGCCGCGGACCATTCTCTTTGCTCAGCACAGGGCGGCTCTAGTGGAGAAAAAACATTAAGTCTGAACCCAGGCTCTGAACCCCGCCCAGGCTCCTCGGCTCGTTGGCTGCCCGTGCCCACCGGGTGTGCTGGGAAAGAGCCCCCCTGTCTTCATGGGACACCTGGGAGCAGGCAGTTCCGAGGCAGAAGGCCCCAGGGAGCCTAGAATGTGAGCCCTAGAGAGGGAGTTCCTGGGACTTCCCACCCTCAGAGCTGCCCAGAGGAGGGCCTTGCCTGCTTCTGCGTGCCCCCATGAGGCCTAGCCCGGCACTAGGAGGCTCCCCATAGGAGTGTGTTGAGTGGGTGAGTGAGGGCTGAGAAGTGAGAAGTATGGTGTCAGAGAAGGCTTCTTAGAGGGGCTACACTCGTGCTTCAGCCTCAGCACCTGTAAAGTAGATGGTGAACTTGGAGAGTGTGCCCTGGGGGCCAGGTGCTGCTCCCAACCCGGGCATAACTTACCCAAGGCCAGGGCACCCAGCAGATAAGTGCAGGGAATTCGGACCCCTTCCACCCTTGAAGCACTAGGCACAGGCCTCAGGGAAGGGAGGGGGAGAGGCGAAGGCCTGGAAAGGGGCGTGAACAAGGTGAGCCTGAGGAAAACAGGCCTTGGTGCGCTCGGGTGGGGAACTGGATGGTGGAGTCCGGACAGGTCAGCAGGGGCCAGGTCAGGAGTGGCCTCAGAGGCCCCAGTGACAAGCTCCCCCTTGCAAGTCCGGTGCACAGGGCTTCCAGGTCGGCTGCCCTTGGGAGAGGTGGTTCACTAGTAATAGATACATTGGAAAGCCACAGGAGCAGCCAACCTCTACACCCTGCTGGCAGCCAGGTGTGAGAAGGACCCCTCAGGCCTGCCCTGAGCAATGGGGCAGGTGGAGGGCATGCTGGGTCAGGGAGTCCTGGTTCTGACCCTGACCCTGAACCCCTCTCTGCAAATGCATCACCCACGCTGTCTGAGCCTCAGATAACACACCCCCGTGCACCCGGAGCGTTGCTGGGTCCCTGTGAAGGTAACTGTTCATGCAGCACTCGCTAGAGCGTTACTGCCTCGCCCCGTCCCAGGGACTCGCGGGCCACCCCTTTGTGCAGGCGGCTCCTGCGGAACAGATGAAGACACGCTCTTCTATCCGAATGGCTTATCAGCACACTCATGCCTAATCCGATGAGAGCTCCACAAACCCAGAGGCCTGCAGGCTTTGTTAGACCCAGTTTCAAGATGAAGAAACCAAGGCAGTAAAGAATCGTGATTCCTCAGTCTCGGGAGAGCAGCCAAGGACTGCAGCCTTGGTCTTTTCATTCCCAGTCCAGCGCCCTTTTTCCCTCCTCTCCAAAGAATGCATTTGCAGCTACCCGGTGCCATTCACCTTGCTGCCTGGCCCCTGAATCCTGACCAGAATCTTCATAGTGATAACGACACCTGCTGCTTTTCGTGATCTCACCAGGCACCTGCTTAATGCTTTGCAAGCATGTTAGTCCTCACGACAATTCTACGCATGAAATAGTGAATACAGTTGATCACATTTTACAGATGAGAAAAACAGAGGCTCACTTGCTCCAGGATGCACACGAGGAAGAAGTGGAGCTGGACTTTGAGCCTAAAACCAGCTCTCCCACACCAAGGTCCTAATCAGCAACCAAGAGGCCGTTCCTCTCATCCCCTCCCAGCTCTCTTCCCCCCATTCTCCTCTCTGCACTGGGGTATGTCATCTCCTCCTCTCAACAGATTATACATTCCTCTGGAGTTAAAGCCTATATCGTAATACTCTGAGCAGCCCTCCAGAGCATTCAGCATTTTGCTTTGCACATAGTAAGGTCTCCACAAACTTGTTAAATGAATGACATAATTTCTCTTCTACAACATCTTGGGGTTTTGAAAGGATTGTGATAAGGTGGGGAAAGTGTGGGCTGTGAGGTCCGACAGACCTGGAGGCGAATTTCAGCTCCACCACTTAATGTCGGTGTGATCTGGACCTCAATGTCCTCCTCTGTACAATGGGGCTAACGACACTAGCCCCCCAGGATTTGGGGGAAGATTAAAATGAGATGGGGCCTGCAAAACCTTCCCCCTTGGCAAGACAGGGTAGGCAGGAAAATGGCCCCTCAAAGATGGTCATGTCCTCATCCCTGGAACCTGTGAATAGTTGAGTTATATGGCAAAGAGGATTTAAAGTTGCAGGTGGAATTAAGGTTGCTTTTCCATTGACCTTAAAATAGGGGCATTAGCCTGTCTGGGTGGCTCATTTGGTTGGAGCATCGTCCTGATGCACTGGGTTGTGGGTTTGATCCCTAGTCTGGGCGCATGCAGGAATCAACCAATGGATGCATAGATGGGCAGAGCAGCAAATCTCTCTCTCTCTCTCAAAATCAATTAAAGAAAATTAAAGTAGAGGGGTTACCATGATGACTATAGTTATAGTACTGTACTGTATATTTGAAAGTTGCTAAGAGAGTAGATCTTAAAAGTTATCACAAGAAAAAATATGTTATTCTGTGAGGTGGTGAATGCTAACTAGACTTATTGAGCCAGAACCTGTTTGGCTCAATGGATAGAGCGTCGGCCTGCGGATTGAAAGGTCCTGGGTTCGATTCCGGTCAAGGGCATGTGCCTTGGTTGCGGGCACATCCCCAGTGGGGGGCATGTAGGAGGCAGCTGATCGATGTTTCTCTCTCATCAATGTTTCTAACTCTCTATCCCTCTCCCTTCCTCTCTGTAAAAAATCAATAAAATATATTTTTAAAAAAAGTTATCACAAGAAAAAAATATATTATTCTGTGAGGTGGTGAATGCTAACTAGACTTATTGTGGGCATCATTTTGCAATCTATGCCTTTGTCAAATCATTATGTTATACACCTGAAACTAATACAATGCTGTATGTCAATTGCATCTCAATAATAAAAATAAGAGATCACCCTGGATGACCTGGGGGGTCCAATGTAATCACAAGGGCCCTTAAGTGGGGTAAGGGAGGCAGAAGAGAAGTCAGAAGGAGGTGTGACTGTGAAGAATGGTCAGAGAGGGACAGCGCTGCCACCAGCACTGAAGATGAAGAAAGGGGCTGAGCCACTGAATGCGGACGCCTCTCACAGCTGGCAAAGGACACAGACATGGAATTCCCCCCGAGCTTCCGAACGCAGCCCTGCTGACACTTTAACTTAAACCAGCGACACCTGTGGTGGACTTCAGACCTCCGCAACTGTAAGATAACAAATATGTGTGGGTTAAGCCAGGTTTATGGCCATTTGTCACAGCGGCCAGGAGGTTTATTTCCCTGTCTCTAGCTCCTTTACTCCCGTCCACTCTCTGGGTAGCACCACAACAAGCAGGGCTTTCACACCTGCTTCATACCTGAGGAGACAGGCTGGGAGGGGTGATGGGACTTGTCCAAGGCCACGCACAGAGAAGGTGGAAATGCAACTGGAGCCCGGACCTCTGTCTCTGACCCCTGGACGCTTCCCAACATACCAAGCACATTGCCTTTCTTTATGTTTTAAAATATACTTTTATTGATTTCAGAGGGGAAGGGAGAGGGAGTGAGAGGGAGAGAGAGAGAAACATCAATGATGAGAGAGAGTCATTGATTGACTGCCTCTTGCACCCCCCGCCCCCCCACTGGGGATTGAGCTGGCAACCTGAGCTTGTGCCCTTGCCCCGCCCCCGGGGATTGAGCTGGCAACCTGAGCTTGTGCCCTTGACTGAAATCGAACCTGGGACCCTTCAGTCTGTAGGCTGATGCTCTATCCACTGAGCCAAACTGGTCAGGGCCACACTGCCTTTCTTAATGGTCATCCAGTGAATGTAAAAATATATTAAAAGTAAAAAAAAAATTAAAAAATTAAGAGCCTGGAAGTGTGTGGGGGTGTTATCCTCCAGGATGGCCCGGAAGCCCCCGCCTCTGCAGGGACCTCTCTGGCCTCCTAAACTTCAGTTCCTGCCACCCCCACCCCAGCTCCTTGCCCTTATAAGTCCTTCTGTCTTCCCGGAAAGAGACTCTGGCCTTTGAGGTCCCACCCCTTGAACTTGGTCCAGGGCCAACACCCCGGAGGAGCTCAGTGAAAGTGGGGTTCCCCGGCCCTGCTCACTCTCTGAGCCCCTCAAAAGCAAGGCACGCTACCCTGAGCCCCGGGAGCCTGCACATCCTGCCTGAGTGGACAGGGTGGGAGGGAGGAAGGCTGCACCCCCGGGGCCAGCTGACAGGGTCAGAGGGGAAACTGCACTTCCTGCTGGGCCTCTGGGGAATTTTGTCTCTTAGAGAGGCCACTGGGTCTCTGTGCTTGAACTCCAGGGGAGGGAGGCCTGGGGGAGGAGGAGGAGGGGGAGGAGGGCAGGAGAGGAGTAGGAAGAGGACAAGGAGGAGAGAGAGGAAGGGGGCAGGGAGAAGAGAGGGACAGGGCAAAGGGGAAGGGAGGCAGAGGGACGGAGACAGGAAAGAAAAGAAATCAGAGCCGGAGGTAATAAGAAGAGAGACGACCAGATGCGTAGAGGAAGAGGAAGGGTCAGCGAGACAGGGAGGGAACTCAACTTAGAACGCAGAAGGCAGAACGGTAAGTGGGTGCAAGACCGAGAGACAGAGAGAGATTAGCCAACAGAAACTCAGACAGAACGGGCCGGCGAGGCCCAGAGAAGACACCTGAGCTTCCCGGACCTTGCAGATTTTCTTTGGGGTTTTCTGGGTGTCCCTGCTGTGAGGTCTGCAGACCTGGGGTCAGCACCACATCTGATTGGCCAACAATCATTACCATCATGGCCGGAAGGAGGAGAATGGGGTGCTGAGAAGGCAAAAAGCAACATGTGTCTACTCCAGAGAAGACTGACCAGCTGGTAAATAGGAACAAGGACGTTTTCGGAGAAAAGTCATCTACTACTGAGTAACAATTTATCACAACCACAGAGGCTTAAACAACAAACATTTCCTTTTTAAGAAAATGCATTTTTTTTATGGTTGATAGTATTATAGATCTCTCCCGATTTCCCCAGATTTCCCTGCCTCCTCACAGTCCCTACCTATCCCCCAGGTCTTCACTATCCTATTGCCCAGGTCCATGGGCTATGCATATTCTATATAATAAAAGCCTAATATGCAAATTGACCAAATGGCGGAGCAACCAGTCACTATGATGTGCACTGACCACCAGGGGGCAGATGCTCAATGCAGGAGCTGCCCCCAGCCCACAGGCTCCAGGCCAGCCAAGGCGGGTGCCAGCGGGGGACCCCCGATCGCCCCACAAGTTGCCCCGCAGATTGGCCCTGACCGCTGGCCAGGCCGAGGGACCATGCACGAATTTTGTGCACCGGGCCTCTAGTAAGTATATAAGTCCTTTGATTTATCTCTTCTCATCCCCCCAACCCCACATCGAGGTATGTCAGTCTACAACAAACCTTTCTGATCTCATTATTTCCATGGGTCAGGGATATGGGCATGGCTTCATTCAGTCCTCTGTTCAGGGTCTCACAAGGTGACGAAGTGTTGGCAGGGGCTGCAGTCTCATCTGAGGCCTGACTGGGGAAGGATCCATTTCTAAGCTCACACAATTGTGAGCAGAATTCAGTTCTTTATATTGTCAGTGAGAGGACTCTCTCAGTTCCTCACCAAATCGGCTCCTCAGCATGGCTGCCTGCTCTATCAGTGCCAGCAAGAGAGACAGAGCCTTCTCACAGCAAGAATGTCACAGCATCTGTAACGGAGTCATACACATGTAAGCATGTACATTCCCATCACCTTTGCCACGTGTGGTGGTTTAGAAGCAAACTGTGGCCCTCCCCACACTCAAGGAGAGGGGAATACATAAGGGTGTCAACACCAGGAAGTGGGATCATGTGGCCACCTTGGAGGTCACCCACCACAGACAGCCTGAGCAGTGACCGGGAGCTGGATTCAAGTTACATGAATACCAGGATACCAGGAGTAGGTACACAGGCCTCAAAAAGAGGTTGTTCCCCAATTAGGCCATAAGCTCTGAGGCTAAGAAATCTCATTTTATTTGTGATTTTCCTCAGTGCCTACCCCAGCTCCTGGCACATAGTAGGTCCTTAGCAATACTTTGTTGGATTGGAGCTTGTTGAGCCAGATAACATATCCAAACTCTCATTCGTTTGTTCGTTGGTTCATTCATTCATTCATCAACCATTTACTGAGCCCCTCCTGTGCATCAGGCCCTGTGCCAGGTTCCAGGACACAGCCACAAAGGGCTCTGCTCTCATTGGAATGATAGCTCACAGCTGAACAGAACGACTGTTTATGGTTTGTGGTTTATGAAGCCCTTTCACATGTCCTGTCCCGTGATCCTGGTATGTGGATGCTGTTGAAGAGAAAGAAGCTCTTCCGTACGGCCACTCTCTAGGGGGCAGCCAGACTCCCTTGCCAGTGCTCTCTCCTAGGACCGCACTGCCCAGTGTGCATTAGGGTCTAACCCAGCCGTGGGCAAACTACAGCCCACGGGCCGGATCCGGCCCGTTTGAAATGAATAAAACTAAAAAAAAAAAAAAGACCGTACCCTTTTATGTAATGATGTTTACTTTGAATTTATATTAGTTCACAGAAACACTCCATCCATGCTTTTGTTCCGGCCCTCCCGTCCAGTTTAAGAACCCATTGTGGCCCTGAGTCAAAAAGTTTGCCCACCCCTGGTCTAACCTCAGGGCACTGCCTGGGGCTCCTCGGTCTGGCTCAGAGCTTGGGCGGCACTCTGCAGTAGCCCTTATGGGCCTTGGGTGTCTCACTAGGGAAGTCTCTTGAGGCCAGGGGAGCTGGGGAAAGGGCCGATGTGTGTCTCCACCACAGCCCTGATACGAAGGTGACCACAATCCTTTTTGGGTCACTTTCTTGGGCAAAGAGGAACATGGTCTTGAGTGAAAAGGAAAGATATGGGAGGAGCAGCCACTGAGCAACGTGGTCAGCGCAGAGGATAGGGACAAACTTAGTGTCTCCGGGTCTTCCCTCCTCGTGTCTTGGCTCAGGAGCTTCCCTCTCCAGTGTGCCTTCCCCTTAATCCCTTCTTTTTCAACGTCTACTTGTTGCTCAGGGTTTGTGTGCAGGCCTACCCTCCAGAAGGTTCCCGTGTGGCCCAGCTCTCGCTGACCCTCCTGGGGCCACAGCTCTTAGTTGCTCTGCATTTTGGGGTTCTAACTGGGTTGGAAACAGAAGCAGATTCTGAGACAGGATCTGAATATAAGTCGTTTATTTGGATTGTGTTCCCAGGCAACTCAGGTAAGGGCCTGGGTAAGTGAGGCAGGGAGGAAGGGCCACGGGTGAAGCATTTACTATCTAGCCAGTTCCCACTGCAGGCACCTGGGCACCCCTGAGAACCAGTGTAGAACATGCAGCTCCTAGTCATCCAGCCCCAGGGGCGAGGGCTCTGGGCTGTGTGACTACCAGCTCCCCTTAGGGGTCATTCATGTCTCAGCACTTCCAGCCCCCCCTCCTCCAACCGGGGCTCGGGTACAGCCCTCCAGCGAAGTGTTATAAGTGCTGTCAGAAGTCCCACTGGGGCTCACAATGTTGGCCTGCTAACAGTGTCTGTGTCAGTGTAAAATTTTGGGGGAGACAATGGGTTTCACTGGTAAACATAAAATTTTGAAAACCGGTGACATAAGCCAAAACCCCCATTTCACGGATGGGCTCATGCTGTCCTGGAGATGCAGGGGATTTGCCTCAGGAAGTTAAGAACCTAAACTAGAGCCAGAAACCCAGGCCCCAGCCTGGGAGTACAGCACTCTTTTTCTTTTTTACTTTAAAAATAATTATAGAGTCACCCAGACTCCCCCAATGTTAACATCTTGCATAATTATAGTATCATATCAAAACCAGGGAATTGCCTTAGTCAGTTTGGTTCAGTGGATAGAGCACTGGCCTGCGGACTGAAGGGTCCTAGTTTCGATTCTGGTAAAGGGCACATGCCTGGGTTGCGGGCTCTCTTGGTCAGTCCAATGTACAGGAGGCAGCCAATTAATGATTCCCTCTCATCATTGATGTTTCTATCTCTCTCTCCCTCTCCCTTCCTCTCTGTGGAAAATCAATAAAAATATATTTAAAAAAAGAAACAAAAACAAACCAGGGAATTGCCTTAGTCAGTTTGGTTCAGTGGATAGAGCACCGGCCTGCGGACTGAAGGGTCCTAGGTTCGATTCTGGTAAAGGGCACATGCCTGGGTTGCGGGCTCTCTTGGTCGGTCCAATGTACAGGAGGCAGCCAATCAATGATTCCCTCTCATCATTGATATTTCTATCTCTCTCTTCCTCTCCTTTCCTCTCTGAAATAAAAAAATATATATATTAAAAAAGAAAACTCAGGGAATTGACATTAGTACAATCCACAGAACTTATTCAGATTTTACCACTTATACATGCATGTGTGTGTGCGGCTTTATGTAATTTTATCACATGTGTAGTTTCATGTTAAAAAAAAAGATGCTTAACTGTACCATCACCATAAAACACTCCTTTGCAACTACCCCGGCGTCCCATTCCTAACTCATGGCAACCTCTATAATGATGTTCGTTCATAGGTGTTATATAAGTGCAACTATGCAGCATGTATCCTCTTGAAATGGGCTTTTTTCACTCAGATTAATGTTCTATTTATTTATTTTTAATTTATTGACTTTAGAGAGGGAAACTTCGATTTGTTGTTCCACTCATTCATTGGTTTTTCTTTCTTCTTTTAAAATATATTTTTATTGATTTCAGAGAGGAAGGGAGAGGGAGAGAGAGATAGAAACATCAATGATGAGAGAAAATCATTGATCAGCTACCTCCTGCATGCTCCCTACTGGGGATCGAGCCCACAACTTGGGCATGTGCCCTTGACCAGAAACAAACCCCCAGACTCTTGAGTCCAAAGGTCAACACTCTATCCACTGAGCCAAACCAGCTAAGGCTCATTGGTTGATTCTTGCATGTGCCCTGACCAGGGATAGAACCCACAACCTTGGCATACTGGGACAACACTCTAACCAACTGAGCTACCTGGCCATTGTTTTCTTGAGGTTTAACCAAGTTGTGTGTATCCGTAGTTCATTTCTTTTTATTGCTGAGTAGTATTCCATGCTACGGATATATGAGGTAGGCACCATTATTGTCCCCACTTTACAGATGAGGATACTGAGGCCTCCAGCAGAAAAGCATCTCCCAGACCCTTGACAGTCAGTGGTTCTGTGCAAGCCCCACTGGGAGACGTTGGGTCCGAACAGTTCAGAGATCCGTGGCTTCTGCTTTAGCCCCAGTTTTAATCATCATCATCATCATAATGTGAGGAAAGTCCCTTCTGTCCAATTGCCCAGCAGCTGTTTTGTTCCCTTTGATATTCAAGCCTGTCCGTGGGGATCTGCCTGGCGGCTCCCGCCAGTCTTCCCTGATCCCCGCAGAGCCCATGTTTCCTCCATGAACACAGCCGCCAGGCCCTGCAACCCGGTGGCTTTTCTCTGCTCTGGGAACACCCACCCCCTCACATTCTCTCCAGCTGCCTCTGGGAGTCCCTCAGGAATGTCCTCTGGGCCAGTGGCTTTCTGAGACATCAGTGCAGCTCTTCCTGTGCGCTTGCTCTACTGCATCGCCCTTCCCCAGAAGTCAGGCTTGAGTTCCGGATGAGCAACCCACTCTTCCGTTCAGCACTACAAATTAGCGCGACGTATGTGGCCGGCACCGAGCAGAATGCGAAGGACCCAGATGTACCTTCCGTGTGCATCTGCCACCCGCACGGACCCAGTCCATCAGGGAAGACAGATGTCCCGTTAATGACTGAAACAATGGGATACCACCTCCCACGCACCACAGATTAGAAAGGTCAGTACTCTCAAGTGTTGGTGACACGGAGGGGAGACGGGAGGCCCGGCACTGCTGTGGACCTGTGACTTGGCACAGCCATTCGGGAAAGCGACCAGGCGGGATTTGGCCAAGTTAAAACTGGGCACGCCTTCTGACCCAGAAATCCCACTGCGGGGTAATCACCCCAGAGAAACTCTCATAAAAATCCCGGAGAGAACCTGGGCGGGGACGCGCACGGCAGCGTGGCTCATGGCCAGATGTAGCTGGTCCGCGCTCGGGAAGGGGGAGCAGCAGCAAGAAACAACAATGAGATGTACATACAGCAACCAGGACAGGTAGGTCTCAACATAGTAAACGGAGCGAGGCTTAATCTTTGAAAATGAAAACACATAAGAATTCCTTAGAAAACGGACAGGAGTCATTCATGCCTGGGGAGGTGAATGGGAGTGGGTATGAAGGAGGAAGAAAAACATGCAATGAAGAAGAAAGGGGTCGCCCTGACCGGTTTGGCTCAGTGGATAGAGCATCGGCCTGCGGACTGAAGGGTCCCAGGTTCGATTCTGGTCAAGGGCATGGACCTTGGTTGCGGGCACATCCCCAGTGGGGGGTTTGCAGGAGGCAGCTGATCGATGTTTCTCTCTCATCGATGTTTCTAACTCTCTATCCCTCTCCCTTCCTCTCTGTAAAAACTCAATAAAATATATTTAAAAAGAAAAAGAAAAAGAAAAGGGTCTTGCATAAACTACCAAAGGTGGATTGCAACACCCTGAAAGTACCTCCAGTCAGCTTGGTGTGGCTGGAAGTCCTTAGGAGCCAAATACAAACATACAACCACACTCACAAACACACACTCTGCGGGTCATACCCCAGGCTGCTCTGCTCTGTGTTCATAATACTCCCTTCTGGCTGGGGCCCACTGGCTTCAAATCAGTCTTCCATGTTTGGCCTCTCTTTTCCTTCCGGTGAGTTCTTTCCCGGGAGTCTCCCCAGCCCCATGCAGACAGGCCCAGGTTGGATGCCCCGCAGCCCCCGGCTTAGCTGAATCGCAGGTGAACACTGTTATGTCTCAGGAGGAGACTCGCGCTGCACCTGGATCACCGACCCATCCATTCCTCCATTGGTAATCGTTTATTGAGCACCTGCTTCTTGTTGTCAGGCACTGGGAGCGTAAAGAGGAATGACAATGAGAAAACCCTTCTATTTTGCATAGTCTATTCCAGCGCTTTACTTATGTGAACTCACTTAAGTCCATTTACACTCCCACGGACTTATGACATTGGCTTGTAGATCATGGTGCCCCTAGAAAAGAAATGGATGGGCAGTCTACTAAATTCTTACTCATCTGTGTAAGTGCAAGAATTCTAGGGCAAGTGAACGGAGACTAACGAGTCACCAAAACAGTCACCACCTGCAGTCAGTTCTCAGACTTGAACCAGTTTATCGACCAGACACCTTGAGTGAAGTGGAGGCTGGTGTCCCTGGAGAAGAGACCCGGCCCCACTGACAAAGAGTTATACTCTTTTAAAAAAATATATTATTGATTTCAGAGAGGAAGGGAGAGGGAGAGAGAGAGAAACATCAATGATGAGAGAGAATCCATCATTGATCGGCTGCCTGCACACCCCACACTGAGGATCGAGCCCACAACCCAGGCATGTGCCCTTGGCCGGAATCGAACCCGGGACCCCTCAGTCCAGAGGCTGACGCTCTGTCCACTGAGCCAAGCCGGCCAGGGCGTACAACAATTGTTTCACATAAGAATTGAGGTGGGCTATGATAGTGTGGTGTCAGATGTATAGAAGAAATATTGCAGCTGACACTCATTCTGTTGTAGATGTAAGTGAATACGACGATGACATTTGCTGAAAATACAGAGCAAGTTATACTCTTAATCTCTCCCAGCTTTCCCTGAAGGGACTTCCAGTCATTTACCAGGGTGACTGCGCATTATGGAAAGGGAAAAACCAGACATTTATGGCCTAAACTAACACTAATTCCAGGAGATTCAAAACTGTCATTATGGTCCATCAGTCAGCGTATGGGTTTATGGAGGTCAGGTGATCATTTTAGCTCAGGTGATCATTTTAACACTTGGCCAAGTGGTGTCCCTGAAACCATCCCGTGTGCGTGTGTGTGTGTGTGTGTGTGTGTGTGTGTGTGTGTGTGTGTGTGTGTGTGTGTGTGTGTGTGTGTGTGTGTGTGTGTGTGTGTGTGTGTGTGTTTAATGTTTTCATTGACTTTAGAAAGAGAGGAAGGGAGAGAGGGAGAGAGAGATAGAAACATCGATGAGAGAGAAATGTCAATCAGCCGCCTCCTGCACGCAGCCCACAATCCAGGCATGTGCCCTGACCGGGAATCCAACTGGCGACCTCTTGGTGCATGGGACAACCCTCAATCCACTGAGCCACACCAGCCGGGCCTGTCCTGTGGTTTTATTTTTTCAGCTCCAGAATGTATAACTGGAATAGACATACACAGCAACCGGCAGACACTGTTATGATCACCCCCATTTTACAGACTGAGATACTGATGCATAAGAGATCACTTAACTTACCCAACCAAGGTCACACAGCTGGGAAGCCAGTCAAACCCTGGCAGTTTCACCCCAAAGTCCACAGTCTTTCACCAACACGCTATTCTACCCTTAAGTGCTCACAGTTACTAGGGGGGAGAAGCAAGCACACAGTGACTGCAGTGCCCTGTAGAATTGCAGTGGTAGAGATGACCGCAGGAGAATGGGAATCTGGAGGGGGTGGAGGCAGTGGGGGCAGCAAAGGGTTGCCAGCAGAGAGGGTGTCTAAACACAGTGTTAAAGGATGAGCTAGAGCTAATGAGACTAAGGTGGGTGGTGTGGACAAAGGGAGTCCAGGTGGGCAGAGGGGCCCTACGGAAGAGAGGGGCCGAGGCAGCATGGGTGGCGCCGGCTGTGTGAGGTCGGGTGTGATTGGTCGTGGACTCTGGGACTGGAAGGTGCCACGGTGCCCAGAGGGCTGCCACGGGTGGAGTCCTGGCCCTGCTCCTGGGCCCCAGCCCAGGCCGAGAAGCTTTTTCTTACCATTGCAGTTTGGGACATTCCAGAGCACCCCCGACATGTGGTTTCTGTCCACAGTCCTTGCAGTGCACTTTCATCTCAGAGTAAACACTGTTTTGGTTTTATTTTTGCTCTTTATTTATCGCCCTGGGCATCTTCCTGACCCCCATCTGAGGCCCCGAAAGGAAGGCCAAGGCTCTTCCGCAAACCTTGGAGAGTGGGTGGCCTTTTGTTAACGACTCTCATCCTGGTCACATGGACTGAAGCACAGTTTTTGGAGGCAACAGTTCTCTGGTCTTTTAGGAACCAGCAACAGCTTCCGACAAAAGGGAACACACTGCAGGGCCTCTGGCCATGGCTTCATGGGAGAGGGAGGGATGGATGTGTGTGTATGGCGGGGGGGCG
>NW_006286236.1:1681174-1681643 GCF_000327345.1 Myotis davidii
GGGAGGAAGGGGGAGAAAGGGGGGCGGGCAGTGCCTACTGTGAGCCAGGCCCTTGCCATTCTGTTCTTTCTCTTAATCCACACTTCCACCCATAAGATAGGCAGTAGTTTACCCATTTCTTGGACGAGGGCAATCTGGCACAGAGACGTAAATGAACTGGCCCAAAGCGGCACAGCAGCACTTGGAGGGCTGACTTCAAGCCCTTTACCGCCTGGCTGTGACATGTCACTTTCTACTCGCCCACCTGTGGCTTGAAGCACAGACAGTTCATGTGAGATAGGCAGTAGTTTACCCATTTCTTGGATGAGGGCAATCTGGCACAGAGAGGTAAATGAACTGGCCCAAAGCGGCGCAGCAGCACTTGGAGGGCTGACTTCAAGCCCTCCACCGCCGGGCTGTGACATGTCACTTTCTACTCACCCACCTGTGGCTTGAAGCACAGACAGTTCAGTGTCTTCAGGGGGCTGGA
>NW_006286236.1:1681699-1684427 GCF_000327345.1 Myotis davidii
GAAGAATTCTTTTCCTTCTCTCATCCAGTCTCCCCACAAAGTAGCCAGTATGAAAACCATAGCTAAGGTTATTGAGTGCTTACTTGGTCCTGAGCACTTTATTGGTGTGTCTTGGGTGCTATTACTCTCCTCATTGTATAAGCGAGGGAGCAGGTACAGGACGGTGCTGTCAGGGCCCGCTCTCAGCCCCCGGGCTCCGCTTTGCTCCCTGCATGATAGCAGAGCCAGCCAGCGCTCCAGGCTGCATCCAATCAGTTAGCAGCCTTGGTGCCAGGAGAGCTTCGTTCCTCACAGAGTTCCAGCAAACATCCTGGGCTACCCCCCACCTGCCAGGCTGGGTTTCAAGACCTTCTCAGGACATATCCTGGGATGAGGTCTGAGTCACGTGCCCGCTCCAGACTTGGGAAATGGGTCAGCCCCACTTGAACGATGGGGGCTGAGAATCAGGGGGCTGGTGGCTCCCCAAAGGAGAACTGAGGTGCTGTTATCAAAAGCTATGGCAAACAGCCCTAACCAGTTTGGCTCAGTGGATAGAGCGTCGGCCTGCGGACTGGAAGGTCCCAGATTCGATTCTGGTCAAGGGCATGTACCTTGGTTGCGGGCACATCCCAAGTAGGGAGTGTGCAGGAGGCAGCTGATTGATGTTTCTCTCTCATGGATGTTTCTAACTCTCTATCCCTCTCCCTTCCTCTCTGTAAAAAATCAATAAAATATACTTTAAAAAAAAAGCTTTGGCAGCAGACAGACTGCAGGCGACAACCATGGGTGTTAAGAGTCCTGACCAGAAAGCCTAGACCCTGGTCCAAGTTCTGGTCTTCACGCCCTGTGTGGCCTGGAGAGAGTCGCTGTCCCTTTCTGAGGATCAGTTTCCTCATCTGGAAAAGGGCATTTGACTCTGTCGGTGAGTCCCCACCTGGAATCTCCTGGGAGCTTTTTAAAATACAGATTCCTGCCCTGACCAGTTTGGCTCAGTGGATAGAGTGTCGGCCTGCAGACTGGAAGGTCCCAGATTCGATTCTGGTCAAGGGCATGTACCTTGGTTGCGGGCACATCCCAAGTAGGGAGTGTGCAGGAGGCAGCTGATTGATGTTTCTCTCTCATGGATGTTTCTAACTCTCTATCCCTCTCCCTTCCTCTCTGTAAAAAATCAATACAATATATATTTTTTAAAAATACAGATTCCTGCCTGAGACGGTTCTGGTTCAGTAGGCCTCTGCATTTCTTTCTACAACAGCCTCAGGGGATCCCGACGTGTCTTTGCTTCTGGAATTCACTGGATGAGATGGTTCCTTCCACCCTAATGTTCTCTGATTCTAGAGTCAATGAACATTGGCCAAATGTCTGAGTTGAAAGATTCTGGCCGACACAGCAATGTTCACCAGACGTGCCATCCACACCCTGGCACTGTCCTGCATCCTTTCCCCTGGGCGAGGCCCGTGATGAGTTCTGGACAATGAGACATGTGAGAGTGACACGTGCCACCCACAGAAGCAGGCCATTCACAGCCCAGGCCCCAAGCATCAGTCTCTCTCTTGCTTGCCTTGACAACTCGTGATGTAGACGCTGACCTGCGGGTCACTGCCACACGCAGCGAGGATGTGACAGCGGACACAGGAGAGAACGTGGACTTGGGCCTTGCTGCTCTTCCTTCTGCAGCGAACTGGGAGCCTCCAGTGGAGAGGAGTGGTGGTCAGTCCCAACTGTGGCCCCAGAGGAGGAAGGACAGGAAGGCTGTCCAAAGCCAGGGGCATCCCAGGACAGTGGGGAAAGCCTGGGTGAGGATTGGCTGGCTGGCTTGGGGCTAGTTGATACCCATGTAAGGCATTGGGTTGCGGGAGAGCTATGGCTCCTAGAGGAGGTATTTATCCTTGATCGGGGTAGAAGGGCAAGCCCAGAGGGGAGGAGTGAGTCACCCAGAGTCCTGAGTACCTCTGGTGCTGAGGGAAATCCATCCCCAGGACTTCTAAATCGATGTCATATCCCTTCATAGAACATGACTTCAGAGTGGCTTTGAGAATGTTTATACCTTCTCAAAGGAATGAATAGTCATGCCTTTCAGAGGTTGGGGGTTGGAAGCGTTCCCCATGGGTCTTAGGAGAAAACTCGACTCTGCCTTTCCATGGTGAACTCTGGCAGGCGGGACACCAAGTTACGCTTTGCATTTGGGCTTCTTACCCCAACAGGGCCTCTACCCAGGAGATTAAATAGTAGTTTTAAATTTTAATTGACTGTGTTTTGATTTTTATTTACTACATTTACATAATTTGTTATATTCCCCCTTTAAATTTAAATTTTATTTATTTAAAAATACATTCCCACCCAGCGGGCATGGCTCCATGGTTGAGCATCGAACTATGAAACAGGGGTCACAGTTTGATTCTCGGTCAGGGCACATGCCAGGGTTGTGAGCTCCATTCCCAGTGTGGGGTGTGCAGGAGGAAGCCAATCAATGATTATCTCTCATCACTGATGTTTCTGACGCTCTCTCCCTCTCTGAAATTAATAAAAAAAATTTTTTTTTAAAAATATATAAAAGCCCTAGCTGGTTGGCTCAGTGGATAGAGCATTAGCTCAGTCTGAAGGGTCCTGGGTTTGATTCCGGTCAAGGGCATGTACCTCGGTTGCAGGCTCTACCCCAGCATACAGAAGGCAACCAATCAATGTGTCTTTTTCTCATCGATGTTTCTCTGTCTCTCCCTCTCCCTTCCACTCTCTCTAAAAATCACTA
>NW_006286236.1:1685078-1692407 GCF_000327345.1 Myotis davidii
AATCACCACCTTTATAACCTAATTATCTCCCAATGGCCCCGCCTCCAAATACCATCAGTTTGTGGCTGAAGATTTGAATGTCCCAGTTTTGTGGGGACACAACCATTCAGACCTTAACAATGGCCATATCAGAAATATTTGACAAATGACAATGATGATGATGATAAAGGATATATGTGATTTTGTTTTGGATGAAACCATTTAACGCTTTCAATGAGATCAGAGGTATAGTTATTAACAATACTTAATGGAAGTGGCTTCAGCACACTGGCCCATTATTTAGTATTAAGGGGAGAGATCTTCCTAGAGGAAGCTGGAGCAGAAGCCTAAACATAAAATAAATAAAATATATATTTTTAAATAATTAAAAATATGTAAAAAATACATTCCCATAATACAAGTCAAAAGATACAGAAGAGTGTACAGTGAAAAGCAAGTCTTGTTTTACCCCATTCTCCCTTAGTCCTGGAAACAAAATCCAGGGAAATTTAAAGAAAAACTTGCTGGTAATAATATGTACCATTTATTAAAATTTGTTGTGTACTGGACATATAGTAGGTAATTTTAGTACACCATCTTCCAATGGCCCCATAAAGGTGGTATATAGCAGGAGAAGAAACTGGTCCTTCGACAGGTGAAATAACTGTCCAAGGTCACACAGAGAATAAAGGCAGAGCCAGGGTCACCATCATGCTTTTTCCAGGGTGCTGGCTGCCTCACAATGTCACTAATTAACATTGATGTAACGTTCTTGTATTTATAAACCGTGTCACAAGACATTTAAGGCTCATGACACTTGTGTGAGACAGGCAGGGAAAACATTATTGTTGTATATAGAAGACAGATGATGAAACGGAGGTTCCAGGAAGTCCTGCGGCCCTGTGCCAAGTTCCTTATAAAGCTGCCTTACTTAATCCTAACAAGAGCCCATGGAATTTTTTCCTCTAGAGTTAAACAAAGTGAGAGTCAGGTAAAAGTGACTTGCCTAAGTGACACACCTCAAGTAACTGGGAAAACCAGGATTCAAACCCTGGTCTCTCTAACCTCGAAGTGATACTCTTCAAGTGCTCAATCACTGTGTCTTGCAGAGATAGAAATCCCTTGTTTTCTATTTTACTAGGCCTATCAATCCTCACATCGGAGCAAGGAGCAGTGTGATTATTCCCATTTCCCAGGTGAGGAAACTGAGGCTTAAAACGTTGATACACGGATTGCCCAAAGTCACGCAGCTAACAGATGGTAGGGCAGGATTTGAGGCGGCTTCTGATTCTCTGTGGGCCTCCCCCCCGCCCCGCCCCTGTCCCAACACTCAGTAGCCAAACTTTGGACCTGCATCTTCTGGTGAAGCGGTGTCCTATTTTGCCAGGAATTCAATTAATTTGCATTATGTACTCAATTGGCTCGTGCTACAGGAGTGGGCGGGCTCAATAAAATCAACCTGTCAGCGGGTGAAGCGCCCGGGACAGGTCTGCAGGTGGTGATTTCAACAGACTTATGTGAGCACCTGGCAGGAAGGACTGGGAGGGAGAGGGTCAGCCCGGAGGTCAGGCACATGACCTCGAGCAATCCCTCAAGCCTCGTTTTCTGAGATTCGGTGCGATGGTCTCCGTTCGGCATTGCTTTGAAGCCCGTCTTCGCTTCCGCAGGTCCCGAAGTTTCCAGCTCCTTTCGCCCAAGACAGACATCTTACAGACTTCTCTGAGCTCAGCCAGAATAGGAACCTGGCTGACCTGTTGCAGCTCCGCAATCGTTGCGTGTCGTAGGGAGCAGGGAATTCAATTCATTTGCATAATGTGCTCAATTGGCTCATGCTGCAGGAGTGGGCGGGCTCAATGAAATCCACCTGTCAGCGGTGAAGCGCCGGGCCTTCGGGTGGGAGGGGTGCAAGGAACACCGAGCCGCCCTGAATGAGGTCAGGCCGCGTGTTTGTGGGTCAGCGGCGCGAACCGCCTACACCCCAATCACAGCCGCTCCCGCTAGTGCGGCCTCGCTGTAAGTGTGCATCTGCTGGAGCCGGACGCAAAACACGGTAACATTGGTTCCCTGGGGGGAGTGAGCTTTCACACTAGTCAGAAATGCACTCTGATCCTTGTCAGATATTAAACAATGACTATAACTTAGGGCCTAACTTGAAGGCGTGGGAAGGAGATTTTCATCAGAAAACCTTTTATGTCCAAACTGTGATCCTTGCGAGTCCATTACAACATACATTTAGCCCTAACCGGTTTGGCTCAGTGGATAGAGCGTCGGCCTGCGGACTCGGGGGTCCCAGGTTCGATTCTGGTCAAGGGCATGTGCCTTGGTTGCGGGCACATCCCCAGTGGGGAGTGTGCAGGAGGCGGCTGATCGGTGTTTCTCTCTCATCGATGTTTCTGACTCTCTGTCCCTCTCCCTTCCTCTCTGTGGAGAATCAATGGACTATATTTGAAAAAACAAACAAACATATATTTAAAACACACATTATTTTTAATTTTTTAGACGAATAGGTTCTCATGGTGTATGTGTATATATGTGTGCGTTCCACATATGTGTGTAGAGAGATATAGATATTGGTAGATGATATAGATCTTAGGACACTATCAGATACTTATAAATGTCAAACTTAGCCTGGCATTCAGCGCCCTCTGCAATCTGCCCCAGCCTTCTTCCCTCCTGCCCATCAACCGGAACCCAAAGCCACAGCCCCCCAGGTTGGTCTCTGTGCCCAATCCACCTTTCTGCACCTACGATTTTGCCCTTGAATTTGCCCTGGCCTTTCCCTCCCTCCACACGGATGCTCTCTCTCCTTACGGATTATCTTTGACGTTCCACCCCGCCTTCAGGGACCACTCAGAGGCCTTCTCCCTGAACCCCTTAAGATTGACCTCTGTGCTTCCAGGCTTAGTTTGCTCTTGTCTGAGTGCGCTCATCGAACTGTCCACCCGCACAGCCCCTCACTTCCCCACTGGTTCATTGGCCCAGCTCCCAGCCTTGGTGCCAGCTCCAGTGCCATTTATTGATTCAACCAACATTTATTAAACACCTTACTCTATGCCAGGCACTGTTCTAGGCACTGGGGATAGAGCAGGGAACCAACCCTATAAATTCCAGATCTTCTGGAGTTGACGTTTCAAAGAGTAAATGGCTGAATCAGCACTGTGTATAATTTGTCCAGTGGTGACAAGCTCATAAAGAAAACTAAAGCAGGGCAAAGGGGCTACCCTAGGAGGACAGTAGCAGCTGAACCAACCCAGATGCTGGTTCTCATTTGGGTTAGGGGTTGGGACATGACTGTGTGGAGGTGACATGCGAGGAGTGATCTGCATGAAGTAAGAGGGCACCATGCAATATGTGGAGTGTTCCAGCCTGAAGGAGAGGGAATAGCCATGTGTCCTGTTGGTGCCCAGCATGTGGACGTTGAATTATATTGGACAGTGGAGACGGGGAGAGAAGATGGTTACTGGTCCAGGGGAAAGTGAGGACAGCTTCTTGTATTCTCCAGGAGTGGTGAACCTGGCCTCTAACCCAGTGACTGAGCTGTAACCAATAGCACAACCTTTGGCAGCCACACCCAACAAGTCAGGCTTTTCTAGGGAGGCAGCGTGTCATTTCAGAGAAAAGAACCTGGTGCTGGGTTCAGTGCTGGTTTGGGCCCTGTCTGTGTGACCTGAGGAGCCATTGCATCCCCCTGAGCCTTGGCTTCTACCACACCAACTAGCAATCCTCCGATACCATCTGGGCGCCCTACAGGTCAACTCAGTGCCCACACTGTCTCCAGGGAGTGTCAGATCCCTCAGGTTAATGGCTTAGTTACAAGACTGACCCTCCCCACCACGTCAGACTTCAGCCAAAACTCCAGGTTGTCACCTGTGCTTCCGACCCACCAGCTATTGGAGGTTCCAACAGCCCCCTCTTTGGTTTTGATTGATTTGCTAGAGCAGCTCACAGAATTCAGGAAACCCATTTATTAATTAGATCACTGGTTTATTATAAAACAGTATAACTCAGAAACGGTTAGATCAGCGGTTCTCAACCTGTGGGTCGCGACCCCTTTGGGGGTCGAACGACCCTTTCACAGGGGTCGCCTAAGACCATTGGAAAACACATACATAATTACATATTGGTTTGCGATTAATCACTATGCTTTAATTGTGTTCAATTTGTAACAATGAAATTGGGGGTCACCACAACATGAGGAACTGTATTAAAGGGTCACAGCATTAGGAGGGTTGAGAACCACTGAGTTAGATGGAAGCGATGCACTGGGCAAGCATGGGGAAAGGGGCGGAGCTTCCATGCCTTCTCCGAGAAGCCACCTCCGGAAACCTCCATGTGTTTGGTCCCCAGCCTGGAAGCTCTCTGAACATGGCCCATCCCTTTGGGTTTTTACAGACGCTGGGTTATAAAGGCACGATTGGTTAAATCATTGGCCCTTAAGCATTGATTCAACCTCCCCAGAGGTCGGGGAGTGGGACTGAAATTCCCAACCTCCGATTCCCTGGTTGGCTCCAGGGCAACCAGCCCCCATTCTTCGTTGGGGGCCCAAAAGTTGCCTCATTAACATAGCAAAAGACTCCTTTGTTGTTCTCATCACTTAGGAAATTCCAAGGGTTTTAGGAACTGTGATCCAGGAAGATCACGTATATATGAGAAATATATTTTGGTTATATACATGACATAATATATTTCTTAGAAATCACAATATCACAACACTCTGGTGGGGGAGGTGTTGATAATGGGGCGGCCTTGCATGTGTGGGGAGAGAGGATAAATGGGAAATCTCTGTACCTTCCCCTCAATTTTTCCATGAACCTAATACTGCTCTAAAAAAGAAAGTCTTTTTTTAAAAAAATATATTTTATTGATTTTTTACAGAGAGGAAGGGAGAGAGAGAGTCAGAAACTTCGATGAGAGAGAAACATCGACCAGCGGCCTCCTGCACATCCCCCACTGGGGATGTGCCCGCAACCCAGATACATGCCCTTAACCGGAATCGAACCCGGGACCTTTCAGTCCGCAGCCCGACGCTCCATCCACTGAGCCAAACCGGTTTCGGCAAAAAAAAAAAAGAAAGTCTTAGCTGCAAAAAAAAAAAAAGGCAAGCTTAGGACCTCCGGCTATAAGAGCTCCTAAAAAGGGGACCCAGAGCCAGCTGTACTGGCCTCGAAGCCGGCTCTGGGGTGTTGGGCAAGTCACTAACCTCTCTGGGCTTCAGTGGCCTCACTTGCAACATGGGAAATCTAAAGAGACGTACTTCCCTGGGCGGGTGTGAGGATGACAGCTGTGGGTATATGGAAATCTCAGAGACTGCCTGGCACGGCCGCAGTGCTAGATAAATGTCAGCTGCTCCCGTCCTCCAACAGGCCGTGGGAAAGCACTGATGGAGACTGTGAGCAGAGAGGGAATTTCCAGACCGCGGGAAACCACCATAAAGCTGGACACGGGCATTTGCATAGGGTCCGCCCCTGTCCCCTGCACTGATGCTCCCAGCAGCTTGACACCCGTGTCCTCAGTTTACAAGAGGCATCCAGCTGAGCCTCCGCCGTTTGCAGGCACCGCCTCATCCTGCCCAACAGCACTTGCAGTTTTGTCACCATTTCCTTTGGTTAAAGGCCCCTCTAGGTGGAGGGGCCTTTCTTGGGCAAGAGCAGGGCTTCCTCAATCACTCCTCTGCCTGCCCATCTGTCAGATGCCTTCATCCTGCCCAACAGCACTTGCAGTTCTGTCACCATTTCCTTTGGTTAAATGCCTTCTAGGTGGAGGGGCCTTTCTTGGGCAAGAGCAGGGCTTCCTCAATCACTCCTCTGCTTGTCCGTCTGTCAGATGCCTCAGCATCGCTCTTATCCCCACAATCTCGTATCTCACTCTCTCCACTTTGGCCGAGATAATCATGGACACACATAGGCCTCTTGCATTTGTCATTCACTTTCTCACACATGTTATCAGATGAACCTCATCAAACCCATCTTGCACGGAAACACCGAGGCCCAGAGTGGTCAAGTGACTGGCTGAAGGTCACACAGCCAGGAAGTGGCAGAGCTGGCACCCCCATCGAGCCCTCTTTCTATGTAACAGTGAAACATCCATGTGTGTGGCACCTATTGTGTGGTAGGCACTGTGCCAGGTTTTCACCGGCATGATCTCATTTCATTCTCACCCTTCATTCATGGCTGCTGCTGCTGGGCCGAATAGACTGCAGTTTGAATGGCCAGGATCCTCTCACTGTCCTGTGAGGTAGGAATCACCACCCTCCTTTTGTCAGGTGAGCAAATGGAGGCTCTAGGCAAGTAAGAGACTGCTTAGGACCACCCGCTAGTAACTGGCTGAGCTGAGATTCAATGCAGATGTCTGGATGTCAGAGCCAGGGTGCTTGTTCAGGTGAGCAAATGGAGGCCCTAGGCAAGTAAGAGACTGCTTAGGACCACCAGCTAGTAACTGGCGGAGCTGAGATTCAAGTGCAGATGTCTGGATGTCAGAGCCAGGGTGCTTGCCTTAATTTTATTTTATTTTTTTAAAATATATTTTTATTGATTTCAGAGAGGAAGGGAGAGGGAGTAAGAGATAGAACCATCAGTGATGAGAATCTTTAATCAGCTGCCTCCTGCATGCCCCCCATTGGGTACTGAGCCCACAACCTGGTTAGTGCCCTTGACCAGAATAAAACCGGGGACCCTTCAGTCTGCAAGCTAATGCTCTATCCGCTGAGCCAAACTGGCTATGGCAGGAATCATTTTTGGCATGCCTGGGATATCCACACTCTGCTTTGGAGATCATCACTATAGGGCCATAGGAGCCATTAAAAAGTTTAAGTAAGGGAGACACAATTTAAAATGGTTACATGGGAGGTTCATGGAAAATGAATTATGGGTAGATGTGAATAAAGGCAGTGAAGCCAGTTAAAAGAGAGGCTAGTGCATTTTTCCAAGTGCAAAAATGATGAGAACGTAAATGAAGAGTTGTTATAAGGATAAAGAGTAGGAGACATAGTCCCAACATATTTGAAGGCCAGGGTGATGGGAGTGGGACAGCAGATACATATCATTACATACCATAAAATTCACCCTCTTAAAGTGTACAGTTCAGTGGTTTTTATTATAGTCACAGAGCTAAGCAACCGTCACCACTGTCTAATTCCAGAATATATTCATCATCCCCAACAGAAAACCCCATACCCATTAGCAATGGCTCCCCATCCCCTCCTCTTCTCAGCCCTGGCAACCACTAATCTCCCTCCTGTCTCCATAGGTCTGCCTGTTCTGGACATTTCGTGTCCATGGAATCATATAATGTGTGGCCTTTCGTGATTGGCTTCTCTCATTGAATGTAATGTTTTCAAGGGCCGCCTATGCT
>NW_006286236.1:1692864-1704741 GCF_000327345.1 Myotis davidii
TTTCACAGAGAGGAAGGGAGAGAGATAGAGAGTTAGAAACATCGATGAGAGAGAAACATCGATCAGCCGCCTCCTGCACATCTCCTACTGGGGATGTGCCCACAACCCAGGTACATGCCCTTGACCGGAATCGAACCTGGGACCCTTCAGTCCGCAGGCCAACGCTCTATCCACTGAGCCAAACCGGTTTCGGCTGGTTTTCTCTCTTGAGACCTGAGGAGGGATCTAATAATAGAGATCACAGATGAGTAGAGTTTGAGAAGCTTTAGACAACCTTGTCCTTTTTTTCCTTCCTTCCTTCCTTCCTTCCTTTCTTCCGTCCTTCCTTCCTTCCTTCCTTCCTTCCTTATCTACTCTGAATTTTATACCTAATTCTAAATTCACACTTATCCTAAGAGGGGCCCACCAGCGGTGAAACAAATAGGTCTCTAGATTTAAATCCCAGCTACGTCTCTTACTGTCTGTGAGGCCTTGGGCTTGTAAACGGTACCTTTCTGAGTCTCCAATTCTTCTTCTGCAAAAAGGAGATTAGGCAACACATCGAAGGGCTGTTGTAGGACAAAATGTTTTGTGCTAAGCATGCAATGGGCAGTAGACCCTACTATTAAAATCCAGGAAGGCCCCGTCCTTCTACCAGTCCTGACTGAGACCCTGTTAAGTGTCGGTTCTTGTGATACTCAGATGATTAAGATCCTTCATATCTGTAGCTCACAGGTTTGGGGGAGCAGGTTTGTAAGCAAATAATTGGGTCCTAGTGGTTGAAAGTTCTCTGTGGTTGAAGAGGAAGAGGTGTGGCAAGTAGGAGGAAACGGGCGCAGATAGGACTGGGTGGCCCTGAGGCAGGTGAGAGAGGCCCCTGTTTGACAAGTGGACAGCAAAGTCAAGGACTCAGCTATACCCTCACCCACCCTCAGCCAGGACTCGGAAATGGCCTGCCTGCACTGAGGCTGGGAGGAGGGCAGACCTTTGTCTTATAAGCCAGATAAGATAAAGGCTAACCACCCTCCCTGAGCACACACTCAAACCTGTGTGTGCACGGCCATAGGGCACTGGGGATGCTCTGTAGAGTGGGTTTATGAGGCTCAGAGAGACATGTGACATAAACGGGATTGGGGAGGAGGGAGGCAGAATGGTGCAGAGAAAAGGGCTCTGAGTTATGCGTCTGCCATTTAATAGCTAGTGATCTCTGGCAAGTCACAACTGCTTACCCTAGCCTCTGTTTACTCATCTGAAAAATGGGGAAAAACACCTACTCCTCAAGCAGCAAATGTCAAGATGAGTGAGATGACATGAAAATGCTATTGCAGCCCTGACCAGTTTGGCTCAGTGGATAGAGCGTTGGCCTGCGTACTGAAGGGTCCCGGGTTCAATTCTGATCAAGGGCACATGCCTGGGTTGTGGGCTCGATCCCCAGTAGGCGGCGTGCAGGAGGCAGCCAATCAATGATTCTTCTCATTGTTGATGTTTCTATCTCTCTCTCTCTTCCTCTTTGAAATCAACAAAAATATATTTTAAAAAATGCGATTGCAAAGCTAAATGCTGCATATGTTCATGAAGATGGGGTATCGTCAAATGAAGAGCGGATAAACAAAATGTGATAAATCCGTACAATGGAATGTCATTCAACAATAGAAAGAGGTGAAGTACATGCTACAACATAAATGAACCTTGAAGACTTGTGCTAAGGGGGAAAAAGCCAGACAAAATGACCACATACCATATCATTCCATTGATATGAAATGTCCAGAATAGGCAAATCTATGGAGACAAACAGTAGATTAGTGGTTGCCAGAAGGAGGAGGCTGGAGGAAATGGGGAGTGACTGCCCATGGACATGGGTTTCTCTGGATGATGAAATGTCCTAGAATTAGATAGCGGTGATGGTGGCACAACCCCAGGACTATACTGAAAACCACTGACTTGTGTACTTTGAATGGGTGAAATGTCTGATATGTAAATTATATCTCAATAAAGCTCTTTAAACACACACACACACACACACACACACACACACACACACACAGAAGCCTGGTTATTTCTTCTCCAGCACCTGTCTTTGTTAAGACACCGTGGGACGAACACAAATGAATCATGGTATTATCTAGCATGCATGAATAATAAGCTATTATCTATTAGCTTCTTCATTTGCTTGCTCACTCTACAAACATGTACCCCTGCCAGGTCCTGGGGATACAAGCACAAACAGAGCAGTGATCTGTCCTGAGGAAGCTCCTGGCTCCTGGTCTGGAGGCGGACAAGCAGAGGCGGGCAGGCAGAGGGCAAGGGTGCTATGGAGACAGAGGACATCCATTCCCGGGGTGGGGGTGGGGGAGGGGGGATCTGAGAGGCCTCCTGCAGGAGCTGCCACACTCAAAGTCTCCAGAGTTGGTGAGGAAGTGTGCACTCTTTTTTTTTTAAAAATATATACTCTATTGATTTTTTTTACAGAGAGGAAGGGAGAAGGAGAGGGATAGAGAGTTAGAAACATCAATGAGAGAGAAACATTGATTCAGCTGCTTCCTACACACTCCCTACTGAGGATGTGCCTGCAACCAAGGTACATGCCCCTGCCTGGAATCGAACCTGGGACCCTTCAGTCTGCAGGCCGACGCTCTATTCACTGAGCCAAACCGGTCAGGGCAGAAGCGTGCACTCTTGAGTGACGGTGGAGATCAGGGTGGACCCGAGACAGAAAACGTAAACTGAGCCCAGAGCCATTGCACCAGATTCACAAATAATGAGGAACCTTTGCTGAGCGATGCTAAGACAGGGGCCCTGAGGGCCGTTCCAGGGAAGGAGGCGGCGTGGCCCTTGTGCTCAGTCATCATTTGCTGAATTAATAACAAATTTATAAATTACGGCTGCTGCGGCCCCACCCCCTGAGATACTGGTTTAATGGAAGACTCCCCAGGGATTCCAATTTCCGTGGGGTGGACGGTCCTCAGCAGGACCACGGGGCACTTCCTGAGCCCATAGGCACCACCTGGGGGGCTCGTTAACACAGATTTGGATTCAATGGGACTGGGCTGGGCCCGAGACTCTGCATTTCTAACGCGCTCCCGGGAGAGGCTGAGCCTGCCCTGCATCTGGGCCACGGCCAGCTCTCTGCAGCACGCCCTCGTCCCTTCCCACCCCTCCTGGCTCCTTGACCCTTCCCACCGGGCACCCAGCTGCTCAGAGCCCTGCTAGGCCTTGCACCCCGTTTTCCTGCCCGGATGAGCTTCTCCTCCACCTTCACCTACAAGTCCCCTTCTGCCCCTGCAGCCTCCTCCAGCGCTTACGTCTTTGCAGCACTTGCCGCCTGTCCTGTCTGATGATGTCCTGTGTCCCGTGTGGACATGATCAGAGCAGAGACTGCAGATTGCCACCCAATACCAGCTCTGGCCCAAGGTCTGGCAATGAATGAGTCTTCAGGAAGTATTTGGGGAGTGAAAAAAAAGAACCTCATAGGGGAGATAAGATAGGAAGATGCATAATCACCGTCCTGATAGCAAACACTTTCTGCAGTTCCTCTGCGCTAACTCTGTTGTCAGTGCTTCTCCTACATGAAGCCGTTTCATTCTCACAACAACCCAGTTTTGCAAGGACCCTTCTCCCATTTTATAAACGAGGACACTGAGGCACAGGCAGTACAGTAAGTGGCAGAGTCTGGGTTCTGAGCAGGCAGCACAAGGCAGACAGGACAGTGCCGTCAGAGAAATGCGCAGGTGCCGTCGGTGGGGGAGCAGCCACTTCCTGGGGGGACTGGGGGTCTTGAAGGATGGGCAGAATTGTCAGAGGAGGTCTGAAAGCAGTGGTGACAGTGGTCAGTTGGTGGAACGGCAGGTTCAGAGTGCAGTGAGCTGCTGCCGTGGCAGAGGACCAGGGAGAGACAGGGCTGCCCAGGAGGCTGCAGACACTTGCTTGGGGCCCAGGATACCAGGCTAGGAGTTTGGGATTCACACATAAAGTGCTAGGAAAATCACTGGGCAGGAGAAGGGCAGGGTGTATTCTAGGGACTTTTGGGGCCAGGGCTGAATCTACTGAGACGGTGCCAAGGAAGAGTTTTTGGTTTTTGCAGCCAGCATATCTGGGTTCAAATCCCAGTCTCCCCATCTATTAGCCAAACAACCTGGATCAAGTTACTTAACTATTCTGTTTCTCCTCTGTAAAATGAGGAGGGAAAAGTGATGATAAGAGTAGGGCTGCTGAAAGTAATGAAGCAATACTAATCCTAATGTTATTAGAATCCGAGAAGATCAAGTATGGTCTTGAGCAAATTAACTCCTCTGAGCCTCAGTTTCCTCATCTGTGAAATGGGGGAGAATAATAGTACCCACATCAAAGGACTGAGGTGAGGATGTAATGAGGCAATGTGTGTTCCACGTGGTGAGCACCATGCCTGGCGCGTAACAAGAGCTCAATCAGTCTGTGCTGCTCTGACCAGTTTGGCTCAGTGGATAGAGCGTCGGCCTGCAGACTAAAGGGTCCCGGGTTCGATTCCAGTCAGGGGCATGTACCTTGGTTGCGGGCACATCTCCAGTAGGGAGGTGTGCAGGAGGCAGCTGATCAATGTTTCTCTCTCATCAATGTTTCTAACTCACTTTCCCTCTCCCTTCCTCTCTGTGAAAAATCAATAAAATATATTTTAAAAAAATAAGTCTGTGCTGAGCTGATGCTCATAGCTGGGCTCCAGGGCAATCCATCTGAGGCAGAAAATATGGGCGGAAGTGGGAAGAGACAAGATGGGGGGCAGTGTTTGGGAAGCGAAGGTCATGGTCTAGTGTGGAGGTGGGGAGGGCAAGAACCAGAACTGGATGAGAGTGTCTGGAGAAGGAGAGGAAGGCTGGGTGAGGTGGTGGTGAGAGGAGGGAAGGCAATGGGACCAGGGAAGAGGCAGGACAAAGGAGGCCTCGGGGTTTGAGTCTGGTTGGCATGGAGAGGCCAGGCGTGCAGACAGGTTTGGCAAGAACCGGATGGTGGGAGTTCATCACTAGACAGTGAACAATAAGGGACACACTGAGAATCTTCGGCAATAGAACAATAGGTGATTTGGGTGTTTTCCTTCATGCCTGTCACATACTTTCTAACTTAAAGAAATAAATATGTATTATTTTATATCTACATTTACATTTGTAGCCTGTGTTTTCATATTTAAATTTGATTTATCTAACTGTAGAATATATTTATATGAGTCTAAATTTAAGCGATAAAGGGTTTTTTTTTCCAGTGAAAATTGTTTCTCTTCTATCACTATTTCCCAGCCACCCAGTTCTTCTGAAAACCAGCCAATGCTACGTGATTCTTGTATATCCTTCCACAGACATTCAATATCTAGTTGAGGATGTATAATTTTAGCATAAAAATTATGTGGATTAAAACGAAAAGACTGAAGGTCACATGCCCCAAAAGAAAACATGGGCAAATTGGACTTCATAAAAATGAAAAACCTTTGTGCATCAGACTATAGTACTGCCCTACCTGGTTTGGCTCAGTGGATGGAGGGTCCCAGGTTCAATTCCGATGGTCAAGGGCACATGCCCGGGTTGCGGGCTCCATCCCAAGTAGGGGGCGTGCAGGAGGCAGCCAATCAATGATTCTCTGTCACCATTGATGTTTCTCTCTCTCCTTCTCCTTTCCTCTCTGAAATAAAAAATAATAATAATAAAATTAAAATAAAGAATATAGTACCAATAGAGTAAAAAGGCAACTCGCAGAATGGGAGAAATGCTTGCAAATCATATATCTGATACAAGATTAATATCCGGAATATATAGAGAACTTCTAAAGTTCAATAACAAAAAACAAACAACTCAATTCAAAAAAATGGGTGAAGGACATTTCTCCAAAGAAGATATACAAATGGCCAATATGCATGTGAAAAGACACTCACATCACTAATCATTAGGGAAATGCAATGAGATACCCGTTCATACCAATTAGGACGGCTACTATCAAAAAAGAACAAAACAAACTCCCAGGAAACAAGCGTCGGTGAGGATGTGGAGAATGTGGAACCCTTGTGCACTGTTAGGGGGAAGGTAAAATGGTACAGCCGCTATAGAAAACAATATGGCGGTTCCTCAAAAAATAAAAAACTACTATATGATCCACCTGTTGGTATACACCCCAAAGAATTGAAAGCAGAGTCTTGAAGAGATATTTGTACACCCATGTTCATAGCAGCATTATTCATAACAGCTAAAACATGAAAGCAGCATACGAGTCCATCAATGGATGAATGGAAAAGCAAAACGCGGTGTATCATACGATGAAATAGGATTCAGCATTAAAAGGAAGGAAATTCTGACAGATGCTACAACATGGATGGATCTGGAGAACAATACACTAAGTGAAATAAGCTGGCCAAAAAAAGACAAATACTGTATGATTCACTTACGAGGAGCCTGGAGTGGCCAGATGCAGAGACAGAAAGTAGAATGGTGGTTTTCAGAGGCTGGGCTGGGGCGGGGTTGGAGGAGCAGAAAGTTAGTGTTTAATGGGTAGACAGTTTCAGTTTTGCAAGATGAAAAGCGTTCTGGAGATGAATGTACTTAATGCTACTGAACTGCACACTTAAAAAAGGTTAAAGATGGTGCATTTTATGTTATATGTATACCTTTCTACCAGAAAAATTAGAACTAATACTGCATGTCAGAGTGAGGCTGGAGTTGGAGGTACGGATTTGGAAGTTACTCACATGGATACAATAGTTGAAAGTGGGGGAGTGGATGAGTAGCCCCAGAAAGAGGGTACAGACCAGGAAGGGAGGAGAAAAGAAGAGAGCTGAAAAGAGGGGCCACTGTGCTGTTGTGGTTGACACCTGGGCTCCGAGGGCCCACGCTCGTGGGCTGAACTCGGGCTCTGCCACTAGTGGATGCGTGCATTTGGCAAGTCACTAACTTCTCTGAAGCTCAGCTTCCTCCTCTGTAAAATGGAGAACAATAATCATATCGAACCTCCCCGTGTCATTGTGAGGACTTAATGAGACAATGTTTAAACAAAAAACACTTAACACAGTGCCTGCCATCTAGTAAAACAATCAATGTGAGCCCCTGGGAAGGTGATATTTAAAATATTTAATCACAGGTATGACACATGTACCAACCAAAGAGAAGCAGCACCGCCTTTAAAAACGTGTGCATTCCAGGTGAATATCCACGCTGGCTGGCCACGGGGCTGTGGAGCAATCACGGAAGGGAGAACAAGGACGGTGGCCAGTCCCCTTGGGGAGTTTTGAGAAAGTCTGTGTTGGGGGCGGGAATGTCAAGTGGTTTCAAGTGCTGCCCAGGAAGGCAGGGCCTGAGCCAGGCATTCAGCCTGCTGACCTCTGAAGACAGTGTCATGAGCGTCAGGGCCGAAGGCCAGGGAGGACAAGGTGAGGTATCCGAGGGCCTGAAGCAGACTGCTCACTCCCTGGAAAAGTCTGGTGACGAGACGGAGGGAGAATGTGGAATGTATCCGCCATGAGAGCACCATACAGAGCAGTTCACTGCCCTGAACGTCCTCTGTGCTCCACCTCTTCACCTCCCTCCCCACCCCCAGCCCCTGGCAACCACTGATTTTTTTTTTTTACTGTCTCCATGATTTCGCCTTTTCCAGAATGTCATAGAGTTGGAAACACACAGTAGGTAACATGGTCAGACTGGCTTCTTTCACTTAGCAATATGCAGCTAAGGTTGTGCTATGTCTGCATGGCTTGATAGCTCATTTCCTTTTCACAGTAAGTAATATTCCATTGTCTGGATGTCCCGGTTTATTTATCCATTTACCCACTGAAGGACATCTTTAAAATATATATATATATAATTGATTTTAGAGAAGAAGGGAGAAGGAGAGAAAGAAACATCAATGATGAGAGAGAATCATGGATCGACTACCTCCTGCACACCCCCTACTGGGGATCAAGCCTGCAATCTAGACATGTGCCCTTGACTGGAATCGAACCCAGGGCCTTTCAGTCCCCAGGCCAAGGCTCTATCCACTGAGCCAAACTAGCTAGGGCTGAAGGACATCCTGATGGCTTCCAAGTTTTGGCAATTATGAATACAGCAGTTATAAACATCTCTGTGCAGGTTTTGTGTGGACATAACTTTCAACTCCTTTGGATGAATACCAGGAAGCACAGTTGTTGGATCATATGGTAAGTCTATGTGTCGTTTTGTAAGAAGCTACTAAGCTGTCTTCCTCAGTGGCTGTACCATTGTGTACTCCCACTGTGCTTCTGTTGCTCACATCCTTGCCAGCATTATATGTTCTCGGTGTTCTGGATTTTGACCATTCTAATAGGTACGTAGCGGTGTCTTGTTATTTTTTTAATTTGTGTTTCTACAGTGACATATGACACGGAACATCTTTTCATACGCTGAGTTGCCACCTGTGTGTCTTCTTTGGTGAGGTGTCTGGTAAGGTCTTTTTAAAAATCATGTTGTTTGTTTTCTTAGTGTTGAATTTTAAGATTTCTTTGTGTATTTTGAGTAACAGTCCTTTTTTCTGTTTTTAAGACAGGGAAATCCAAAATACGTTTATAGGCAAGTGAGCTGCCAAGATGTTGAAGATTTTATATATATATATATATTTGTATCTGAATTTTATTTCTTTTCTCATGTTATTTGTAACTTTTAGTTTTATATAATTACAAACTTATAGAAAATTGCCACATTAGTACAAAGGAATCCCATATAGCTTTTATTTATCTTCCCAGTAGCTTACATTTTACTCCAATTTTATTATTTCCCTTTTTAAATTGACACATAATTTACAGTCAGTAGAGCACACAAATCTTAAGTGTGCACATCAATGAATTTGACGTATGTGTAGACCCACTGTAACCACCAGCCAGTTCAAGATAGAGAACGTTGTAACACTCCAGTAGGCTCCCTTGGGTCCGCTACTGGTCATTAACTCTCTTCAAAGGTACCTCTATCCTGGCCTCTGTCACTAGAGATTGATTTTGCCTGTTCTAGAACTTCACATCAAATGGCATCATTCAGCATCTCCTTTTTTTTTTTTTTTTTTTTTTTTTGGTATCTAAATTCTTTCACTCAACAGTATATCTCTGAGATTCATCCATTAAAAGGTAGCTTTAGAAACAGTTTTATTGAGATATAACTCATCTACCATAAAGTTCATCATTTTAGAATATGTAATTCGTGGTTTTAAAAGTACATTCACAGAGTTGTGTAATCATCCCCATGATCTAATTTCAGAACACTTGCATTGCCTCAAAATACTCCTCATCCTCATTAGCGGTAACTTCCCATTTTTTTCCTCTCCCCAGCCTCTGGCAACCACAGATCTACATTCTGTCTCTATAGATTTATCTATTCTGGACATTTTTAAAAAAATCATTGTTGTTGAAAATATTACATGCGTCCCCCTTTTTTTCCCATTGACCTTTCCCACCCTGCCCCCACCCCAGGCCTTCACCACCCTATTGTCTGTGTCCATGGGTTATGCATAGATGCGTATAAGTTTATTGGTTGACCTCTTCTCCCCTCGCCCCCGCCCCCATCCTCCCCTGCCTTCCCTCTGAGGTTTGACAGTCTGTTCCATGCTTCTATGTCTCTGGGTCTATTTTTGTGTGGCCTTTTGTGACTGGCTCCTTTCACTTAGCATAATGTTTTTAAAGGTCACCCCTGTTGTAGTCTGTATTATTACTTTATTCCTTTTTATTGCTGAATAATATTCTATTGTATGGATTTGTCACCTTTCGTTTATCCATTCAGCAGTTCATGGACATTTGCATCATCCTTCTTTTTACATGTAACACTAGTTTGTTCTTTTGTATTTCTGTGTAGGAATCAATAGTATGGGCATAATCAATATACCCATTTTACCATTCATAGACCTTTTTTCCTCCTAAGTTTTGGTCATATTAAGCTGCTATGAACATTTTGATATATATCTATTATTACTCACTGGTAGAATTGCTGGATCATAGGGCATGCATGTATATTCAATGTTCTTGATAAATTCTGGATACATGTCTTTTGTTATATCTACGTTTTGTCAATATTTTCTCCCAGTTTGTGGTTTGATTTTTCACTTGCTTATATGTGTCTTTTGATGAAAAGGAATTCTTAATTTTAATAAAGTTCAACTTAATAATCTTCTCTCATGTTTTATACTTTTTGGGCTATGTTTAAGAAATTTTTATTTACTTCAAGGTCATGAAAATATTCTCCTCTGCTTTCTTCTAGAAGTTTCATTGTTTGCTTTCCACATTTATGTCTCTGTTCCAGCCTAAACTATTTTTGTCAATGGTTTAAGGGTAGGAGTCAAGATTCATGTTTCCACATGTGTATGTAACCCTAACCCTAACTGTTGACCTAGCACCATTTATAAAAAAGACCATCTTTTCCTTACTTAGTTGAGGTAGCACCTTTGTAATAAATCAGCTGACCATATATATGTGGACCTCTCAATTTTATTTTAAATATGTGTGTATGTAAAGATTTGAAGGAAATAACAAGGTTTGTTAATCGTTGCTGTATTGTGGTGATAAGGTTATGGGCGATAACCTTTTCGTTCTTTTTAGTATTTTCTACATCAACCATAACACTATTGTAACACTTAGACAAAATAAATAAAATGTATATTTTTTACTTTTACAAAAATAGATACTATCAAGGGTGTAGGTTCTTGGGAGACTGGCAGGGTGAGGCTGGACGGTCTGTGGCAAGGCTGTCGGAGTTAGGGAGCATCTGTGCTAGTGGATGGGGAGAAGAGAATTCAGGGTCTGGCCAACAAAGGACTTCCATCTTCTTTGTGACCTGTATTCCCCGGAGAGGGCGGTGCTAGGAGGCTGGGGCCATGAGGAAAATGGAAATGACCCCTACCAATAATGCTCTGCTGAGTAATAATAGCAGCAGCAGCAGCAGCGGTCCTCTGTTCCTCCCAACATTCCCGAGGCTGGTGAGGCCCTGTGATTTCACCCATCCCTAAAGATAGGGAAACAGTCCTGGCCGGTGGCTCAGTTGGTTATAGCATCATCCTGATACGCCAAGTTTGTGGGTTTGATCACGGGTCAGGGCACATCCAAGAAGCAACCAATGAGCATATAAATCAGTGGAACAACTCGATATTTCTCTCTCTCTCTCTCTCTCTCTCTCTCTCTCTCTCTCTCTGTCTCTCTCCTTTCCTCTCTTTCTCTAACATCAATTAAAAATTAAGTAAAAAAGATAAGGAAACAGGTGCTCTCTGAGTCCTGTTCCAGCATTCACTAAGGACCATTTATGCTAAGCCCTGTGTTAGTTCTGGGTCCACAGAGACAAATAAAGCACAGAGAGGGGCACCTACCTGGCCTACAGGGTCAGGGAAGAGATTGTACATCAAAGTGAGTCTTTTTCTTCCATTTTGGAAAAGTTATCCAAGAGATTTATGTGAGAAATACAGAGAAGCAAAGGAAGAAATCAGTCACAGTCATCTAGCAAGACATAATCTCTATTTATACTTTAATATAATGCCTTTTAAGTTGGTCTGATGGTTGTGGGTTATTGTTAAGCTAATATAATGCCTTTTAAACCTCTCTCTCTCTCTCTCTCTCTCTCTCTCTCTCACACACACACACACACACACACACACACAGGCACACACTGCATAAAATAAAATCCTGCTACAACAGCATTCTAAGTGCTTTCTTCACTTAATACATTTTAAATCAGTAAATACAAGTCTATGTAACATTTTAATGACTTTCAACATATGGATGTATCAAAAAAATTTTAAGTGATTCATTGTATTGTACATTTATTTATAACTAGGGGCCTGGTGCACGGTGTGTGTGTGTGGGAGGAGTGTCCCTCAGCCCAGCCTGCCCCCTCTCACATACTGGGAGCCCTCAAGCGTTGACCCCCATCACCCTCCAATCGCAGGATCGGCCCCTTGCCCAGGCCT
>NW_006286236.1:1705213-1706789 GCF_000327345.1 Myotis davidii
GGAGGCGTCCGGCCTGGGCAGCGTGGACCCGCAGCTGCAGTGGCCCTGTGATCGCAGGCTCCGCTTTAGGCCCAGGCAAGGGACCCCTAGCTCCCAGGACTGCCTGCTTCGACCCTGCCCAGCTCCCATCGCTGGCTCCACCCTTACTTCCTGCTATCACTGGCCAGGGCGACAAAGGCACCCAATTCTCCGATAATGGCTGGGGGCAGGGCAAAGGCGGGCCCCCTGGGTTTCCTTCCGATCACTGTCAGTGGCAGGGGGCTTCTTCTTGCTTTCCCTTTCGCCTCCCTGCATTGTGCCTACATATGCAAATTAACCGCCATTTTGTTGTCAGTTAACTGCCATCTGAGTTGGCAGTTAATTTGCATATCCCCCTGATTAGCCAATGAAAAGGGTAGCGTCGTACGCCAATTACCATTTTTCTCTTTTATTAGTGTAGATATTTAATGACTATAAACAATGTTGTGAACAACTTTTAAACCCATATCTGTATACTTCTCCAATTAAAAAAAACCACAGAAGTTCCCACAATCACATTCTTTTTTTAAAAATTATTGATTGATTTTAGAGATAGAGGAAGGAAGAGAGAGGGAGAGAAAAAGGGGGGGAGAAAAAGGAAGGGAGAAACATCAATTTCTTGTTCCATTTATTTATGCATTCATTGGTTGATGCTTGTATGTGCCCTGACCAGGGACAAACCCGAAACTTAGATATATTGGAACAAGGACATTCTAACCAACTGAGCTATCCAGCCAGGAGTCTTTTGCCTTTATATTATAAACTTTTTCTGAAGTTCATTTGGAAGAATAGTTTAGTCGTGATATCATGAAAATTCCAAAAGGAAAGGATAATGAGAAATTTGCCCTCTTATATATAAAATGTATTAGAAAGCTACCTTCATTAAAATGTTGGGGAACTGGCACAGGAACACACAGAAAGATCAATGGATCCAACTCAGAAACAGATCCAAACATATAAAGGTTCCATAGGTGATGAAGGTGGTACCTGAAATCAGTGGAGAAAATGGTATGTGGACAACTGCCTGTTACAAAAATTATATTAGATTTCTTCCTCCAAAATCAACATAAATCCTAGATGGATTAAAAGATAAGTGTAAACATTCTTTTAAAAAAATTAAAAAAAATCTTCTTGTATTGGCCAAGTGTTCTCTGCCTACCTAAAAAACAAACAGAAAACCCAAGAAAATATTTTGCACCAAATACCTAAAAGTGTGCGAGTTTACACGTGGAGATAAAGAAAGGCTTGGAAGGCATTCCAGGCAGTGGGAACCCGTGGCAGCAAAGGTCTGGAGCCTGAAAGAAGGCAGGCAAGCGTGCCCCGTCTATGGAGAGGGTTAGGAATCGAACATCTAACTCCGGGCGCCCACAAGGAATCCGGGGCTGAGTCCTTGTACGCCCCACAGGCCATCATAATTATGGAAAATAGCACTTTTTCCATATATGGTACTTAATATCTGTTCTTCTGCTAGGATGACATGGGACAGGGAAAACTGCTCGCGGGGCGGGGTATCAGAATCCTGGACCTTCCCAGTCCGCTCCCGCCCGACCTCGCCCCC
>NW_006286236.1:1706850-1707199 GCF_000327345.1 Myotis davidii
GCACCAACATAGTTCTGAATTGAGGGCCTCCTCCTCCTGATTGGACTCGTTCTGTGTCAATCTCCCCTGGAACCTGGCTGTCCGTTGAACCCGCCTAGTAGGCGGGGCTCCCGCCTAGGGAGCGCGGGGGAAGGTGGAGAGAGCGTAGAGGTGGAGCGGATGAATCTCCACCCCTCTGGGACTCAAAGGCCCCGCCCTAATCTATTCCCATAGGCTAATATGTCTGTCCATCAAGACTTGGAGCAGGTCGGAGTGGGTGACACAGCCAGGAGGGCGGGATCGTCCCTCCAGGCTCCGCCTCCGAGCCGGCGCCCGCGAGGAATGGACGGGCGGCTGAAAGGGCGGGGCG
>NW_006286236.1:1707502-1707753 GCF_000327345.1 Myotis davidii
ACTTTTGTAAGTTTTCCATGATATAGGCACACATTTGGGACATCTCCAAATATTTGGTTAAACCACCTACAAAAGTAACTTCTTTTCAATAAGACTCGCCCAGTGCCCAAGTTGGGCAAACTTTTTAACCCCTTCCGGGGAGCCGCTGTCCCTGGGACCCAGACGGGGGGTGGGCTCGGGGCCGCGGCCCCTTTGGAAGTTTTCTCGAAGGCCTTTCCGAAGCGGAGGTAACGGGCAGGCGGGGACCGTTT
>NW_006286236.1:1707996-1715783 GCF_000327345.1 Myotis davidii
GAAAGAGTTCCCAGTCCCCCCGCAGCCCCTCGCCCTTCGACTCTTGACTTCCCTCCGGGAGGAGAAGGCCCGGGACCGCCCGCAGCCATCTGTGCCTCCCGGGCATGCACCTGATTCCACCGCACCTGGGGCCGCCCCACCCGGGCGTGGCCGGGCGGGGTGGGGGGGAAGTTGGATCCTGTGCTTTTAGGACTGGGCCTGGGCGATTGCATCGTTCCTGTTTGGGCCAGATCTGGGGTTTTCTACACCCGCAGCCCCTACTTCCCGTGCAGGGGTCCTTACCCCATCCTGCCCTGGGGCCACGCCCAGAGCAGGGCTGCACCCGTCTTCCATCCCTCGAAACGGAGGACCCTCACCGGCTGCCTGCCTTGAGGTGGCGGCGGCGGTCGAAGGGTGAGTGCCAGGGCTGCTGTCTGCGGCCGCACCCAGCCCCCACCCAGCAGCCAGGTGTCGGGAGAAAGGTTCCTGGGAAGTCCCAGGTCCTGGAGACACGCTGCTTCCTCTGCTGGGCAATTGAGAGGCCCAGCCGCCTCTCGGTTCGCTGCACTCGGTTCTGGGTTTGACAAGATTTCAGAGTAACTGTTGAGTAACCTGAAGGGGAAGAGAGCCTTAGCCTTCCTGCAACACTGTGGCCATTTCTGACGCCACTGTTTGAGGCCCTCTTGGTAACTCACCTGGTTATTCTTTTTTTTTTTGTAGGAAGAGAGGCTGCTTTAAGGCTCATTTAGACAATCACTCGATTAATATTAGTTAGTTTATATACAAGGCTGCTGGGAGTGAGGGGAGGGTACATAGATGTGTAATTGAGCAAATATTTAACTGGCTTCTCTGTGCCAGGGACTCTGCCAGGTGGTAAGGGGGGGGGGAGTGTGAGGTTGAGTAAGACCTGGCCCCTGCTCTCGGGCAATTAGGGGAGAGCTGAGACAAATTTGTAGATGACTCTAATGTGAGGCGAAGATGACAGAGACCCCAGAAAGGTACTGTGAGTCATGGGGATTCGGAGAAAGGAGCCATCCCATCCTGGGAGACCGACCCATAGGCCTCTGCTGTTGAGGAGTTCACAGCCCTCGAGGGGAGATATGGCCCAGTGACTGAAATACAAAGGCGGCCTCTGATGAGTGTCCCGAGCATGCCATAGACAAAGGACTCGAGGAATTCCAATAGGGGCCACTTCTGTCTGAGGCCAGGAGGGAAGCGGCCTCGAGGAAGGAGCCCAGTGCCGGTTTGCAAACAGAGGGCAAGCACTGGGTGTTGGAAAGCGAAGACTCATTTAGTGGGTAATTGAGGGGTAATTAAAAGTGTCAAGAGATTGCTCAGTGTAATTTGAGAGCCGCTGTGCCCCCCAGATGGCTGTGGGGTGACACCAAAGAGCTCTACTCTTCACACTCAGCAAGTCCTGGCAGTGCCTGTGGGCAGATCCAGGTGCTGGCAGACCCAGGTGCCCAGATTGGCAGGCTCTGCTTGGGGAAGGGCGGCCCGAGAGGTGCATTCTGTGGCTGCTTGTCTGAGGGGCACAGGAGGGGAGAGGAAAGAGAGGGTCAGAGCCCTGGCATTCTGTCTTTATTTTTAAACTTTTTAACCCCGGGGGTTGGAGATGGGACAACTTCTCTCTTGCAGGATGAAGGATGCATGTTAATCACAGCCTGCCTTTCGCCTGTTCTTGATCCAGAAAAAACAAAACAAGGATCTGTTAGCTTTTTAAACGGAAAAAAGCACAGGAAAAATGCAGCATTGTTGTGTAGCCTGGTAGGGTATTGCTAGAGACCAGGCTAGCTGTGCTTTCTTCACTTCCTCTTGTAGCTAATCCTTCAGTAAAGTACTTAAGACAGCCCTTACCAGCTTGACATCTTTATTTCAAAAGGAGAGGAGGGGTTGGCTCTTGTTTTCCTCAGAGGCGGGCCTTGCGCTTCTCTTGGGGTAGAAAGAGAAACCCAAAGCAAAGAAAAAAAAAATCCAAGCCTTAACAGCTTCCTCCCAAGCATCATGTTCCAGAAATATTTAGAATAACAAAATCTGTGTGTCCTCTTAATTAAACAAACGTCCTAATTTGCTGAGCATTAAAGAGCATCCCTGCCGCAGGGGCAGGAAGTGCATTTTCTCTTTGTGCAGCCCCAGAGAGTCACTGCCTCGGCCTTAACCCTTGGTGCACTGAGCCTCTGGGCTCAGGTCCTCCAGTGACTGAATGGAGTTCAAAACATGATAAAGGACCAGGGCACTGCCAGGAGGGTGGCAGCAGCACCTGCGGAAATAGCGCTGAAACCGCGCACGGGGAATAAGGAGGAACCCCAGTCAGCTCACCTGTGTCTGCATTCCTGTTCATGACTCCGCTTCCAGGATGCTGGGCTGTGCTCAGGGAACTTTCTACTTCTAAATAGGTGTGCTGGTGCCTGTGCGTGTGTGTGCGTGTGTGTGTGCAGCACTCATGGCCTCTGGAGCCTAAGTGGTAAATGCATAAGTGTTCCCGGGGCCCATCCGCTGATGGCTGCAGATGCACTTGATGAGCTTGTGCTGAGCAGCCTCATCACTCGTGGCCTCTGGAGCCTAATTGGTAAAAGCACAAGTAGTCCTGGGGCCCATCCGCCGATGGCTGCGCATGCACTTGATGAGCTTGTGCTGAGCAGCCTCATTTCTGGGCCCTGGCCTGGGTAGAAGGTGCGCAAACTAACTGCAAGTTTTATCTCTAAAACAAGGTTTCCAGTGCTCTAGTCTAGGACATTGCCAAGGGGTAGCATGGAAAGAGCCTTGAGTGTCTGGACACCTGACTTCTAGTTCTAGCTGAGGGAACTGAGGATCAAGCCACAACCAAGGTACATGCCCTTGACTGAAATTGAAATTGAACTCAGGACCCTTTTGTCCCAAGGCTCTATCCACTGAGCCAAACCAGCTAGGACGAAATTCAGTCATTTTAATTTCTCCAATATGCCTCAGTTTCGTAGGTACTCTCCTGCCCCATTGGTGGACATATGAGTTGTAACAACTCTCCTTTTTTTTAAAATCCTCACCCAGGGATATTTCTTTATTGATTTTCAGAGAGAATGGAAGGGAAGGGGAGAGAGAGAAACATTGATGTGAGAAAGGTACATCGATTGGTTGCTTCCTGCATGTGCCCCGACAGGGCCTGAGCCTGCAACCAAGGTACATGCCCTTGACGGGATTTGAACCCAGGACTCTTCAGTCAGCGGGCTGACTATCCATTGAGCCAAACTGGCGAGGCACAATTCTCCTTTTTAAAGGTAGTTTGATGGCAATATTTGTCAAAGCATAGTCCTTCTGTCTGAATTCTAGGAATGCGCCCCACAGATCAACTCAAATGTGCAAAAGGAAATGTTGAGGATATTGTTTGCAGCATTGTCATAGACAAAGACAGGAAGTAGGCTCACTGCCCATCAGAAAGGTCAAATAAATCATGGCACAGCTGTACAGTGGCAGTCCTCACAGCCCTTTAAAAAATGAGGCCGATCTATATGTACTGATAGGCCATGCTCTGCGGGATATGTTGTAAGTGGAAGAAACTAGATGTGAAGTAGTATAGATGGTGGTCCCTTTGTGTGAAACATGCTATGTCACCTTGGTTCTGTGCCTGAAAAGATATTGAGATGCTGGTAATAGTGCCTGCCTCTTGAAAGGGCCCGGGAAGTGAGACTGGGGGTGGGGGGTGGGGTGAGCATTATTTTTCATTAAATGCCTTTTTATATGTATTGCCCTTAAATCATAAAAAACTTAAAAATTTTCTTATTTTTATTACCTATAAATATAGGAGGGTCTGCTGGCCAATCTTGTAGGTCTCAGTTTTAAAATGCATTGCTCTAGATTCCAAGTTTCCTATTGAGTGCCTACTGTGTGCAAGGAAGGAGGGAAGGTTTTAAAAATTGACTGACTTGCTCTTGTGGTTGGAACATTTTGGGTACTCTTTTCTTCATGATGTCATATTATCACCAGAGTAACCCTTAACAAATGTCTACTCTGATCCACTCCCTCATATACTGGAAAAAGGTAGATGATTGCTTTTCTTTGCAGTAAATGTCTGGAAAATATTTCAGGATTACCTTTTGCCAGGTTTTCCACAGTTCCACTGGCTCCAAATTACCTGGAGTCCTCTCCCAGGGAGTCTACCTGACCAGAAGTTTATGCGAGGCCTCTATTCTCTTGGGTCATTTCAGTCACTAGTGTGCCCCTTCCCACTCCATCTCGTTATCCCTCAGACATCTGGCCTGTGGTTCTTAGGTATTAACAGTAGAAAGGCCCAAATTCTTGAGAAAATGTGATCAGAAGAGTGTTTTGACTTGGAGGACCCCCATGCCCTTCTTCAGGAAGCCCATCTTCATCTTGCATGGCGCAGGTACTGGAGAAGCTGCCAGCTCTGCTTGCTGCTGAGTTAGCTCTTTACTGTGGCAAAGGCAGTGGAAGACCCCTTCAGGGTCTCTGCCAGGCCTGTGCCCTGCCAGGCAGCCTCCTGCCTACAGGAGGAATGGCATGAGTCACCCATGAGTATACGGAATGAGCCTAGGTCTAAAATGGGCCTGCCACCACATGGGCTCGAAGGCTGGATGCTGGCCTGCCAAATCCCCCTGCCCCCACCTGCCCCTCGTGCTTTGATGGCACCAAATATTTGGGAAGCAGGAGGGGAGCTGCCCTCTGAGTCTGATGCATGTCTCTTTAAAAAGTAACTGAGGCTGGCTGCTCTGTTGGAATTTCTCAGGCCCCCATTCTGCTGACTAGTCTCTCAGGCCCGAGGTGATTCAGCACCCAGAATGGGACACAACATCCTGGCCCCTGGGCAGGTGGGCCCAGAAAAGGCTCTTGACTGGCCTTGGGCTGAGGACAAGGCCTTCTTGGGAGCTTCCCCCAGCCTGACCCTCCAAGCCTCACAGTGGCATGGTCTGTAGGTACCTTCCTCAGCTGGTGGGTTACTGCACAAGGACCTTCCAAAAAAAAGCTGGAGGGACTTGCAAGGCCTTCTGGAACTTGCCATTGAAGGGTGTGGCTTCCTGCCTGGGCAGGTTGGGCGGGGCCGCGGGAGAAGTTGAAGGTGGAGCTGATCTTCCCCCACCAGCCAGTCTTTGCTTCCGTGCTCTCAGGGGTCCTTGTCCTCAGGGCCCTGCAGTACTACCCAGAGGAACAAGGGGCCTCTGAGGAGGTCCCCTCTCACTTCCATGGACATTTCTTTACAGTTTGGGAAATGTGTCTTAGGTTTCTTTTCCTTTCATTTTAACTCTAAGGCTTAAAAGAAAAATCAACAGAACAATAACATCTCCCTATTGAATTTACTGAGAATTAGAGGATGCCGGAGCTGGAAGGGATATTAAGGACAGTGTAATTTTTCTCCCTTAATTCGAAAAGGAGTGGTTTGCCCAAGCTCATCTGTCTGCGAGTTGGTAAAAGAAAGCTTTGGCCCTGGTTTCACTCACCCCCAGTGCCTTTCTCTCAAAATTATGTGGCCTCGTTTAAAAGTGTTTTGAACTGTTATCATCTCTTTTATGCGCTGTTTAGCCAAGCAACACATACTTAGCTCCTTTAATCTTTCCTCAAGAGTCTATTCTTCCCCACCCTTAATCTTTTTCGTTTTTTTGGGGGGTGGGCACTGGGATTAAGAAATAGGGTGGGAGGTGTTTCTCGGGTTTCTCTGAACTTCTTCCAGTTGGACAGGCCATTTAGGCTGAAAGTTCCCACAGCTCAAAAATCAATATTTCACATGGGGTCGTGCCAGGCAGCAGGGTGGGCCCTTCTGAGAGACACTGGCTTTCCCGTGTTCCTTGGCCAGTCCTCATTTCTAGTCATTTCAAGTAATTTAATGTGTCTGGGGTGATCGGTTTGTTGTATTATCAGCATGAGACCTACAGCAGAGGGACCAAAACAAGGGCTTTGGGGTCCGATGGGACTAGGACTAGACCCCCACCTTTTCTCCTAACTGTTAACACTGGAACCTCAGTTTCTTCACCCGGGAGATTCCTGCCTTTTTCGGCTTGTTGTAATTAACATATAAATATGTGTTAAGTGAAGTGGTGCTTTTTTCTCTCCCCTTCTGCCTCCTTTTTCTTATGTTATCACCAACATCATCAGATGGTAGAAAATACATGTTCAGGTTTTAAAGATTTTCAATTTGTCTCTCAAGCCTGTCCCTTGAGAACAAGGTGTGGTGACCGAGGAACCTGCCAGAAGATTTCCTGGGCTGGACGCTGAGGTTTCAAGACCTGCAACCTTTGCATTCTGACCACACAATACAATTCAACGTGTTATGTCTGCACTGCTTATGAGCTGGCTGAAGCATGTTAAAAAAGCTTGCTACAAAGCACTACCTTTATTTAGAGTTGTCTGTGTTCAAAAGCCGCCGCGTTTCCTGTGTTTTGCCTTAAGTCACTGGGCTGGAGAAGGCAGCTTCCTGTCTGATAAACATAAAGTCAGGCATTTGGAACAGTTTGGGTGACTTCATCTAACTGGGCTGGAAGGGGAAGAGGATTTCAGAACCCACTGGACTGTGAAGACCTGGAGGCAGGAGGCGGGTTCTCTCCCTCTCTGGATCCCAGGTTCTTGCCCAGTGCCTGGCTCAGTCAGCCCCTGGTCCTCGTTGTAGGAGCCGAGTTTAAGTCTCAGTGGTGCCATTGCCTGTAAGCCAGGCGACACAGAGGCCCAGGCAGCCAACGATTTAGAGTGCCCTTTAGTAGTGATCTCTCCATTTTACAGAATTTGGATGCAAGGTGCTTACTTGTCTGGAAACCTCTGGGGCGAGGAAGGGGGTAGCAGGGAGCCGTTTTAAAGGTTTGGTCTATTTTTTAATATTTAAGAGCCAACTATTGGGTATGAGGTATTGACCTCAATTTTTTTTTTTTTTTGCCAAGTCAATAACCGAGGCTCCTTGGGCCCCTGCTGCATGGCCTGCACTGTGCCAGGCTTGGTGGGGCTTCAGTGGGGGCAAAGGGCAGAGAGTGCCTCCTTGCCCTCTAACCGTGGGTAGGGACACTGGGAGAGAGATTTGCCACATGAGACAGGTCGTACTACGCTGAGTGGCTGGGGATTTCTGAGCCTTTGAGCCAGCTTCCTGGAGGCTAGACTTGCCTGGAAGGTGGAGGGAGATGGGGATGGTGGGCGGGGAAGGAAGAGGCTGGGAGTTAGGAGGCCCGAGTTGAAGTCCTGCCAGCTCTGCTAATATTAGCAATCATCGTAATAGTTAAATATTATTGAGCACTGTGCTGGTGCTTTTACCTGAATTATCTCATTTCTTGCCTCATTCTCATGAGGTAGGAAAATATCCCCATTTTATAGATGAGGAGACTGAGCAGGGATTCAAACATGGGTGCTCTGACTCTAGGCCCCGGTGTGACCTTGTAGATGCCCTTCACTCCGGGGCTTGACAGTGAGGGGATGGGCTGGTCCCTGGGCCCTCTCTCACCAGTGACCGGGAATTAACGAAAGGAGCAGACTTTGGGCCGTGGCAGAATGGGTCTTCCTGTTCTCTAGTGCAATAGGCTACTCAGAGAGAGGTTGCCAGTTCGATAGTGTTGCCTTGGCTACGGACTTCACCTTTAACCTCAACTGGTCATTTTTCAAATGTGTGTGGCTGGTCCTAAGGGAGGGCAGGTGAAAAGACTGCCGCCGGGCAGTGTATATCCTGGCTGCTGTGCCTGCCTGCTGGTGGCCGGGCCCTGGCGGTCTTCACCGGGGAGCCAGCCAGCCAGCGGGCCTGCCACCATCTTGACCATTGGGCTCTTCTTGACCTCAGCCCACTTGCATCCAACAGACTGGCATTCCTTCCTTTCTTCATTTGTTCATCTGTCCACCATCGTTCAGTA
>NW_006286236.1:1715834-1717702 GCF_000327345.1 Myotis davidii
GAGAGAGGCTCAGGAGGGTCCCAGAAGGCTTCCTGGAGGAGGCGGCATCTGAGCTGATTGCAAGCTAGGGACGTGGCATAGTACATCCAGGAAGAAGGGCTGGGACCTTGTTCAGTTGCTCAGACCCTGGCGGTGCTTTGTTCAGGGGTGATTCAGGTTGCCAAGGCCCTGAGTCACTGGGCTGGTAAAAGATTTCCTCTTTTTGGAGCTCTAGGCCCAGCCCTTTGTCCCAGTCCTTACAGATGGCTCATTGAGGCCTCCTTTCCCCTGGCCATTTCCTGGGAAATGTGGGAGTGCAGGATTCCACTCCCAGGTCCTTAACTCCTGAGTGGCTGCTGGGAATTCTGCCTGTGCCCTCTGGGTGTGTGGTCAGCATGCCGTTTCCAGCTGGAGGACTTGGGGGAGATTTATCATGGAGTGTTGAGAGAAACATAATTGTTCCCTCCTTAGAGTTTAAAAAAGGGGGTGTTGTGTATACCTCAAACAATATTAGCAAAGCTGGTGAGAAGATTTGCCCTCACCCCATCCACCGTTTGCATCTTTCTGGGCTTTCTGACCGTATTGCCACAATTATTATTTTAACGGAGGAGAAGAAGCATTAGTTACATTGCCAGAAAGCTTATTGGGTTTTATTGACTGTTTTGGAAATTCATTCATTCAGCAAATAGGTCCTGAGCATTTGTTCTAGGGCAGAAACTGCTAGGTCAGTGGTTCTCAACCTTCCTAATGCCGCGACCCTTTAATACAGTTCCTCATGTTGTGGTGACCCCCCAACCATAAAATTATTTTCGTTGCTGCTTCATGGCTGTAATTTTGCCACTGTTATGAATCATAATGTAAATATCTGATATGCAGGATGTATTTTCATTGCTACAAATTGAACATAACTAAAGCATAGTGATTAATCACACAAACAATATGTAATTATATATGTGTTTTCCGATGGTCTTAGGCGACCCCTGTGAAAGGGTCGTTCGACCCCCAGGTTGAGAACCGCTGTCTAGGTGGTTAGGAGGTAGATGAATGAGACATTACAGGCCCTGCCCTCAGGGCTTTAGGCCCAGGGAAACACCACTTCGCTCTGGTGTTGTGGGTTGTGATAAAGGTGAGCCCAGGAGAAAGCGGCAGCTCAGATGCCCAATTTGAGTCGCCAGAAAACAGGTAAAACCACTTTGTCATTTGTGGTGAGAAAGCTTAGGAACATAGACCTGGGAGATCTTTCTGGGCTCATTGGAGGAAGATCTTCAACCAGCTGCCCCTCCCTGAGTGGTTCATGTACTGCCCTTGGCCAGAAAAGACAGCTGGGAGGAAGTGAGGGGGCATAGACTCCCAAGGCTCATGTCGACAGGGAGCGGACCCCTCGGTGACCATGGGCAAGAGGCACCTGAAGGTGGGGCAGCAGGGGGTGAGGTGGGGTGGGGTGGTCTCCAAAATGTCTAAAAGCTACTGGCAGGCCACTTAGGCTGTGCTGTGGCTCCTACCCTCTCGATTGTAGCAACAAGTTGCAACAGTTTAGTTTTGTTGCAAAGAGGAAGTTTCAGAATCCTAGTGGCTGCTTTTGAACAGATAGATGTTAACAATAGTAAGGAGTTACTTGGGTGGGCTGGGCAGCGCATGAGGGAGAAGATGGGTGGTCAGGGTCTAGAAACGAATGCAGTGTCTTTGCTCTGGAGTTTTCTTTCCTTCCAGATATATGGCTTCCTTGCCGGTATCTTTCCTTTTTCCAGCCTCCATTGTCTCTGTTTCTCCAGCACCAGCTCCTGGCTCTAGGGAGCCTGACCAGAACTCCACTGTGTTCCTGGAGAGCAGGAGCGAAGTCACTTGTTCTGAAAGGAGCCACAGGCTTATGGTCACCCACCCGCCCACCT
>NW_006286236.1:1717743-1727547 GCF_000327345.1 Myotis davidii
GGAAAGAGAGGGCCGGAGTGGCCCCAGACATGGTCACCGGGACACTTGCACAGCCTTGTTTGTGTTTCAGACTTTGTCAACCTCTGAGTTCCCTTTCAGCCTGCAGTGGGGATTTGGCTCAGTTCCAGGCCGCTCCGGTTTGAGGTTTGACTAGGAGAGCTGTGTTCCTCAATGCCCCCTTCAGCACACACTCATAAAACCCAAAACAAACCCTACACCTTAACCCAACTTTATTTTTACATATTGACTTAGAATTAGTAATAAGACGAAACCTAAGCTAGGGGTTTCGGCACTTGGTAGATGTTCCCTGGTGGCAGAGGCGAGGTCCTTTGTGTATCTTCTTTCTTTATTTCCTGTCACCTTGTTTACACTATTACTTGGTGCTGATTATAGGCTAGAGATTATCTTTGAGTTTATACTGTTTTTAATTATTGACCAGCTATAATATTAGAGGAGGAGAGGTAGGTGCAAGAAACAGAGAATTAGATAAAGCAGAAGGAGACTGCGGGGTGTGGGAAGGGAGTGGGTGACTTTAGAAGCAGCAGCTGGGTTTGAATCCCATTTTCTCTCGGTTTAGTAGTTGATTAAATATGCCTCCAATGCTGGGGATAGACGACTGAATAAAACCACCAGTCTCTGTAGTTCACATTCTGTCAGCCAGACAAGCCCATGGCAGGTCAGGATGGTGGCAGGTGCTGACAGAACAGGTGAGGGCATAGTACAAAGTACCACAGACGGGATGACGTAAACAACAGACATTTTATTCTCACCGTCTGGGTCTAGACGTCCAAGCCCATGGGTTGGTTTCCTCTGTGGCCTCCCTCCTTGGCTTGCAGATGGCTGCGCCCTTGCTGCCTCTTCACATGGTCTTCCCTTTGTGCACGAGCATCCGAGCTGTCCCCCAAGTGTCCAGATTTCCTCTTCTTATAAGGACAGTAGGCGGATTGGATTAGGGCCCACCCTGATGGTTCATTTTAACTTAATCACCTCTTAAAAAACCCTGTCTCCAAATACAATCACATTCTGAGATCCTGGGGGTTAAGGCATCAACATAAGACTTTTTTTGAGGGGGGAGGGACACAGTTTACCCCACAACAGGGGAGAAGAGAGTGAGGGGGTGTCAGTGAAGGCCTCTCTAATTCAAGAACATTTTTTCAGTCCCTGAGGTGTGAGGGATGAGCCCTCCAGGACTTGTCTACTTTACCCATTTATTTAACTGCGTTGAGTCCCAGTTTTCTCACCTGTAAAATATGGTTAATAAAACCCAATAAATGCCAGTTTCCTTCTGTTCCCCACCCGCACCTTTTCCTTCTGCCCCTTTCCTCCTCTCTGCTCCCCAATTCCACTTCTGATCAGGGTGCTTTAGTAACTGGGCCCGCAGGAAGGACCAGGACTGCCCCCCAACCCCTGGCTGTTCCCAGCTCCCAGGGGGCTCTGCCTTTCTCACTGGGGTGATGGCATCCCCCCACAGTTCTTTGGACCACGTGTTCTTGGAGGTGGCTCTCCCCTCTGAGGAGCCGCAAACACTGTTTTTACATGAGCAAGGAGTGACACTCGGAGAAAACTGGTGCAGGACTATAAACATAAAATACCAGTTGCAGGCCAAAGCGTGGGATGGCTGCCAGGGGAAGAGCTTCCCTGGCTTTGTCAACGCTCCCAGAACAGGCGACAAGGTCTCACACCTCCCTGTGCCACTCTCGCTTCTCTCATTAGAGGTGTTGCCCCTCGGCCCCGTGTGCTTGCCTGGCCCGAGGTGGGTACTTACTATGTGCTTGAGAAATGGGTGAATATATTCATATCTGAGTGTGGGTCCAGCAGACCCTGGTTCAACAGCAGCGCTGTCCCTTAGCCCAGTGTGACTTTGGGTACAAGGCTGTCTGGATTCCTTTGGGTTCTGAGGCTTAGCCACCGTGATGTGTACGTCTAGTACTTATGTACATGGGCAGGGGCTCTGGAGTCAGACTCTCTGACCTAATCCTGGTTTGCCCATTTGCCAGCTCTGATGTTGGTTAAGCCAGGCATCCTTTCCATGCCTGTTTTCTTTGTCTGTGGAATGAGGAAAATGAGAAAATAAAGTTTAGCTTTATTGTTTATATGTTTTATTTGTACATAACTTGTCCAGCATAGTGCCAGGCTATCTATAAATATATCCTTTTTTTTAAAAAAAACAACAACAAACTGTTAAGTCTATTTCTATCACTATGAAGCTTGAAGTCAAACAAAAGTCTCCCAGTCCCATGAGAATGGTGGTATTAATGTTCCCATTTTATAGCTGGGAAAAATTGAGGCTCAGAGAACCTAAGTGCCTTGGCCCTAGGTAGCAAGTGAGAGATCTCAGATCCTCTCCCCGGTCCTCTGATTTTCATGCTGGTTATTTCCAGTACCTGCCTCTCATCCCACTTAACCCATCATATGGATAATGTTTGTGAAGTTGGGAGCTGCAGACTGCATGCTTTTGTACACAACATTGAAGCTGTGGTTGTTAGGATCCAGTGCCTGACTGGCTTATGGTATCAGGTGTAAAATATAGAGGCCCCCCCCCCCCTTCCATCCTACACAAGTCAGTGTTTAGCAGGTGGGGGTGGGCGGCCTGGTGTGTGAAATCTGTCAGCCTGGTCCCTGCAGCTCTTCTCCCTCAGCTCCCTAGCCCACCAACACGCTGTTCTCAGCCTGCCTCCCGCCCCGAGCCAGCCTGCCGCCCACCAACTGATTTGCCAGTGTGAGGAGGAGGTGGCTGGGTCGCTCCAAGTGCTCATGAAAAATGCCTCCTTATGGGATTAATTACTTGATGCTGAACACTGTGGAATTCGCAGGGCTCCCTCCGCACTCTGACTTCTCACCTCCAGTCGTTTCTACTCCTTCCGCCAAACCTCCCTGAGTTCTGCACACGTTGTGGCCAGCATGTTCAACCTCATGTCAGAGAGGAAAGAATGGACAGTGACCTCCGAGCTGAGGCTGAAGACCCGGCAGGCAGGTCCCCTCCCTGCCACTTCCTAGCCGCCTGCATGGAGTCTCCCTATATCCTCAGAGTGAGGACACTGGGCCAGGGGCATTCCAGGTTGTAAAGCCCCTTGTGTGCAGACCTTCAGAGCACCACACACCCTGGGCAGGCGTATTAAAGAGAGGCTTTTTTTCCCTAAGAGTAAACAAGTCCCGGCTTTAATTATCCTTAGGTTGAAATAGTGGACTCCCCTCCCCCTTCTGGCTTTCAGACAAGAATCTGAAGAATGTGATACTCCTGGACCTGAGCAAAGAAAGATCGGGCTCTGGGGCAGGATTCAAAGCACTTCGGGCCTTAGCAGGCATCCTTTGTAGTTCCTGCATCTGGGACATTCCATATTAGTTGTGGTGGGAGTCACTGATGACTAGGAGCTCATTAAATTCCTCACTCCTCCAGGCCAGGTAGCTCAGTTGGTTAGAGCATGGTCCCGATGTGCCCAGGTTGCTGGTTTGATACCTGGTTAGGGCACTTACAAGAATCAACCGAGTGCATAAATCACGGAACAACAAATCGGTGTCTCTCACTCTCTAAAAATCATTTTTAAAAATGAAAAAAAAAATTCCTGGCTCTTGTATCCACAGGGGACAGCGGGAAGGCGTCAGGGAGATAAACACTCCAACACTCTTATCTTTTTTTTTTTTTAAATTCTCACCTGAGGATATTTTTCCATTGATTTTCAGAGAGAGGGAAACAGAAATATCGATGTGAGAGGAACACATTGATTGGTTGCCTCCTGTATGTGCCCTGACCAGGGCCCAAGGCTGGGGAGGAGCCTGCAACCGAGGTACATGCCCTTGGACCGGAATCAAACCCAAATCCTTTGGTCCCCAGGCCGACGCTCTATCCACTGAGCTAAACTGGCTAGGGCAAACACTGTTATCTTAGAGAAATCGGGTTAAAAGGAATTTTGCAGGGCAAACAGGGTTGCCGAGGGGCTTGGTATCAGCCAGGAGAACCGCTACTACTGCTTTGGTTTGGGTGACAGGAAAACTGGGGGTTCCTTCCCCTTCCTGATTGGTGGCTGACGGTGTTTATCTGTCCTGGCTGGTCCTCCTTGCTGAATACACTGTGTTGGCAGCTTCCCTGCATGTGCTCTGAGGCTGTGGGCCACGTGCACTGGCACACGGACCCTGGAGCCTGATGAAACCTCCAGGGTACAGACTCCAACAGCCAGCAAGTCACTTAAACACTCTGGGCTTCAACTTCTTCATCTGCAAAACAGGACAGTAATAGGACCTACGTCACAGGGCTGTTGTGTGGGTTAGTGCGCTCTCGGGTGAAAAGCACTCAGAACTTAGTATTAGCGGTTGTCAGCATGGCCTTGCAATGTGGGCTTTGTGATTCCCATTTTCCAGATGAAGAAAGAGAGGTTCAGAACGTTTAAGTAACATAGCCAGGTTCCCTCAGCCAGTGCGTGGAGACCGCAGCACTCACATCCACATCTGCCCGATCGCTCGCATCCTCTGAGGTGTGTGTATGCGTGGACATGACCATGTGCATGTCCGTGTGTGGGTGCACATTCTGGGGGGTGGGGGAGGGTGCTGCCCAGGACAGGATGGTGTTGCCTGAATCCGGCAGCTCCCCAGGGCAGGGGCTGCTGCCGTCCCTTCTCTCACCTGCAGCTTCAGCCTTGGCCCCTTTGGAACCAGACTGGTTCTGGCAAAGGAGCGATTCTTGGTGGGTGGTCAAATAAGCAGCGGCCAGGTTCCTGGTGAAGGATGTGTGAGGTCATCTCTGTGGCCAGGCTACCCACCTGCTCAAGGGCGGCGGGGTCGGCCGGCTTTTCAGACCAGGGTGCTACCACAGCCTGCTCTAGGGAACTGCAATTTAATTTTTTTATACAGTGTGAAATAAGTGGGTTTTATTTTCACTCAATCACTTGTATTGGGGTCATTCTCCCCAGGGAGGCTGACGGCTCTGGAATGCTGCTTGTCCACCCTGGCTGCAGCCTGTATGACCAGGCCTGGCACCGGGAGAAAAGGCCCCAGGAAGGAGAGATGGCTCTCCGTCCAGTTTTGGATTTTTTGTTCCCGCGGTTCAGGGTAATCCAGAGCTGCCCTGGGGAAGGGACCTCTGCTTCCCACGCAAAGTCACTGCTGGTTGTCCGGACTGCAGCTCTGCTCTCAGACCTCTTTTGTGAGAGTCTGCTTAACCCTCTGCAGGAAGTGAAGAAAGAGGATCCTCTTGCCTTTGTTCACGTTGCCTTGGCGGAGAGGAGGCCACTCCAGTGCCCCTTTGCCTTTGAGCTCGTCAACAGGGGCCCCTAAAAGTCCTTAGGCTGAACTTGAGGGTCTCGGAGCCCCTAGGATGGTATGCCAAGGGGTCACAGCCCTCAAAGGGGTCCTTGGTGGCTGAAAGCGTTAAGAATCACTGATCCGGAGACATGGGAACTTTGGGTTTCCTGTTTATAGAGCGAGTGTGTGTGTGTGTGTGTGTGTGAACAGATCAGCATGCTGTTATCGGCACAAGGGTTTGTTCATTACAGGTAGCTTTTGCTGCCCCGGCAGATAAAAATGTGGGAGCACCTTCCACAATCTCATCTCTGTACAGTGGCCTACTTCTCCCACCTGATCTTTTTTTTCTTAAAATATATTTTTATTGATTTCAGAGAGGAAGGGAGAGGGAGAGGGAGAGAGATAGAAACATCAATGATGAGAGAGAATCTGCCTTCTCTTTGCCCCTTCCTGGGGATGGAGCCTCCAAACCGGGCATGTGCCCTTGACCAAAATTGAACCTGGGACCTTTCAGTCCGCAGGCTGATGCTCTATCCACCGAGCCAAACCAGCTAGGGCCCACCTGATCTTTTTTTAAATTGAGTTTATTGGGTGACATTGGCTAATAAAATTACAGGTTTCAGGTATACAGGTCTATAACACATCTTCTGTATATTGTATTGTGTTTACCAGCCCAAGTCAAGTCTCCTTCCGTCAGCATTTTTCCTCCTCTTTACCCTCTTCTACCTCCCCCACCCCGCTTCCCTCTGGCAGTCACATACTGTTGTCTGTGTCCATGAGTCTTTTTGTTTCTTTGCTTAATCCCGTCACCTTTCTCACCCAGCCCCCACCATCTGATCTTTCTTGTATTAAACTTTAACGTAGCACTTCTGGGTGTCTCTTCAGCGCGGGCCTGGGACTGGCGCTTTGAGTGGTGATGTTTTGACTGGAGATTTGACCTGTTGTTATTCTGGATACTGAGGAAACTGGGCTTTTTCTTTCTGTTCTTGTGATCATCCACCTGCAGGCCAGGTGCTCAAAGGATGTTTCCTTAGCCATATCCGGGCAGGTGGCTTCACACATTCCTCCCACCCCCAGCTTCTGAGTCTTTTTTAAGGGGGAGGGTGGGGAGCAGGGGAAGGAGGTGTGGTAAGGATACCTGCCATGGCTTCTTTGAGGTGGTCCTGATCAAATGGTGGGTGCACTGGGAGAGGAACACGTTCCCCACAGAGCCTCACTTCGGCTTTGGACTTGAGCCTGTGCTTGGGCTAATTCCTTGTGTGATCTTGGGGGAGTTGCTGGATCAGTCTGAGCCTCATCTACCCCGCCTCATGGGTGGGTCGTGAAATTTAGTGGATGGCAACCAGCATTTTTAGAAATGGAATAAAATAGATTCAAATGACAAATATCGGAGTGCATAGGATGTATTCGTAGGTTTTATTTTGTTTGACATGCTTGTGTATAATTGTGATAAAAAGTTCTTACTTTTTATTTTTTTTTCTGGAGGCTTGAGATAAAAAAGAAAATGTTGGTACCCCCAGGATGAGATGCCCTGGGGAGGGTTTCTTTTAGCCCCAACTTTGTGTTTGTCCCACCTACAGGTCTGAGCTGCTGGGTCTCCTCCCGCCGCTCCAGCTGAGCCTGTAAATGGAGCCCCTTGCAAATCACAGTCTTTAAAGTTCTTTACAAAATTCTGGGAAATGAGCTGCATTCCTGGGGTGGAATAAATCATGTTGAGTTAGGCTAGGCAGGATGTGACTGCAAACCCCTGAAGTGGGCTGTGTGAGGGCAGCGCCTGTGACTGACTCATTATGAGCTCAGTGGCGACACAGACTTCTTGAGAGAAGAGGCAAAGATTGTGGGGGAGGGTAGCTGGCTGCCCAGGGCGCCACCAAGTACCACTCCTCCGTTAGCTCATTCTGATCTTCACAATAGTCCTGTGAGCGGAGCAGTGCTCTGACCACATTGCAGACAGGGCTGGCACTCCGTACTGTGCAACTCACAGCTGTCCTGGGGGGTGGCAGCTAGCACCTCCATTTTACAAATGGAGAAACCGAGGCCCGGGACCATGCCAGCCCGGCAACGTTTGTTCTTTTGGCTCAGCGATGGGTCTGGAATTCCACAGCCAGCCAGGCTGCCTCCTGAGTCTGGGGCTTTCTAAGATCTGTCTGTAAAGGTCATGACTAAGCTCATCACCATGTGGAAGGCCTCTCTCCTCTCAGTGATGAAGCTCATTAGTGGAGTGACTTGAATGACCCGCTCCATCAATTCAGGAAGATTGTTTTTGACCCTTGGCCAGTCGCAGTCTCTCAGAAACAAAATAAAGATCAGTGGACATCAGATTTAGCTGGAAGGAGGGAGGGTGAGAAGAATAGGACAGCGATGCGGTCCTGGAGCCTTTGCTGCTCTGCCTGCTAAGCGGGGGATGAACCACACGAGAGTCACTTATGTTTGGAAAATAAGGTGTGGCATTCTTGGGTTTAGCATTAGGCACTTTAAGAATGGGTGGCAGAGAGTCTGGGGAGTTTGGACTTTTTGGGAGACTCCATTACTTCAGTACCTGCATGTTGGGCAGTGAGGACCCAGCAGTGACTGGGACACGTTGTGGCCTTAGAGCTCTCAGCCCAGCCAGACTAGGGTTAGGATGGCTATTGGTACAAGTGGCTACACCAGTGGTTCTCAACCTGTGGGTCGTGACCCCTTTGGGGGTCGAACAACCCTTTCACAGGGATCGCCTATGACCATCGGAAAACACATATATAATTACATATTGTTTTTGTGATTAATCACGATGCTTAATTTGTAATAATGAAAATACATCCTGCATTTCAGATATTTACATTACGATTCATAACAGTAGCAAAATTACAGTTATGAAGTAGCAACAAAAATAATTTTATGGTTGGGGGTCACCACAACATGAGGAACTGTATTAAAGGGTCGCGGCATTAGGAAGGTTGAGAACCACGGGGCTACACTGTTCTGTTATTTTAGTATTACTTATACATCACTTAGAAGAGCATGCTGCTGAAGGCCTCGTGGGTTCTGGGCTGAGGAGTTTTCAGAAGTTGTCTTTCATTCCTGATGTTGCCTTGGGTTTCTCAGCCTCCAGATGTGGATGCAGGAAGCCAGCGCTTTCCCATAGTTACATCTCTGCAGTGAGGTTACTTTTTTGCATTGGGTTTCAGCAAGCCGCTCCCTTGCTTGAGGAAAGGAAAACCGTGCTCTCAGCAGGACCAGAGGGAAGGAATTACTTTGCTGCAGAACCTGAATGGTTCACATTGCCCTGTGCGCGTGAGGGAAGCTGGAGCAAGCTTGGGAGATGCTATCTGCCGGACAGCAGGCTCGGTGTGTTCGGTGAACATTCCCAAGGGGCAGGCAGCCAACCAGTTGTCAGCCCTGTCAAACCGGGGGCCAGTCTGAGGGCAGACTCTGCGCTCTTCAGGAGGGGATATTGTCCCTGAAATTACTTGCTTCTCTTTGCAGTTTCTCCTGGACTGCTGAGTGCAAGGTCATTACCAGGTAGGTGAGGCACGGGTATGACCTCACTATCCAAATATGGACTACTTTACAAGTAAGGTCAAGGGCCCAGTGCAGATGACTTTCCTGCAGATCCACAGATCCAGCCTGTGGCTCGGCCTCTTCTCATCTAGTGAGAGCTTCTGAACCTGTCGCTCATGTACCTGCCCGCCTCGCTCCCTCTCTCCCTCTCTCCCTCCCTCCCTCTCTCCCTCTCTCCCTTTCTCCTTCGAAAGTAGACATGAGGGGTGAGGAGGGGTTGCCTTTGGAATGGTGCGCTCTTGGACAGCCAGGTTCCCAGATGACTCAACGTGAGCGTAAACCCAGCACTTGGAGCAGCTCACGTCACTTCAGCAAGTACTGATTGAGGACCTGCTCTGTGCAGTACCCTGGGCTCAGTCAGTACCTGAATAGGGAGCAGGGGACAGTCCCTGCCTTCAAGGAGTTCTAGGGACGCTGGTGGGACAGGCAGAGAAGCAGTGGCTCTGGTGTAAGGCAGATTGCACTGTGGACTGCCGGGGGGTGGGGGGGTAGGGGAGGAGAGGGTAGAGATGAATAACATACTAGGGTGTTAGGAAAGGCTGCCTGGGCCATCTGGGAGCAGAGACATCCTCCGGGAGCCATGGCTAGAATGGAGGGTGTCTGGAGGTGACAAGAGAGGTGGGCTTGAAAGATGGTGGGTTTTGAAGGCCACGGGCTGTCATTCTGAAGGGGGCTGCCTTCAAGCTCTAATTGCTTTGTGCCCTGATTGATTAGTCAAGAGATTCATTTATTAAGAAATAGTTTCTGTGGCCCTAGCCGGCTTGGCTCAGTGGATAGAGCATTGGCCTGCGGACTGAAGGGTCCCAGGTTCGATTCCGGCCAAGGGCACATGCCTGGGTTGCGGGCTCCATCCCCAGTGTGGGGTGTGCAAGAGGCAGCCAATCAATGATGCTCTCTCATTGATGTTTCTAGCATCTCTCTCTCCCTCTTCCTTCCGCTCTGAAATCAATAAAAACATATTGTTTTTAAAAAGAAGAGCAGCAACTGGCAAAAAATAGAATAAAAAGCAGTAGGAGAGTTTAAGGGACC
>NW_006286236.1:1727688-1751889 GCF_000327345.1 Myotis davidii
GGTCAGGGAGGGTGATCTTTTAAAAATACAAATCCAATGATGTCACCCTCCCTACCTCCCACCTCCTGAGGTGGCCTCTCCTTATCCATAGAATAAAATCTGCATTCCTCCACATGGCTGATAAGATCCTGGGTAAGCTGCTGAGTTTATCCCCTCCAGCCTCATCTTCAGCTACTCTCCCCCCCAGAGTCCTGTGTGCCAAGCTGCAAACAGGTTGCCCACCCCTCCATTCCTTACACATACAGGGGGAGGGGAATCTATGCACAAAATTCTGGTGCCATTTTTGATGCTCTGGGTTCTTTGGGTGCAGGGCAAAGTCAGAATGACCGCAGGCCTCGCCTTCTTCAGTCAGGCAAATACCAGCATTTCTCATGTTCTCTGGGACTCTCAGGAGTTCTGGGAAGTCTCTCCATGGGTCTCTCTCTGAGGAGGGAAGGGCAAAGGGGGTGGGTTGGGGGTTCTGGTGCTAAATTCCTCTCTGCCCCGTCTCTGGTCTGGTTTTCTTATCTGCTAAGCATCAGCACAGGCTGGGGTTGGACTACTGCTAAGGGAAACAAGTCCCAGCTTCTTCTGTAAGCAAACAACATTCCTGAGGTTGGGAGGGAGGGGGCCCTCTGCAGCCCTCCCAGTCCTCAGCAGCCCCTGGTCCTCCCCACTTCATAGCGGGGGGAGGATGAGCACCTTCAGGTGGGGAGCTGCTGTAAGGTTGGCCCTGGGGGCAGAGTGGCTGACCCCTCCCTGTAGATAACTGTTTTAATAGCCCTGCTGCTTCTACAGGAGGCTCCTGTACATCTCTGTCTTTGTTGGAGCCTGATGGCAGCATCTGAGTGCTGTGCAGGGCCGCACAGCTGGGCAGTAGCAAGCCACACTCAAATCCAGCTCTTCTGCTGCTGGCCTCACGCACATCCCACCAGACCTGCGTTTCTCAGGTCAGCATCGAGAAAGTTTCCTGCAGAATGTTCCTGGGCCCTATGCCTGATGCCTGACGGACAGAGGGAAGCGGGCTTCCTTGCGGCAGGCTTCTCAGAACTGCTGTGTGCATGTGACTGCGGGAGGCTGTGGGTGGCAGCGGGCTCAACCTTCCTGGGCCATGAAACCCTCTTTCCTCAAGCAAAATCACCGTGCTTGGGAGTCACCATACTGTGCCACGCTGTTCTCTGGACTGATGCCACCCGGAGTCACCAAACTTGTAGAAACTTTTCATAGGCCCCAGGTGCCCTTCTAGGAAGAATTAAGACTAATTAGGTCAGGAGGACAAGAGACAGGAGTTGGGAGGGGACTTCATATTATTAAGTGTTGGATTCTTTGCTGGGAACTTGAGTTACAATCCCTGTGATGGTAGGTAGGCATTTTTTCTTATTCTAGAGCGAGGAGATTCTCCTGGTATTAATTAACAGCTTTGAGATCATAGGAATTGTGAGCAGGAGATTCAGACGCAGTACGTCTGACTCCAAACTCGACCCCATTGCATTCTCTTATTGTGCATTATAAATACCTGTCTTGGGGTTTGAAGAATTGGCGCGCCACATGGCAGTGGTTTTTCTAAGTTCTGTCACTCCCTTTTGAGTTGGCACCAAAGATTGACTCCTGTAGCACTTGCTCAGTATTTCTCCAGAAGCGGCAGGAGGGCAGCCTGAGGCCTTCCCATGGGTCCCAGTGAGGGCAGACTCCTGCCCGCTAGCCTATGCCAGCTGAGGTCCTATGTGGGTGTGTCTGGTGGTAGATGGTAGGCGCCTCCACATTGGTCAATCAGGGGACACTAGGAATTTCCGGAAAACTGAGATGGTTTAGTCAACCTTATGAAAAGTTTCTTGGGGACCAAGAAATAATTTTTACTCCTGCATCTCTTTGTGGATTGAACGCTCTAATCCTCCCCGCCCCCTTTTGTTTTGAGGATATAAGAAAATTAGTCCATTAAAAAAAAGTAGTCCATAAATGGCTTGGGTTTTGTAACAGTAGGTGGCTGTGACCTGTGCGTGCTTTCACCTTGGGTCAGCTCTCCAACTCTCTGGCCCTCTGTACAGCTCAAGGGGATTTTCCAGCTTCTAACAAACCTTCCCCACCACTCCTTCCTCGTTTTTTGCCTTGTTCCTTATGCATTCATTCAGGAAACTTTAACCGAGCCCTGCTCTGGGTCAGGCATTGTGCTATAGACATTTGAAATAAAAATGAACTAGACCCCTCCTGTCCTCAGATAAAACTGCAAATAATGAGTGTGGGGCGCAGAGCAGGAGGGACACAAAGAGGAGGGAAGTGTTTTTGCAGCAAACAGGGGAGGGCCTTCGAGAAGAGAGAGCATTTGGACTGAGGCTTGAGAAAGGGTTCCTGGTGCAGAGGACATACCAGCTTCTTCCAAGGCCTGCAGGCATGCACAGAGAAGGATGTGAGCCCTAATCGATTAAGCCGCAGAGAAGGGCAGAGGAAGAGGCAGGGCTGGAGCATTGGAGGAGATGTATGGGCAGAGTCACCAAGGGCCTTCTCACCATGCAAGGATGGTTAGATTTTGTCCTGGAGATGTAAAGCTATTCAACTGTTTTGAACTGGTGGTGATATCAGTAAAGTAGGAAGTAGCATGAATAGAAATGGAGCTGCCAAGTCATCCTGTAGGCTACGAGGCGGGTGGATTTGAAGGGCAGGGAAGCCTCAGGGGAAGGGCAGTAAGGAGGCAGCTGTGCAGCTTAGAAAGGAGGGGCTGTGGGCCTGGACTGGAGCTGGGCACCAGCGGTGGGGTTGGCAGGGCACTTCTCATCCTCCAGGGAGATGTTACAGTGACTGTCTTGGGCGACCAGGTGACCAGTCTTTCTTAGAGATGGAGACCCAGAAGACAGTGCAGGTTGGGGCAGAGGTGGGTAGAGGGGAGTTCAGGTATGATGGTGCTTGTGGGTCCTCCAGGATGGAGACACCCGTCTGGTCGGTGCTCAAGGTCTGGGAGGAAAGTTCTGGGTGGGAAACACTCATCTAGGTATCATCCCTGGAATTAACACTGTTTTGCCAAAACCATTAAAAAATAGCCTTTGATGGCATTCCCAGGATGGTGGGATGAGCTGATACAGCATGGGAGCAACCCCTCCCCCTCCCGCAGTGTGGCTGCTGCCTGCCTGTCTTCCATTAGTCGCCTGGACCTCTTGATGCTGGTGAACTCTGCTTATGAGTCACTGTCTGAACTACTGTGTCAGAGGTTCTGGAGACTCAGGCCCTGTCTGGGGAGGCACATATGCCTCCTTTGCCTGATTCTTTTTTTAAAAAATCAGGCATTTAGGAGTCTTTACTTTCTAGTCCAGTAGTGGGTTCTGGGCAGATCCCTTAAATTCCGTGTATTACAAGGGTCAGTCTCCTTGGAGATGGTGTCGTCCATGATGGTCATTGTTTGGGCCCCAGGAATTATTTTACTCTGAGGACTTCTCTGTTTTAAAGAGATTGGGCTTGTGCAGTTCACTGTTGGGAGAGTCTTTACAAAGCTGAGGTCTGGCTTCTGTTCAACATTTGCTCATACTAACCCTTTACATTAGTGGTTCTCAACTGGGGGTGATTTTGCCACCCCTCTTCCCGAATCACCACCTTCAGCAATGTCTGGAGATACTTTTGGTTGGTATATCTGGGGATGGGGTGCTATGTTGATTAGTGAGTATAGGCCAGAGGTACTGCTAACTATCCTACACTGCACAGGACAGTCCTCCACAACAAAGACTTACTTGGCCTGAAATGGTCAGTGTTGAGGTTGAGAAACACTGCCTTACCTGATCACGTCCTTTTATGGTTCGTGAAAAACAGCACCTTCTTCTCCCTTGGCCTGGGATCCTTTTCTACCATCCCCCACTCACATCAATGTTCCGTCCATCTTCCAGGATCCAGCTTCAATGTCATCTCCATGAACTCTCCCTCGAGCTTCCACGTTTTCCATTCAATTACCCCTTTCTCTCTGTTTCCACAGCAAGCTGCTCGCTCCTGTCTTCCTGCAGAGTCCTTGGTGTAGAGCTGGTTGTTTACACGGTCTCCCCTCTGCAGTGACTGTTACACAAAGACAAGTGTCCTGTCTCATTGTCACCTATGTTCAGTGTTGAACTAACATGGTTGTGAGGTAAAGAGGGTGACACGAAATGTTATCTGCATTTACAGTGCGCCAGAGAGGTGGCATGTGCCCAAGGTCACAAGCAAGTACTTCTTAATCCAGATGGCATCTATCTATTGGGTGCCCACCATGCTTGTTGTGCTGCAGTTAACAGGACAGAAAACCCAGGAGCTTGCTTTGTCCACTCTAAATAAAGCCCCAGATTGGCACTTCAGCGATATGTGTCATCCAGTACACGATAAACTCCTTGAGTGTCCTTTATACCTTTGTCACAATGTTTTTGCACATAGATCCTCAGTATGATTTGGTTGACTGAGTAAATCTAATGGGCTTGAAATTTTCTTTATTATTTCAGTAGCTGCTTTCATAGAACCTTCCTTAATAGTTTATTTAACTCAAAAGCAATGGCTGGCCTGGCCCTTGTGGTTAAGCATGGACCTATGAACCAGGAGGTCATGGTTGGATTTCCGGTCAAGGCACATGCCCGAGTTTCTTTCGGACGGATCCCCAGTAGGGGGCGTGCAGGAAGCAGCTGATCAATGACTCTCATCATTGATGTTTCCTCTTTCTCCCTCTCCCTTCCTCTCTGAAATTAATTTAAAAAGCAATGGCTGTAAGGAGAAAGAGAAGGGGCACATCCACCTGTGCTCCCTGGGATGGGGGTAGGATGAAAAACAATCCGGAGCTGTTCGCATCCATCATTGATTATGCTGGAAAAGGGCTCCAGGGTCTGGGGTGACGCTGCTTGGGTCTCTGGTCTGGAACCTTGGTTCAGAGAACTTAAATGGCTCGCCCAAGGCCATGTCCCACATCCTCTTACATCTTGCTTAGCGGTTTAGAAGTGGGAGAAGTCTCTTGTACAAACCAGCACAAAGAGAATATAGGGTTTGCAGCTTTAAATTGGCAAATTAATGTCTGTTTTACTGGTTTGCTTAACCAGGGTTCTCAGTGGAACCTGAGTGGAAACTGAGCAGAGCATTGAAGCCGAAGGGGTCTGCGTGTGAACCTGGGTTTTGGGACCTGTCTGAGCCTCATTTCCCTCACCTGTAAAATGAATGTGACAACATACACCTTATAAAATGATTGCCGGCCGTGAGTGAGAAAGCAGAGAGCTGATGAGCAGGCCCTCCGTGCTTGGTATCTTTGGTGATTGGGCTGCCTTCAAAGCTCCAAGCCTAGAATTGGCCCATGGAAGGCTTTACATAATCTTAGTTGTCTAGGAATGGAAACGCTCAGTCTTTGGACCAACGATTTGTCCTAGTAGAATAAATTCTGTCTTTAAGGGGCTAGTGGTTTCTTTTCCAGACAAGCACACAAGTAAGTAAAAAGAGAACCCGAGGGAGGGAGGGAGGAAGGGAAGAGGGGATTCTTTGGGAAAACAGGAAGGAGTAAAAGGTCCAAGTAGATGTTTTGCGGGGTGGGGAGTGGGAGGATGGCAGCGGAGAAGGGGAGAAGGCAAATAATCGAGGAATTACATTTTGGGTTGAAAGCAGAGGTTTTTGGTTAACCTATTTACTTTCAGTTTCATCATTTCCTGAGCGTCCTAATTTAGCCTCTGGTGTGTCCTCTCGATTATGGCCTAAAAAGGCAACTACTTGGGTTTCTTGGAGTTGGACTGGCACCCACAGGAAGCCACATGGGAAGGGCCTGGAAGGGCCTGCCTCAGCCTGATCTGAGCTGCAATGGGAAAGAGGTGCCTTCCTTCCCCTTAACTCCTTGCTGGCTGGCCAAGCCCCCCCACCCCCCGCCCCGTTCCCAGGGCTTCCTGAAGGCTCCTAATCTGAGCCAGCAAGGTCTTTCCTGCAGACAGTTTTCTAAGTGCTGGTGTGGCTGCTGCTCCAGAGGCTGTGCTCATCAACCCCTTTGGCAAACATTTTGATAACACATCTCAGGGCCATAAAAATGTCCAGATTATTTTGATCCAGTAATTCTGGCAATTTATCTCAAGATGGTCCACTATATAAGAGGAAAAAATCTAGTAGGTAGCGAGTTAATAAAAATCACTTTGGAATATTATGTAGCCATTAAAAGTGGCCTTGGAGTTAGGAGTCCTGGGTTTGAGTCTTGGCTCCCCCAGCTCTGTGACTGAATGGAGGTAGTTCCCTCTGGGAGCCTCTGCACCATCACCTGTAAAATGAAGCATTTTGGTAAAAATGGTCAACAAGCAGACTATGGCCCTCGGGGGAAATGGTCACAGGAAGTAGGGAAAATACCAAATGTGAACTTCGCTCTTTGCCTAAGGTAGTTAAAAACCAAGTGTCTGTGACCCAGGACTAGAAAGGACCATTAAAAAATAAAAGAGAGAAAACTGACACATTAAAAAGAGAGAGAGCCCTAATCGGTTTGGCTCAGTGGATAGAGCGTCACCCTGCAGACTGAAAGGTCCCGGGTTCGATTCCGGTCAAGGACATGTACCTTGGTTGCAGGCACATCCCCAGTAGGAGGTGTGCAGGAGGCGTGCAGGAGGCGGCTGATCGATGTTTCTCATTGATGTTTCTAACTCTCTATTCCTCTCCCTTCCTCTCTGTAAAAAATCAATAAAATATATAGAAGAGAGAGAGAGAGAGAGAGAGAGAGAGAGAACTGATTTTTTGGGGGGAGAGGGTCAGGAATTTAGGGAGATATTTTTCTTTATTTTGAAAACCTTTACATTACATTCAGTTTGTCTTTTTAATTTCAGAGTGACTATTTATCAGGGTCCCAGGATGGGGCGGGCAAAGTGGCTGCATGCTGGCTGCTGCATCGAGTAGACTGCCTCCTTGGTACCCTTTCTCTAGTGCCCCGCATTTCATTTCTGACACCTCTTGAGGGTGGTGGCTTACTCCACCCGCATCCTTAGAGGTGTGTGGTAACCTGTCCGCATCCCCGGCTTCCCCACTGGGCACACAGACTCAGCAGCCGCTGGGGCCTGGGAGCCTCTTTACCGTATACAGGTGGCGCTCAGCGGCAGCCCTGTGGCCTCCGGATCCGTGAATGTGATGTTCCTGCCCGGGCTGGGTGGGAGGGCTTTAACTGCAACCCCGCTGTTTATCGTGACCTCTGTGGTCCTTCCCACCAATCCAGCCCGTGTATTGATCTTGGCACTACTGCTCCCCCGCGTCATTCCAGCAGAATTGCTGAAACCAGATAGCTCTGTCCTTGGCCTGGCTCAGCAGGGCCCAGCCGTGTTTAATGAAGAGTTCTGCCAGAGAGAGGCACTGAGGCGAGTGGGCACTCCTTAAGCCCACCATCCGTGGGTGCCTTGGCACCACGGCCCTCTGTGTTGGTCCGGCTCTGAGGGAACGCAGTGGGTCTCCCTCTGTTACAGGAACTGTGGCTTGGCCCCAGGTCTCCGATAGGTATTGGAGGTGGACAGGGCTGGCCTGTAACTGCCCCTTCCCTCCTTCTGAGGCCTGAAGGTCGGGTCGAACGACCAGCCGAGGGCGGTGGGTTGGATGGATTTTCCCCGTCACCTGCGCATTATGGCCCTCCAGCACAGACCCACCAATGAAAGGGCCGGACAGTCTACCCGATGTCCAGGGTAGGCCGAGTGCCCAGGCCTGCAGCCTGAAGGGAGCCCAGCTGCTGCTGTGATGCCAGGCCTCCAGATAGGTTCTTGGCTGTTGGTCCCACCAGGGGTGGTGTTGCTGGGGTGAAATGGAGTTTGACGAGGGCCAGAGTCATTTGGCCATCAATGATGGGCTGCTTGGAGCGGCTCACAGGCCAGGGGAGTGAGAATATTGAGTTTTAATGTGCTCTGCTTTTCTCTCTTTTTTTCTTTTCTTTTTAAAAATCCTAGAGGATATTTTTCCCCTTGCTTTTTAGAGCCAGTTGAAGGGAAGGCGGGGAGGGGAAAGATTGGTTGCCTCCTGCACAAGCCCCAACCAGGCTGGGGATCGAACCTGCAACCAGGTACAGAGCCCTTGACTGGGAATTGAACCGTGACCCTTCAGTGTGTGGGTCGATGCTCCAACCACTGAGCACACCAGCCAGGGCGGTGCTCTGCTTTTTGACAGGCCGCATGTCCACACCAAGAAGGCCCATTCTCAGCTCCCTGCCCGCTTGCTCAGTAAATATTTGTTGAATGCTGTGGAATGCCTACCTCTGCGCCCCCCATGTCCCACTCAGCTTATCAACAGTTTCAGCCCAGCTTCGGTGCCAGCCTGACTTTTTGTTTCGTGAGACCCCAGGCACGAGTGTGCCGGGAAGAGCCCAGGCCTGGGGGCCAGGAAGTTCTGGGCTAGGATCCTGCGTCATGACGGCTGGGAGACTGGACAAACGACTTGCTGTCTCTGAGCCTGTTTCCTTATTTATAAACTGGGGGTAATAAAAGCTCTTTTTTGGTGCTTGATGGTTAAGTGAGGTTGGAAATAAACAGAACTTATGTTAGTATATCAACATCCTTAATGATGGTCCCTTTCCCTCCTTCTCTTGGAGGGATCTTGTAAAGGGTGTAGTGTATCCTCAGGTTTCACGGGGCTGGGTCAGTGAACTCCTAACCAGCAGCAGATTTAGGATTTAGGAGGGGACAAAGTTCAGGTGACTCCCTTTTTGCATTTTGATGGGAGATTGTCTTACCTTTTATGGGTTTACGGTTTGCAAAAAGATTGAGAACCAGCAGCCGGTGAGGCCCTGTGCTTGGCAGTCATTGCAAGTTCCTGAGCAGGGCAGTGACACGATGGGGAGACTGGTTTGGGGAGCCGGGATGGAGAGGCCAACTGGCCAGTGGTCAGATAAACAGCGGACAGGCAGAGGACAGCTGGTATTTATGCTGGCGGAGAGAAGCCTTCGATTGCTCGAATGGACTGGCCAGTGTGGAAGCAAGGACAGCTGGAAGTAAGCTGCCACCTGCCTAGACCCCAGACCCACAGGGAAGATTAGGGCTGGCCAGGTGGTTTATAGCTGTTCTGCTCATGCCTTGTTTGCTGCTGCCTAACCCCGGGCCCTGCCTTCTCTTGGGGAGTGGTCCTTGCAGGTGGATGCGCCCTGGTCCCCAGAGAGGGGCTTCCAGGGTTTGCTTGTGCTGAGAATGTAAACCAAGCCACCAGCTGGGGGAGCTGGGGAGGCCTCCAGGCTCTGCTCCCTGGACTTGCCTGTTGGGGGGAACCAGCAGATTTCCTGGAAAACAGCCCCTCCTGGAGTGAGTCCAAGGGAGCCCTTTAGCCTTGATCTGGAAACCATTTAATGAGCCCAGATAAGAAGGCCTGGGCAGCCCAGACTTTTCCTTTTGTTTTCTCCCTCCCAACCCTCCAGCTTCCTTGGCATCCAAGTCCCTTTTGGAATCTGGAAGCATGAAAGCCTGTGTGACTCTGTGTTTGGATCTGGGGTCCTCCTGGCTTCCGGTGCCTGGGCTGGGGACCTTGATCTCGCAGGGAAAAGCCTGCCTGTGTTTGAGCAGGCAGTGGGCTTCTGGGCGGTTCCTCCGGTAGCAGGGCTGGCTCTGTTGACCGGGGTTTCTCAGTCCTGCTTTTGGTTCACTCAGAGCAGCTGTTCTCTGAGCTGACCCGAGCCTGAGCCTTTGAATAGGAAGCAGTTCTGTGGTTGCCACTGTGGAAAGGCCACAGACCAGGAGTCGGGAGTTCTTCCTGGGTGAATGTACAACGCCCTTACCTCCAGGAGCTTTTGTTTCCTCATCTGTGAAATGGGATAATAACACGTACCTTACCAATCTCACAGGGTTATTCTGACAAGGATCTTTCCAGATAGCAAAATATAGGTGAAAGCGCTTTATGAACAATAAAACCACACAGGTGTAAGGGGTGATTATTTCATCATCTTTATTTTGCAAATGAGTTTCAAAACAGGCAAACGCACATGTGCTTACGTTCTTCTGGCCCTTAATTGTGAGGGCAGCCTTTGCACACTGGTGCCCCAGAAAGGGAAGCACTGGCTTCTTTTCCTCTCGCCGCATTTCTTTGGGCTTTATTGTCAAGATGGAATTAAAATGTATTGGCAACATATTGGTGTTTTATTTTCTTTTGGTTGACTGTGAAATAAGAAAAAGTTTTTAAAACTGGAAATTTCCACTGTGTGTAATTGTAGTCAATTGCCCATTTTTTGGCTAATTAGGAGCCTGTTTTTGTTGGAAGTTCTCTTAAATTGTGTGGTCATTTTCCTGCCTTTGTAGGCATGGCAGAGTGACTATAACTGCATCTATCCTTGAGACTCTTAGTGCTCGTCATGTGGCATAATAGTTGTTTATAGATTAGTTGATCGTGTATCGATCCTAGAATATACCTTCCTATGAATTTCTTACAGCATCCCTGATATTACCTTGTTTTCTCAGCGATGTACATCTTTTTTCCAAAGTAGAAAAGCAAGGAAATTTTGGCAGTTTGTGCAGCCTGGTTATATAGAGTTTTACTGCACAGTAATGCTACCTAGTTTGCAAAGATAAGAGGTGCGTGTTAGCGATTCCTGTGTGGCTAATGTAGTTATATCTAATGTGTGTCCTTTTTCTCCCTCAGGTCCTGGCTGTGAGTCACCATGGCGCAGCAAGCTGCTGATAAGTATCTCTATGTGGATAAAAACTTCATCAATAACCCCTTGGCCCAGGCTGACTGGGCTGCCAAGAAGCTGGTATGGGTGCCTTCTGACAAGAACGGCTTTGAGCCCGCCAGCCTCAAGGAAGAGGTGGGTGACGAGGCCATTGTGGAGCTGGTGGAGAACGGGAAGAAGGTGAAGGTGAACAAGGATGACATCCAGAAGATGAACCCGCCCAAGTTCTCCAAGGTGGAGGACATGGCGGAGCTCACGTGCCTCAACGAAGCCTCGGTGCTGCACAACCTCAAGGAGCGTTACTACTCAGGGCTCATCTATGTAAGTGGCCCGGCTCTGAGGCAGGGGCCTCTAGGTCTATTCTCCCCCCCCGCCCCCCCCAAGATTCTGGGCACTGGCTCTCTGGGAGAGAAGGGTGTTTGAAGGAATGCAGGGGTAGCATCCTTGAACTTCAGTATCTGAACATCCTAATGGAATGTTCTCATAGCGTGACTTTTATCTCTCCTCTACATAGCCAAAACCACAACAGGAAGCCTGGCTTAGGTCGGTGTAGGGAGGATGTGACATGTGTGAGGTGTGCTCACGCACTGGCCTTGGTGGAGATAGGAAGGGCCCGTGTGATCAGTTCCTTCTCAAGGAGGGGAATGTGTGCTCTGGTTCCCCACTTGTTCCTCCTGCACCACCTGGTCCCTTCCTGCCTCCCCCCTCACATCTGTCAGTGTGGCTTGCTTCCCTAAGGGGTGTGCCTTGAGCAGAGAGGCAAGCTACCAGGAGGCAGGTTTGGATTCCTAGTTCATCCAGCACTTTAGGCCGGTCCCGTGCCGGGTTTACAGTGCAGAGGACAGCATGTACAAAGGCCCACAGCATGCAAAAGACAGGGCGGTCTTTTCTCTTTCCTCCAGCTAGTAGGGTCACATTTGCAGAACGGCAGCTCATCACCCCTGTAGAAAACGTCAAGAGCTGAGCATTTACTCATTCCCTTGGTAACACGCTCCAAGTTCCTTTGGCCCTAAGGTCACAGAGTTCTTTCTCAGATCCATCCCAGTTTTTTCTGTTCAGTTTAAAGATATTTCCTTCTGGTTTTGTCTCCAGTAGGGAAGAAATATCTGGTTCTTATTATTCCTAAAATAGCTCTTTATTTAATTATGCTGTTGTGTTCACCTTGGCCTTTTTGGCCTTGGAGCTGAATAAAACAGTTCTCAACATTTTTTTTAGTTGGAGGAAGAAAACATTTAGATCATTACAAGCTTCTCATTTTATAGTTGGGAAAACAGTCTCTGCCTGAGGGGTTTGCCCCTGATCGTGTGCATCATAGAGGAGACACTGGGCTCATCCTGTTACAGGGAGGGTGAGAGACTCCCGAAGAGCCAGCCATTTCTGTACAATTTCACGGTGACTTCAGCGCACGTTTCCCCAGGGCACTACCCTTACCCCACACGACTGGTACTTCTGAGTGCCCTGCAATGTGCACGGGCCATTTTGGATTGCCCGGAAGTCCTGACTGGGCTAGACCGTGTGCCAGGACTGCATTGCCTTGCTGATCGCAAAGCTGGTCTGTGGTCATGAGGTCCTCATTCTTGCTGTTGATGACCACCCCGTGGGGATGAGCTTCATTAGTCAAGGACCTGTCAGTGAGGAGACACAGAACTGCCTACCTGGAAAAGTCCTTCTGTATAGGCCAGCTTAGCCCATCCTTCTTATATGACAGGTGGGAAGAGGTAAGGCCCAGAAAGGGCAAGGGGCTAGCTCCGAGTCACACAGCGAGGCATTGGCAGGGCTGAGACTGGAACTTCGGCTTCCTGACTCTCCACCCAGATATTTCTCTGTTTCTTGATGAGAATATTGTCTGGACCAAATTGAAAAGCCCCTGCCCCTCACGATATTAACTGCTGAAATTCAGAATTAGTGACCTGCAAAACCGAAGGAACCTTAAAGTCTTCCTCCGCTCGGACTTTTACTGGTGTCACTGTTCTTCTTGGGTCCCGTTAGCGATTTGCCGAGTGTGAAGCAAGCCGGAGGCCTGCATGCAGTTGCCTATACCAGCGGCTGCAAATGGCCTTTCCCTGCTTCAACTAGGGGTATTACTTGTTAAAGTGCAGTCAATGTTAGTTGCTTCATCTTTCCCCTAAAGTGTGGGTTTACTCAGTAGGCGGGCATGGTGGGTAGGACCTGAGCTTTTTCTCTAGAACTCTCTGGCTGGAGGCACAAATTCTCATTTTTGTTCCTTTGCTGTCACCTCCCGTGTGTAGTTCCTTTTGCCTCAGACCAGCCTCCTCCTCCTAAGTGTTGTCACCAGAAAGGAAGTTGATTGTCGCTGCAGTTGCCCTAATGAAGACCCCAGCAGGTGCAGAACTGTGGCGAGATCAAAGCCACTTGGTGGGGCTGCCTGGGTGGGGGTGGCCACCCCCTCCCCCCGATTCACAGTCCACCTCTCTGCACACAACATTCCAAATTGCGACACCGGGAGCCTTTGTGCAGCATGTTTGCCTGGCCTTGTGGGCGGTGTGGCTAATTCTGCACCACAGCTGCTCTGTCTGTTTCTTCGGGGGGAGAGGCTCTGGGATAGGGGGCGGTCAGGCACAAAGAGCCTCTGTGGCCCGTGAATGGAGCAGCTTCCTGGCGTGGCCCGTGTGGGAGCAAAGCCACTTTGCTCAGTGTCTGCGCCTCCACGAGCATCCAGAGAGAGTGGCTTGCAGCCGAGCCTCCTTCCTCCCACCTGAGCTGCTGTGCTCATTCCCCAGGGCTCAGTTTGATCAAATCCACTGATTTCGTGGGATTAGCCCAGAGAACTTTGAGGCCCGTAGAACTTTCCACAGGACCATCTGCCCACCCAGCTGTCAGAAAGACTTGTCCTAGTAACCCCTAGCCCCTCTGCTGTCACCATCAGCTGTTCCCAAACATCTGGCTCCGTGGCACGCCCTAAATGTGTGGCCATGTGTCCTTCACTTTCATCGGGCTGGATTTCCTAGAGTGTGGGTTTTCTCAAACCCAGGAACAAAGCTCAATTGTTTCTGAGCTTCTGGGATGACCTTGCTGCTCTCTGGCCTCTATCTCATCCCCACCCACTAGTCACAGGGAGGGGAAACAGGAGTCCCGGCTGCACTCCTGTCTTCCCATAATACCCAACCCTCAGGTTGCCAACACCACATTCAGACCTCTTTGCTTCAGAGCTTTCCTGGTCCCTAGTGACAGGAGTAGTTGGAGAGAAAACAAATGACTGATTATCCCAGGAAAAAAGGAAATTGAGGGCTCTGTGTGCCCTCCAGACAGAAGAGGCAGGCAGACCCATTTGTTCATGTCCAAACTCAGCTGCTCTTCTGCATGCAGAACAGTGTATGGTTAGTGGGTCCCTCTGGAGTTCTGCTTTCAGTCTAACTTCTGCTTGGAGTGTCCAAGTGCTGTAGCCTTTCGCCAACGCTGGGTAGAGCCATTGTCCTCATGACTGGTTCCTGGGTGGACCCTGTCTGTGGGTTCAACCACAAGATCCAGCTTCAGTTTTGGTGGCATTAGAGAAGGTAGGGGTGCAAGGGGTTGGGTTAACCCATAGTGCGACCCTCAGACGTTGGCTGCTGTTGGATCAAGGAGCAAAACTGTGGGCAGTGAGGGTGGAGGCCGCTTGTAATGAGAACAACATAAAGACGTGAGGAGTTCAGAAAACTGGCTTCTGTGACCAAGGAGGTCCCCACTGGAGGGTGTGAGACTGGGTCCGCTCTCAGCTCTGTCATTAACTACCTAGGACTGCAGGTGTGTGTGAATCATGGCATCTAGGCCTTGCTTCACCCACCTTCTTCCATCCCCATTTTACAGATTGAGACATGGAGGGAGAGAGAAGTTAAGAAACTTGCCCTTGTTGGGACTTGAACTCAGGACACATGACTCCAGGGCCTAATTTTAACCTGGTCAAGTCAGACTTAGAGTACTGAGTGTATTTTTGGGTACCTCACATTAAGGCTATTGACTAATTGGATTCCCTTTAACAGAAGACCAGGGTCTTGGAGAAGGCTCATAGTCGACATGAAAGTGGTCTAGGTTTTTGAGAGGTTTTCATGTGAATGTCTCCAGAAGTTTCCAGGGAGGGAAGTATCTGTCCATGATCTACTAGCCCACAAAAGATCTAGTTGGTTGAGGAACATAGTGAGTTCTTCCCAGTGCTAGGAAAGTTTAGGCTTAACTATCTCTGAGAGGCCTTCAGGGTAGAATAATTTGTGTTTCTACACAGTTTGCTTGCTACAGCTGAATGCTTTTCTCTTTGTGCATCTCACAACGACAAACACATCTCTTTTTGTCCTTGGACCTGAGTTTTGTAACTGGATTTCTGCTCTCGGTGAAACTTGCCACAGTTCTTTTCTGATGCACACACTCATGGATGTGCAAAGCCTGCAGCAGTCATGCCACTGAGGGAGGACCCTCACCGAAAGAGCAGATGGTGCTGGTGTGCCCACACGTGCAGCAGGTCTGCTGAGCCCAGAGAGCAAGGGGCCCAGGGAGCGCTGTCACTCAGGCCACCATGGCGGCCTCGGAGGCAGCAGGTCTTTGCCACAAGTTTGCACACCACTGAGAAGGAGACTTCCTAACCCATTCCCATTTGCTGCTCTTTTCTTTAGACCTATTCAGGCCTGTTCTGTGTGGTCATCAATCCTTATAAGAACCTGCCCATCTACTCTGAAGAGATTGTGGAGATGTATAAAGGCAAGAAGAGGCACGAGATGCCCCCTCACATCTACGCCATCACAGACTCCGCCTACAGGAGTATGATGCAAGGTGAGTCCGCGGCTCCCGGGGGCTGTCTTCCCCTGCAGCCTTGTTGACACCTTTGCAGGTGCTCACTCACTAGTGACGGTGATCCAGTGGCTGGATCAGTGGTGATGGGGCTGTGCGTTGTGGAGGCCTGTAAGCCGTTGTGTGAGAGTCAAGACCAATGGCTATCAAAGGACATGTTTACATGTTGATAGAAAGTCCTAGAAGCTTTTCCCGGCTTCTCATTCTTGTCAAAAGCTCCTGCATCAGTCCTCTCACTTCTGGACCCCTTCTTCTACCAGTTACTGCCTTTCCTTGTTTTTCACCTCTTTCTCATTTCCTCACAGTGTGGAAACATGCTTCAGTTTTTCCCATTAAAAACCAAACAGACACAAGGGCTCTTCTGAATTCTGAACCCTAGTCTAGCTTTTCTCTACTCTCTCTGTCCCATCACAGTGGAATTGTTTTTTTATTCCCCCCCCAGTTCTCACCTGATACATATTTAGAGAGAGAGGAGGAGGAAGATGAGGGAGAGAGAGAAACTTCTATGTGAGAGTGGAACATCAATTGGCTGCCTCCTATACACTTCCCACCAGGGATTGAACATACAGCCTGTGTATGTGCCCTGACTGGGAATTGAACCCTCAACCTTTTGGTGTGTGGGGATGATGCTCAAAACCAAATGAGCCACTCGGCCAGGTCCACAGCGGCGTTGTTTAGAGGAAGTATCTGTGATGTCTGGCCCCACCACTTCTCAAGACTGTCCCACAAAGGTCACCCTCACTTCATGTTGGGAAATCCACTGTACTCATGAGTTCTTATTTTACTTACCCTCTCCCCAGCATTGGACAATCTTGACCACTCCCTTTCGAAAGCCTTCCTTCCTGTGACCCTCTCTCTGGTTCCTCTTATCTTTGCCCTCCCCATCTGTGTGGTTCTTTCCTGTTACTCCCCCTTCCTCACACATTGATGCTCCTCAAGGTCTTGTCCGCTCACTCCCTCCACGTATTCCTCTGGTTGATGGCCGCATTGACTCACATAGATGCTCCATCACTTTCTGGCCGAGGACTGGCCCTATCATCTGATCCCCATGTGCTCCCAGCTGCCATTTCTCCATTCAGCCATTCATCCAAGCCTGGAACCTGGCTCTTTCTCACCTCTTTTCCAAGTCATTCGCACTCTCTGTAGATTTTCTCTCTTGTCAAGACCTCTTATCCACATGGTCCTGGCCTTAGTTCAGACCCTCACAATTTTTTGTCTGCATGATTTCAATGACTTCTTAACCTTCACTCTCAATAGAGCCCTGTTTCTTGTGTTTCTACCAGAGGGTCATCTTCCTAAAATGCAAATCTGATCAAATCTCAACTAGAAATCTTGAAAAATCTTGAAAAGACTCCTCATTGCCCCCAGGATTATACTCAAACCCTCTAGCAGCACACAGTGCCCTCTGTGATTGGCCTCCTGCCCACCTCTCCAGCTTCCCAGCTACCTGGAACTCCTTTTATCAAACCGCCTTACCCGTTCCCTGTGCCCGCAATGCCTGACAAGTCCCTGTTCTTTTGTTAAAGAAAAGGCTATCTGGGCCAGACTTGCATAAGAGCCCTGGTCATACTTTATTTGAATTAGATGTTTACATATTTGTTTTTCTCTCCTAGACATGGGTAGGGCTCACCTTGCCTTTTGATTCCAGAGCTTAGCCGGGCACCTGGCATCTGGTGCATTTACTGTAATTTGGAGTCAAGCCCAACCTTCAGGAGGCTATATCCTCATATCTTATATATATTTTTCTCATATCTTATACTGATAGTGGTTTTTCATGTCCTATTCCATGTGCATCCTTTATTTCTTTAAACTTTGTAATCAATCTAGGCAGTGATAGTAATGAATTTTGTTGTGATAACTTTGTCTCTGGTTTAGTGGTTTAAAATGGCAGCATGTGGGTCTTGTTTGTATTACACCATAGTGCTGTGGAGAGGGTGTTTCATTGCCAGGCTTGATGAATTATGGATGATGAACAAGTTTGGCCTAGCCTTTGGCTTATGTTCATGTCTATCAATATTCTTCAAGGAAGCAACCGTTTAGCTTTAAGGTAGTATGTCTGTTTCAGAGTGCTAACTACGGCAGTCTGGTGGGAGAAAAGCCTGTGAGGTTCCTGAAGAGCTGAGTCCTGTCCTGTCTCTGGAGGTTATAATCAGTTTTCTCCTGGCTCTTTTAATCGGCCAAGTGCAAGATTGCATCCTGGGGTCTTCTTGAGCTCTGTGCTACCGAATCAGGAAGCTCCCACACTTGGATGCTGGACTTGAACCATGTCCTAGCGAGTGGGCTTTCTTCCTTTTTAAACCTGCTGTTATGACAAGAATAATGTAACGATGCAGAGCAAGGCACCAGGAGTTGGCATTCTTAGGACTGGACTTCCCGACAACCTGTGGAATTGCTTCCCAAAAAGATTTGTTCATGGTTTATTTGTTCAACAGCAACAACAAAATGGAGGGGCAAAAGTCAGCTCTACAAGTTGGAGATAATTCTAAAAAATAAAAGAGACTATGCAGGGGGCTGGAGGTTTCCTTTGAGCTGACCAGGAAGTCTTGGTCATACGGAAATGGCCTTGATAGGAACCGAGGAACCGCCCCAAATTATGAGGGCCCATGGGTGGGTGTTTTCATCTTGTGGAGACCCGGGATAGGAAATGCATTTGCGGGCACGGGGAACTGAGGCCCAGTGCCTCTTTTTAATGGTGTATACCCGTGCTGGGTCCACATGCTCTCTAACCCTCAGCCTGAAAGGTTTTCACTCACCTTCAGGTTAATCTTGGACTTGCTGTAGTTCTTAAGCTCCCATGTTGACTGACTGAGGACATTTCCAAGTTCCTCTTGTTGTTCACAGTTGACCTGCAAAGAAATTAGCAATAGGTGTCTTGTCTCAGGGCAAGGAGGAAGTTAACTAACAGCAGTTGCCCCTGTTGTGACAAGAAGGTTCATTAGTAAAGCAACTTCCTGAGAGTAGGGTTCTCACCTTAAGCCGGGCGTCAGCAGGGAGCGGCGGGGTCAGCAGGCAGTTAGAATGAGCTCCTCTCTTTGGGAGAGCACGTCTTAGCACATGCTGCCCCCCTTGTTTTGCGGGGGACAGGTTTGTTCTCTGCCACTCACATCTTAAAAGGTACAGCTAGACAGTTCCTTTTCTGCTTTTTCTTTACACAAGAAGTAGAAAAAAGAGTTCCTCTCGGCTGATTGTGGCTTATGACATACTAGCATTTATTCTGGCAAATAGGGTAGTTGGTGGCTTTTCCTGGGGACTTTTATGAGATTAGCTGTTTGACCCTTCCAAGGGACCTCCCTCTGTCTTTCATCTCTTACATACTCTGGTTTGCCTGTAGGCCCTGATTTGTGCTTGTTGTCCTGGAGTTAGTATTAATATATCGCTCCCTTTCACTCTCAGAAACATGTCAGTTTAGATGATAAATTATATGGCTACTCTACCTAAGTCAGGATTTCTCAGACTTGGCACACTTGTCATTTGGGATCAGATACTTCTCTTTTGGGGGGGTGGGATACTTGTACATTGTAGGCTGTTTAGCACCATCTTGGCCTCTACCCACTATATGCCAGTACTACACTCCCTTTCCAGTTGTGACAACCAAAATGTCCCAGGTGTTGCTACCAAATGTTCTTCTGGAGAACCATTGGACTAATAAGCTTTGCAGATTGGTTTTACTCCGAGTGACAGCTCCCATCAATGGGTAGTGGTTTGCCCAGCCCTGTGTTGGCCAGGAGCTAAGATTCAATGCCAAGGAATGCTGGGATAGATGAGTGCTATCTGCCATGGGCACGGGATGGGGTATGGCAGCATATGGTGTCCTGCATTAGGCCATGGAGATAAGAGATAGAAAGTACTAGAATATCAAGAGGTTTAGTACCTTGTCCTGGCCCTGGAGGCCCTGGCAGTCTAAGAGGAGAGACAAGCTATGTTTGGACACAGAGATCTGTGGCTGGAGCTGTATAACAAGGCAAGTTGCTACCTACACCTGGAGCCAACACAACTGCGGCAGGTGTCTTGAGAGCGCAGAGGAATGTGTGGGCGCTGAGGCCTGGGGTGGCCGGAAAGGCACCGTGGTGGTCGGATCCTGTGGGCAGGCTGGCAGGTGTGTCAGTGAGGGTTATAGTGCAGCCCAGACGTGCCCAGCACAGTTTTGTTTGTTCTTTTAATCCTCAGACTTAGGCTTAATTAAAGTTGTGGTAACATAGTTGGTTCGTTTGTTGTCATGGCCGTTGATGGGTCTTCCTGTCTGGGGGATTGAACCGATCCTTAGGATTCTGTCAAGTGAACTGTCTGAGCCGGGGAGGGAAAGGAGGGTGAGAGAGCATACACTCTGTGCGGCTGCCCTTGCTGGGCAGACATCAGCCCTAGGGGGAAATAGGAACTTGTCAGGGGCAGGTACTAGGGGTTGCAGGGGAATTTGACAGAAGCAGAAGTGTTCTGCAAAGGTGTGACTGGGTGGGGAACTGGTGCTGCTGGCTTTCTTTGGGGCCAGACCTCGGGGTCTCCCTCCGAGGATGAGTCTGTATATTCTTACAGAACCTGCTAGTTCAAGAATTGGACTTGAGCCCAATTATCTCCCCAGTAAGAGTAGGGTAAAACACCCTTTTCTATGCTAATTAGTTAGAAAGCCACTCACCTCCAGTGGCTTTTTGGTATTTTCATGAGCGCCCAGCATTTCTGGGGGGAGTGGCAGCAGCGTTTGCTTCCATTCCAGGCCTAAAGGAATTCGAATCCGAGAGCTATTTCTTTAACCCTTTGCTCTGCTTCTCAGCGGAAGCTGCACCAGAAGTGGTTGGTCACCAAGCAGTTGCTCAAAGTGCCCCGTGAGTGTCCACATTCCTCTCAGTGGTTGCCTAACATTTTGGGGTAAACAATGAAGGTAGAATTTTAGCGCTGTCTTTACATCTGAATACGACCCTTCTAATTCACAGGAAAAGGGACAGGCCTAGATACATTAGCTGACGTGTTCAAAGGCCCAAAGGCTGTCAGCTCCAGAACGCAGGGTCTCCTGATTCCATCCTGTGCCCACCCCCCAGGGACGCCGTTGCCCCTCATTTCTCCCGGGCTCCGCTGGTTTGGAGGAGGAGCACCCTCCTGCCTCTCTCTCCGCATTCCTTCTGCCCTGGTGGGGGTTGCTTCCGAGGAGCTGTCTGCTTTCCAGGGTCTCTGAAGAGAGGCTGGGAAATGCTTCGAAGGCACAGGAAAGCATGACTTTGAACAGACTCACCAGGCCAGTCGGCTGAGGAAGCCACAGATGTGATGACTCCACTTAACCAGCGGCACACAGAGGCCCACTGTCTGCAGGGAGATCTGGGCCACATGTGCAGCATTGGTTCACCCTGAGGGTGTGCTCTGTGCCTGCACATGGTTCCTTGTGTTATCAGAGCACCTACTGTGTGCTAGTCGTGGCCCTGCCTGAAGGAGACCAAGGCCCAGTCCAGAGAGGCAGGTAAATAAACTACAGGAGGAGAGTGAGAGTCTAGTGCGGAGGGAGCGCCCCACTTAGCCTTGAGGGTGCTGGAGTAGCAAGGGGCTTTGATAATGACATAACCTCCTGTGGTAGGTCACCAAAGGGAGCTGCTGGGCCCCTAGGGTTAGGGAGCAGCTTGCCTGTGAACAGGAAGTATGGTGTGGAGAAGAGAGTGTGGGGTTGGGCTGGATTTGGGTCACTTCCCGATTATGTCACTTCCTCGGACTGGGCCTTGTTTTCTTGTCTACCTCTTGGGTTAATAAAATGGCACAGTTATTGCAAGAATTAAGGAAGGCTTCTGGCCTGCGGTAAGTGCCCCTTAAATGGTAGCAAGAGGAGTCTGGCAGTGCAGTTTCTGGACTGAACTGTCCCTGCCTGCAAGTCATGCGTCCCTTCAGTCCACGCTCCTCTGCTTAATGAAGGTGACAGCCAGATGCTTCCTCCAGGCGGTGGCTTACTCTCCTCAAAGAGTTCAGGCCCTGGGTACCAGCACGCACAGGAAGTGGCTTGTCAAAGCTGCCTTCCCTGCAGTGAACGCATAACACCACGTGTCTGATCTAGTCCACGGACCCAGAGCTTGCCTTTGTGTGGCTATGGCCTCCGTGGGGCTTCAGGAGAGCGTGGTGGGGCTTTTGGGGAATGTCATGTGTGCTCTAGGCCGGTTCTTCAGCATCAGTGAAGTGATGTGCTGGTGGGGACCCAGACGTCTGACACGCAGCCCTGGGCCCACTCCCATGCACTGAGCCTGCATCAGGAGGCACTTTTAGGGCCGACCTGGGAGGCTGCTTGTCATGCCCCCAGAAGGGGAAGCCCAGCCCCTGGAATGAGGCTGCTGAATTATAATGTGGTCATGCCTGTCGGTCTTATTTCTGTAAAATGTTCTTTCTAGAAGAGGGATCTGTGGTTAATGGATCCTTTTCAGGGCTTCAGTTTTGGGTTTGTCTTTTTGTTTTGTTTTTAATCCAACCCAACAGGTCCACTGTGCTTTGCTCTGGGCGACTGCAGTGGGAGAGAAGAAAGAAGGGCCCTCTTGGAACCTGAAACTTTGGGGGTGGTTGAAAACTTGGCCTAATGCCTCTGTTACTGCTCCCCCAAAACAAACAACAAAAGCTCACCTGCGGAGTCTCTAATGGCTAAGCCCCCTTAGGCTTTCAGCCTCCTGGGCCCTGCATGGTGAATGCTGCTCACCAGCCCGTTTTTCCTGTTCTCTCAATTGCTGGCTCCTAGACTGCAGTAGGGCTGAGTTGCACAATGTCAGGGCTGAAAGTGATGCGTTCGGAGAAAAGGGTTGCTTTCCTTCCCCTGCCTGATTTCTGGAATTAAGCTATCAGATGAGAAAAAGAATTCCATAAAACTACAGAGAGAAAAGAGCTGAAAGTTGCAGGGTTAAGAGTAAGGATTCTCGAAGTGGCTTCTGTAAAGTTCCTGTGGTCTTGACCGCGGTGTTGGCCCAGTGTCCACCTTTGTCATAAACTCTGGGGACCGGAGGTGTTCTTTGGCAAACAAACCGTATTGATTGGGGCTCAGGATGTCATTCCAACTGGGCTTGGTGATTCTTGATGGAGGTAATGTTTCTCCCACACGAACTGGTCCACAAGAACAATGGGGCAGAGGTCTAAGCTGAAAGCCAAGGAAGAGAGCCATGCTCTGGGAGCAAATTCTGGCCTTTCATTTCACTTGATTGCCCTTCTCCAGGGCAGCCAGAGCCCCTGATTTCTTCAGGAAGCATCTTCATGTTCCTGATTTTCTCCAGCAAGTTGGACACAACTCATCAACAGGGTGTTTCGCAAAGCCCATTGTTCTCTTTGCAGGGCTGTTTCTGCTCCAACATTGAGCCAAGTTTGTCCTGAGCCTTGCCTGGCAGTGTTTGTAAGTCCCCTGCTCATGGCCTTTTGTCCTCCCCTGTCCTCCTCTTTCTCCCCCACTTCGAGCTGAGCCCTCTGCTGTGGTCGGTGGCTTAGTCCTCTCTGCACAGGACTCAGCCAGGGTCCCTCCTGCCTGTGTTTCTTTTTCCCGAGGGCAGTGTTGTTACAGAGCAGAACTGACCTCAGGTGTCACTGTCCTCCCAGTGTCCTGGCGGCTTTTGCTGTGGGCCGTCAGCACTCACATGTGGCTTTTGAATTTCCCTCCACCCTGACAAACCTATCAGCTCCCTCAGCAGTAACCCACAGAACATTCACGCTCTTGGCCCCGCCCATGGGAAAGGTGGATAAGCAACCAGCAGTGGTTTCTGGCAGGTTTGCCTGTGTACTGGGAGCTCACCTGTGTGAGCTGCTGGTTCCCTTTTGGCTGACAGAAGGCTTGCGTGGGGTTTTGCTCGCCCGCGGACATAATGAAAGCTAAGAGCAGTCTCTTGAGCTGCTTTCTAATTATCAAGGGTGCCTGGTTCCTCTGCCTCTTGTAAGTGGGGACTAGGGCCTCCTCAGTAGGGTTCACACCACAGCCCTACCTTGGGGGAGTGTGTAGGCAGAGGCACTGGGCCAAGTTCAGCTGGCTTCCGGCTTGGGTTGCTGCTGACCGAGCATCTGTCTGGTCGTGGCCTACCTTTGTGCCTTGGAGAGAACATAACCGGTGACCATGTTGTGTGCTTGGGAGCCACCGACGGCGGCTGCCTTCTCGCTGGCTGACTGCGAGGCAGGCGGGCTGCCAGAGGCTCCATGACACAGGCCTCCGGGGCCCGGCATCCTCCTGCAGCCTCGGCTAACGTGCTTTATTTTGCACCTGCTTTTTCACACTTCTCTGCTTCCCAAGTGCTTGTAACCCAAGCTCATGAATTGGGGCTGGCTTCGGAGACAGTAGCAGACAGCTTGCAAGGCCCCACGTGACACTTTGCGGGTGGGCAGCACGGAGGCACTGCTGGCGGTGTAGTGCCGCCCTGGAGGAGCGCTCTGGGGAAGCACTGGGCATCCAGAGGCTTGGGTTCTTGGCCAGCCTGCGTGACTTTGATCCAGGCATTGGGTTTCTCGGGACACGGTGTCCTGACCTCTAGATGCAGATGGTGGAACCAGATGTCCTCTAGGCCTTTCCCAGCCCCTGGGTTCTGAGCTCGAACCCACAGTTCTCTTCATGCTTTAAATGCACTTTCGCCCACTAAGGCCCTGATGGGTTCACGAGAGGCTCTCTGGGGAAGGGACTCTAGAGTCCAGGAGTTTGCCTGGGGCAGCCTGACACTTCCTGTCCCAGGTGACTTGGAGTAGGGGTTCCCTCAGTGGGTGACCCAGGGGTCTGCTCTCAGTCTTCATGAAAGACAGACCCCTTGGTGGTGGAAAGTTTCAGGTCCGTTCGTCATGAGTCATCCCATTAGTCTGACCCCAGGCAGCACATCACCCAACCCGAAACTGCCCTTTGTGCCATTTTTTCTTGTTCTCGAGAAACCAGGTTGACTTGAAGATGGGTCTTGGGGGCAGGACGC
>NW_006286236.1:1752235-1790094 GCF_000327345.1 Myotis davidii
GAACCTCAGGAGGCATTATCTTTGTGAGCCTCCAATGAGTCAGCCCCGGCCCCTGTTGGTGAACCAGGCCTGTTGGTGAACCAGGCCCATTCTCTTCCTTCTGTACTTCCTGTCGGGGTTGATGTCACCGCCGTGTGAGCCTCATGGCCTTTTATGGACAAGAATCGCAGCTCCTCTCACAGAGGAAGTGAGCGATAGGCCCCGAGCATAAGTCTGGTCCTGGGGTGAAATATCTGTGGTCATCTCTGCCCACCTTCTCAGCTGCCTGGAAACACTTGTCCATTTGGAGATGTGCTTCAGCTCCAGAGCGTCTTGGGCACTGGGGGTTTAAAATAAAATCAGGAGAGGGAATGGCCTCACCACGAATGTGTAACTTAAAACCTTTCTTGCTCCAAGGACAGTGCCCCGTGGACTGGGCAGCAGAGGGCTTGGCTGTTAAGGACAGTTTCTGAGCACCTGTGCTGTGCTGCCCCAGGGGCCGGGCATCACGATGGGGAGTGCAGAGCGAGGCTTGGAACCGGGGCTCTGGAGCACGTGGCCAGTGGCTTTCTCCTTGATGTCACTACTCCAGACACCAGGACCAGTGGTTGTCAAAGTGTGCTCCAAGGAACCCTGTTTCCACCTTGCAGGCAACTCTCAGTTTTATCCCCCATTCATCATATTGGGAATTCAGAAAGATTTTATCTGAGGAAAGGCTGCTCTTTCTTTTAAAAGCATGGAAAACCACTGCCGAGTCATAGTTCTGTTTCTACCCCACCCCCACCGAGTGGAGGCCGGGCAGGAGCCGTCAGGTTCTGAAGTCAGGTGGAGGGCCTTATCCCGGCAGGGAGCCTGTTTCCCAGAATGGGGTTATCTCTGGGGGGTGCGTCCCCCTGGTCTGGGCCACAGGGTTCCTGTCTGTTTGTCTGTCTCTGGTGTGGAGGAAGGAAGGGCGTTTTCAAATTAGCCGTTAGTTCATATGGGCCCAAATAAAGACTTGAGCCAAAACAACTGAGTGGGCTGGACTCTCAGGTGTCCCCATCCCGTGAGATGACCCCGTGTGGGAAGGAAGGGATTATAGAGTGAGTATTAAGGAGGGGCCTCCTTGGAATGCACCAGGGGTCTGGCAGAGTAAACTGGGTCAGGTGGAGAGCCGAATGGCTGCTGAGAATTCTAACCATTGCACTGCCCAGAAGAGGAGGCTGACAGCAGGGACAATGCAGCCTTATCTACCTCCCAGGGTTATTGTAAGGCCACGCGATAGCAGAGCCAAAACTACTGTAAGACTTGGAAAGACCTTTCGGATGTAAGGGCCAGGATGTCATTCATTGAAGGCAGGTGGACTTGGGGACCAGAGTTGAGGAAATAAGATAGGCCTCCTGTCAGTTTTCCTCTGCACAAGCATTTGCCCAAATGCATGTCCTGGCAAGGTGAATTGAGGCTTCTTTAAAGTGAAAAGTGAAAGTTTTGGAGTTTTCCCTTTTAGGCTGTGTTGACAGTGCTAACTTGGCTTCAGGGATTGGAGGTGAAAGGTCAGAGGAGAGGAAGAGCTGGGGTGGGGGCGTGCATGGTCTGGAATTGGAATTTGAGTGTGTGCAGGAATCTGCGTGCATGTGGCCCTGTGTGTGTGCATCTCTTATACATGTACTTATGGTGCACACGTGTCCATGTGCAGCTTGTGCATGCCCCTGTGTGTGCATGTGCACCTATGTGTGTGTACCCACATGTGGGCGGATGGGGAGCGGGCTGTTCTGCTTCCTGTTGTTCAGCATCTGACTCCTCACACAATTAGAGGAATTCCAGCCATCCCAGGGACCTGGCCGAGGCAGTTCTGGGAAAACGGTTCCTTCTGGGAGGGATGGGAATGTTCCCTTTTATGGTAGTGTCGGCCGCTGCTTGTCTCAGGCCGCTGCTTGTCTCACGACTTGCCAGCTCGTACAGGTGCGGTCTTGCCCGCTTGTGAGCGCTGACTAAACATGCCTGCAGCTGGGGCCGGCCCAGGAAGATGTGGTGGGGGAGCTGGGGCCCCAGGTCACAACCGTGTTTGTCCCAGATTCTTCTCAGTCGCTACTCTGTGCTTAGGGGGCAGGTGATGGAAACTGTGTGTCTCCCCCAACCCTTAGCCCCCAGCCTCCTTCCCTCTGCCTTTCCTATGGAGATTGCCCCAGCCCCAGCCGCAGCCCCAGCCTTGAAGGACTCTGTTTTGTGGGAAAGTTGAGATGGAGGCAGCAAGGTTGCCCCTGTGGGGCCTGCTCAGAGCAGGATGGGTGGGGGGTTGTGTGAAGGCAAAAGGCTGAGTTCCCTCTGTATCCCCACCCTGTTATTTTTTTTTTAATATATTTTATTGATTTTTTACAGAGAGGAAGGGAGAGAGATAGAGAGTTAGAAACATCGATGAGAGAGAAACATCGATCAGCTGCCTCCCGCACATCTCCCACTGGGGATGTGCCCGCAACCCAGGTACATGCCCTTGACCGGAATCGAACCTGGGACCTTTCAGTCCGCAGGCCGACGCTCTATCCACTGAGCTAAACCGGTTTCGGCCACCCTGTTATTTCTTGATGGGGTCAGGGGGAGGCTGAAGAGGAGCTGGGTGGGCAGCTGCTGTTTGTGTCAGGTTTGAGGTTTAGGTTTCCTTCTTTCTGTCCCGACTCCCCTTTTTCTCCTGAGTGACCCGCAGACAGAGAAGCAAGGGTAGTAAGAGTCCAGGCCTGTGTGCTGTGAGATCAGGTATGCTGGAGGCTCACTTGCCAAGAAGCAGACCTCGCTGTGCGTCTGCAAATCCGTCTCCTGAGGCCATGCACACAGGAAGCTATGAGTCACCTTCCCCAGCCGCCTTGCAGGGCCCTGGCTGGCCAGGTGGGGTCCAGTGAGAGTCCTTCCGGATGGCCATCGGTTTCTATGCAGCACCTGTGCTAACAGCTATAAGTGCTAACAACTCGAAGTGCTCCCAGCCCTGACAATGCACTACCTACCACCCCCTCAGGGCGGCTTCCTGAACAGGCAGCAGCCCCTTGTGGAGTACATTCTATTTGGAGGGTACCATGCAGGCCATTTCATATGTCATTTCTGTTCTTCAAACTAATTCTCCCAAGGAGTTGGGAGTTGGGAGCATATATATTTTGTGGATAAGGAAACTGAGATTGGAGAATTAAATACCTCTCCACAGCTCAAATATCAGTAAGTAGCCTAGTCCTGGATTCAGGCAGACTTGACTTCAAGCGGATTGGGGGTGTTACATGGGGTGGGATGAAAAGAGGAAATAATGAGTTTGTATTTTCAGCCATTGCTTAAAACTGCACACTTAGCATTGACATAGGTCAGGCCGAAGATCTTAAAGCATTTCTGTCAAACTTAGCTTCGAAGTGTGGGTATTACTGTTCCCCCTGAGCCGAAGGGGAGCCCTGAGTGGCTTATATCCTTACTCGCTGAGGGTCACAGAGCTGGGGGTAGGTGCAGAAAGTTCCTGACAGCCAGGCCCGGAGACCCACTTGTTACAAATCTGCTGACATCATTGAGCATCTTCCACGTGTCAGACACCACACTGGTGCTTTCTTGCATGTTATCTACATGTATGTCATTGTCCCCATCCCAGGAGGAGGCTGGGGCTCTGAGAGGCTCTGCATGTGACCAAGGGGCGGCATCTTGCCCCAGGGCTGTGCCACTGCAAACCAGCCTTACCTACCACACCCCTCACCCAGCCTCCAAACCGATGCTCCTTACTCAGTTGGGGACAATATTGAAAATGCCTGCCACACGCCTGATTTCTAACAGCCTGAACCCCCACTTATAAACACACAGGGGATGCCCCACCTGGGTGCTCAGAAAAGTAGGTTCCTGGGGAGTTTTGCATAGATTGACTTTCTCCGAAGTGAGAGAGACAGACTATTTCTGGTGTCATGGGGGCAGGGAGGGCAGTGAGCGTGGGCAGTCAGAGCTCCTGGAGGATGAGTGGCTGCCACCCAGGAATGTCCCTCCTCTGAGTGAGGCATAGGGTCAGCACATATCAGCGCCGTGGAGGGCCCCCTGCAGAGGCAGCATTCGAGGCTGCCTCTCCTGGGAATGGGCAGTTCTTCAGAAGCCCAAGGGGAGCCAGAAGTTAACCCGATGTCTTCTTTGTTTCAGACCGAGAGGACCAGTCCATTCTGTGCACGTAAGTGTTTCTGTTGGGGTGGCGGGGCCATGTGTCACTGGATCTGCTCTTACCCTTGAGACTCCTACCAAAACCTAGGCTGATGGGTAATCTATTCCCAGCTCAAGCCCTGCCTCTCCCCCAGGGGACGGGCTGCTCAGTGTTCCCACAGCACGGATGAGCTTTATCTCATGGGCAAAGATCTAGCTGTGCCGCCTTCCTCAGGGCCTGACAGGCAGGCCGGCATCTGTTGGCCCCTCTGACATGCATTCCTCTGGCTCTGAGCACCTGGTTGAAGTGGACACTGGATGTCTCATCCTCATCCTTTGAACTTGACAAGGAGATAAATAAACCCCACTGCGGCGGGAGTTAGTGGTACAGAACATTCCTTCAAGTGCAGCTTCGAAGGAACATGTATGAGTGCCTTTGACCCCTGAGTCAACAGCTGCCTCAGACTTTTCTGAAGACATTTGGATGCAAAGGCTGCCAAGTGACCAGGGCAGGCAGTGGGCCATGGGAAATGGCCTGAGTGAGGATCCCAGAACCAGCATTATTTTGCCTGTCCCCTCTTCTACCACGAGGCGTTGGGCCCCTCACTGGCACCCAACAGAATGGTGGGCAGTAGAGCATGCAGTGGGGAAGGGACAGACTTCAAGGATTTGCTGCCTCTCCTAACTCCCTTGGTTCTCTTGGCAGGGGTGAGTCTGGAGCTGGCAAGACGGAAAACACCAAGAAAGTCATTCAGTATCTGGCTCACGTGGCCTCCTCACACAAGAGCAAGAAGGACCAGGTGAGTGGGCCTTCCTCCCCAGGAGGAAGAGCATTGAATGCTTCATGGCGCGGCCTAGGTGAGAGCCTGTGGGGAAGGAAGCAGAGGCTGCGCCTGCTTCATCGACGCTGCAGGAGGCTGTCCATTGGTAGCCAGGCTACTTCTCCCTTGGCCTCCCAACTTTCGGAGTTGCTATGGAAACTGCAACCCCCCGGGGTTTGGCAGCTAATTGTGTGGCCTTCACCTCTGAGGTTGGAAGAGAGATTCTAAACCTTGGTTCTCAAGCTGATGGAGACTTGCAGACCTGCAATTGACTCCCTGCTGCTTGCCCTGCTGTTGAAATGCCTCTGGGTGGACAGCCCCCAGCGAAGAGAGAAGGGGCAATCGGAAAGTCTTCTCACCTCCCTTTTTTTCCCCTCTCCCTTTTGGTGGATTATGGTCGAACTCAGCAGTGTCCTCGCTAGGTGAGCTGCACGTTTACTGCACGTTCTGCACCAGGAATGCGTGTTCTCATCATCGTGTGCCCTTGAATTATGTATTTTTTCCTAAGCAGCTTTTCACTCCACACATTGTCACTTTCTTCGGCTAGAATTATTCTCATAGGCTCGGCTCACTGACTGTCTGGGGAGGAGGGGCTGGGTGTGACACACGGTGACCTCTCGTGCACTCTGAAATGACAGCTCCACCAGAATGGTTATGGGCCTCATCACCTAGCTGTTCTCAGCAATTCCAGTCCTGCCCCGAACTCCCCACGTGCCCTGTAGTGTAACGCCCCGTGCAGAACCCTGACCGAGGCACAGTGGGGTGGGAATCTGCTGTCCAGGAGCCCCACACGCGCAGTGTTCAGACCAGATGGAGATGGTGGGCCCCTTCACCTGCCGCCTCTGTGTGGTCAGAAGCAGTGCCTCGAAGGCCCACATTGGACTTGCCCAGAGCTGGGGGATCGGTCTCAGCATGCCTGTGTGGTACTCTCTCTTTTCCTTGCAAGCACACACTTTTCCCTGTCAAATCTGAGTGTCCGCGGTATCCCCTCAGGCTGTGGGGGAACTGCGCCGTCTGGGTGGCTCCCTCTTACAGGGGTGCTGTGTACCGCGCATATAAGTAAGTAGGGGTGTGTGTCCCTTTGCATGCAGACCTGGGTGTGTCCTGCATAATGTCCTAATGAGTACAGTTTTCTGGAATGGAACCAAAAGTAACTTTTCATGTGCCAAACTTCTCAAGACATTCTGAATCTTTTTCCATGGGGCGTCAGGAGTTATATTTAGAAACTAATAAAGTTTCTTTTGCTCCCTCTCTCCACCCCCCATTTTCCATTCTTTATAGGAGGCCTATTTTTAAAACAGGGCTGTGAGGTTAGGAGTTCTCTAGCTGTGGTTTTCCATCTCTGACTTTGCTGTAAAATCCATTTCCCAACTATGTATTGAATGCCTAGTATGCGCCTGGCTCTGTAGAGGGTGACCTTGGAGTCCCTGGTAGAGATCAGGAATGTAGACCCATCTGCATGCTTCCGAGTCTCCAGCTGCGGAGGGGAAGGCAGCCCCCAGCACCGAGGTAACATGGCATGTGGAGGAGGGTGTGATAAGTGGGAGCCAACTTGTCCCATCCTCTTCCCCAGGCTTCGGTGTGTAATGGGCACCGTGTTCCTGACTCCAAGTCCAACCACAGTGAGTGAATAGGTTGCCTCTGGTTTCTGACTGTTGCTCAGGCCCTGGATTGTAAAGGCCATTGACCAGTTGAGTTGATTTCCTTGCCTGAAGCTGTGTGGCGGTTTTCCACCCAGCTGGGCCCCGAGTCACTCTTTTTTTTTTTAAAAAAAAAATATTTTATTGATTTTTCACAGAGAGGAAGGGAGAGAGATAGAGAGTTAGAAACATTGATGAGAAAGGAACATTGATCAGCTGCCTCCTGCACACCCCTTACTGGGGATGTGCCCGCAACCAAGGTGCATGCCCTTGGCCGGAATCGAACCTGGGACCTTTCAGTCCGCAGGCTGCGGCTCTATCCACTGAGCCAAACTGGTTAGGGCCCACGTCACTCTTGAACTTACCACCCGAGGCCTGGCACGCTCTGGCTGAGCTCTCCCTCCCTTGCAGTGAGGGACTCAGTTGCTCATCCCAAGACCACCCACTGGACGTCCCAGGCCTCACCTTGCTGTGGGAAGGCTGGGCTTTGGCTGGGCGCAGGTTGGCAAGGTAGAGCTTGAGAAAAAGACTTCCAAGGTGGACTTCCATAGTCTGACCTTTGCCCACCTCCCCCGCCCCCCTGTATTTTATGTACTTGTTGTAGCCCACTGCCAGAGCCCCCAGCCAGTGAAGCCCTTCAGAAGCTTATGGGTAATTCCAAACTATGAGCATACACGGCCTCTAGTAATTCCTAACTTCATATCCCACAAATTTCATTGAAAAAATAAGTCTTCTCTGTGCTCAATTAGGTATCAAGCGGGAAAGACCCCTAGGTTAGTCATCCCATTGTCAGCAGAGAACTGGCCTCTGGAATCCCTAAGGGTTGCTCCTGAGTTTGGTCTGACCGTCTGTGTTCCGCGGCAACAGCCTGCAGGCCCGAGACAGAGGCCTTCGGTTTACCTCCAAGCTGAGGCCGTGGTAGGCTCCTGTCCGGGCCCCGCTCCCATCTGTCTGCGGGAATGGGAGTGGCTTGGCCAGCCTGGCCGCCAGGCCTGTGTTTTGAGAGGAGTGTTTTAGTGGGTGGGGGAGCAGCACTCACCCAGTTCCTGCTCGTGGGCTGCCTTGCAGACTTTCCAGGCCTTCTGAAGTCTGCACTCCAGTGTGCTGTGACCATTGGCGCCAGGCACACATGGAGAGCCGGCTGTGGGTGTTTGACCCCTGCCCTTTGACCTGGCTGTCTGACCCTCCTTCACTTAGCTGCTTTCTTATCCCTGGATTCCCATGATACTATGGGGCAAAACAGAGTAGCCCCATTTCACAGAAGAGAAAACTGAGGTTGAGGGAAGAAGAATGGTCTGGCTGAGGTTATGCAGCTATCAACTAGCAAAGCAGTTAAGTGGGCTACAACAAGTACATAAAATACAGGGGGGCGGGGGAGGTGGGGCCAGGTGTGAGAATAGAAGACTCCCCCAGGCCTGGGAAGAGGTGGGTCTGCTGGGCCCCTTCCAGTCTCTAGTGGGCTTCCTGCATCCTCAGTGCTCTGGCTGCGGCAGGTGTTCCTGGAACACTGTAGTTCACGACTCTCCGGGGAGCTGCTGCTCCTACCAGTCTTCCTTCTCATCACTCACCGGCGGCCTTTATTCCCGTAAAATCCTGGCTTGGCTCCAGCCTTGCTAATAAATCCAGAACCCCGCCCAGCCCTTGCACGATCTTCTTTCCCCTAGAGGGTACCCAGGTATTAAGGTGAACAAGATCCGTATTTTCCCCAGCCAGTGTCAGTTATTATCTGGTCTGCTGGGAGGACAATGGCTGCTTCCAAAGTTGATCTGACTTGACAGGTAGAGCCCCGAAGGGCGGGAGAATGGCAGTGACTGACAGCTGTTGGTGGTAGACTCGAATTCCAATACCTGCTTTGCTAGTTGATAGCTGCATAACCTCAGCCAGACCATTCTTCTTCCCTCAACCTCAGTTTTCTCTTCTGTGAAATGGGGCTACTCTGTTTTGCCCCATAGTATCATGGGAATCCAGGGATAAGAAAGCACAAGGGCACTTTTTGTCAACCACAAAGCATCATGTGACCACAAGTAGAGTTTATTAACACAAGTAGGTGTTAATAAACAGTTCAGAACCCTTGTCGATCCCATGCTCAGACACCCACCTGATGTGCTAGGAGTGGGTTTGGGGGGTGGTAGGGCAGGGACCAGCAAGGAAATGCAGTATGTATTAGGACACGAATGAGATGAATTGTGTCTGGCCTATGAAATAGGAAAAATGTGGCCTGTTGGGTGGGGATTGAGGTAAGGAGGGCAGAGGGAAGCCAGGGTACCTGGGATGGAGACTGTCCCAGAGAAGGAATGGTGCCTTGTATCTCTTTTTGGTTCATGGGCTGCCCTCCTACACATCCTCTGGGGTTGATCTGGGTCCTTGTACCAGGTTCCTGGAGCTGGGGGAGCTGCCACTTCCCCTTTCTAGGCCCGCTGATCCGTCAGTCCAGGGAACTAAGTTCAAACCATCAAGGTATCTGGGGTTCTGGTGGGAAGGTTGCTCTTGAGTGACGTGGAGACCAGGCCGAGGCTGGCATGGAGGGCCACCTCCCTTCCAAGCCTGCAGACATGGCTCTGCCCCCGTCCCCTCTGCCTGGCCTTCACCGCACCTCTGGGTCCTTTCTAGGGCGAGCTGGAGCGGCAGCTGCTGCAGGCCAACCCCATCCTGGAGGCCTTCGGGAACGCCAAGACCGTGAAGAACGACAACTCCTCGCGATTTGTGAGTGGCGGCCAGCTGTGTCCTGGCTCGTGGGGTGGGGGATACTAACAGAGCTTGGGCACATGTCACCTTCCAAATGGGTGCCCTCGCTTTAGAAGTGAGGAAGATTCCAGCTTGGTGCTTCCTGGGCAGCTGCGTGGAGCAGGCCAGGCCATACTCTAGTCAGTGTGTACCTCCATATGCAGCTTCTTCAGCCTAGGCAGTAGGGAGTCACTGCTGGTCCCCGATTGTCCCACTGTAGCCCGTTAGAGCCTGGGTCAGACCAGGCAGCGGGGAACACTTCCCTGCGCGGAGAACTGGCACCACCGCACCTCATCCTGGCTCCATGCTTGAAGCAGGGGGCACTTGAGTCCTGAGCGTCCATGTGGTATATGGTGCGGGGCCCTGGCTGCCAGGCACGTTGGTTTTCTCCCTCCAGGCTTTCCGCCTGGAGGTAGGGACTGGAGGATGGGGTCTCTGACCTCTTCATTGTCTTTTCTTAGGGCAAATTCATTCGCATCAACTTTGATGTCAATGGCTACATCGTGGGAGCCAACATTGAGACTTGTATCCTTATGGTTACTGTAACTAGAGTGCTGGGTCTAGCGGGGAGGAAGTGACCTTGATAGAGAGGAAGCTGCTCCCTGGGCCTGTTAGGACACCTCCTCTGCGGCATCAGGAAGAGTACCAGGATTGGCTCATTGAAAGCCCAACTCTGAGCTGGGTTTTTAAAAAAATATATTTTATTGATTTTTTTACAGAGAGGAAGGGAGAGGAATAGAGAGCTAGAAACACTGATGAGAGAGAAACATCGATCAGCTGCCTCCTGCACACCCCCCACTGGGGATGTGCCTGCAACCAAGGTACATGCCCTTGACTGGAATCGAACCCAGGACCCTTCAGTCTGCAGGCCGACGCTCTATCCATTGAGCCAAACTGGTGCTGGCATGAGCTGGGTTTTTCTTCACGGGCAGGATGAAGTTCAGCCTCGCCTGGGACGGGCCTATCAAAGATCATCCAGTGTGGTGCCCGGGGGTGGAGTTGGGTGAAGGCTGATTTATTTGTCCGCACACCAGCATGACAGCCTTCTCTGGGGGAGCCTTCTGACCTCCACGGGCTCGTGGGAAGGGGGCTCTTGAAATAGATAAGGTCCCAATGTGTATGCCCCTCTTTGGACAAGCTACACCCTGGAAGGGTAGAGCCAAGAGAGTTTGCTTGCATTTTATTTGGCCTCTTTGTGCCGTTCTTTGCACCTGGTGAAGTGCACTGGCCTGTGGTGGGGATAGAGGGAAGTGGAGGGGTCGCCTTCCTTCCAGCTTGCACAACTCCTCAACGTTTGCAAAGATCTTTTGGAGAAATCTCGTGCTATCCGCCAAGCCAAGGATGAGCGGACCTTCCACATCTTCTACTATCTCCTGTCCGGGGCTGGAGAGCACCTGAAGAGTGAGTCACGGCCTCTGCCGACATGGGGGCTGCTGGGCACGGGGGCTCCTGCGCATCGGGCCAGCACGCCAGTTGGGAAATAAAACTCCGGCTGAGGTCTGGGGAGGAGAGGCCAGATGAGCTCTGATTCCCAGGCCATTCTGACATGGCCTCCGTTTCTAACCATGCAGAGAAAAGCCAGGGCGGATTGTGGGTGCAGCAGCTGTGCATCACGGGCCTTGTGGGCTCCACGCGTGTCAGTTTCCCACGCTGAGGAAAGTCAGCATCCTGGCTGCTCCACAGCTCCTGGGGTCTCTCGGGGCTTAGGGGCACTACGCAGTCTCCCAGACCCCTGATGTTGCAGCACTGACCAGAGCCCTGGTTTCAGCACGTCACTGACCGCCCTTGCCTCCACCCCTCACAGCTGACCTCCTGTTGGAGCCATACAACAAGTACCGCTTCCTGTCCAATGGGCACGTCACCATCCCCGGTCAGCAGGACAAGGACTTGTTCCAGGAGACCATGGAGGCCATGAGGATTATGAGCATCCCAGAAGACGAGCAAATTGGTACAGGCTGGCCCTCCTGGGGGTGAGGGAGGGAAGGGCCAGGCTGGTCATCACTCTCTTGTGGCATCAGAGCAGCTGATGAGCCTGGGGAGAGCTTCCTGTTGGCTCTGGCTCTTGGGGAACCCTGGAGAAGCTGGGGGAAGCCTTGAGTGTGTGGGAGATGGTACCTCAGGGTTGAGTTTCAGGGTTATTTGTTCCCCGTGGAACCACAGGCATTTACACAGAGGGGAACACAGTACAGGTGCTTAATTGCCCAGAGACTACGTCTGCCCTTACATTCTGTGTCATTCGCTGAAAGTAGAATATTCCTACCTTGTCTCAGGGAGTGTGGGAGGGGCAGGGGCCGGGGGCCGGGATCTTTGCATTGGTGAGGCCTAGAATGAATAATGGTGTGGAACCTGCCTGTGTCTTCTCATTTCTCTGGGTGGTGAGGGTGAAAAGGGCCTTGAGGCTTTATTAGAAAGTTGAGGAGAGTGCACCCATTCCCTAGCATTAAGGTTGGAGCCACCTTTAATTAGCCATAGATAATATGTAATTGGATGGGCCTGGGTGTGTTCCAATAAAACTTTATTAAAATAGACAGTGGCATGGCCCTTGGGCTAGAGGCATATCCTTAGTTGATCTAGATTTAGAGGTGTTGGGAAGCGTAACAGCCCGCATCTAAGTACAGGGTTGTTCAAGCTGAGGTCTTCCAGAGGCCCTGGAGACAGCCGCACTGGCGGGAGGCAGCGAGCCCTCCAGGTGCTGAGCCCTCCACGTGGACTAGGCCACGGCCCAGTCAGGGCTTATTCCACCCTCTGCTGGGTTCTGAGCTGCCTTTGCTTGCATCCCAGGTTTGCTGCGCGTCATCTCGGGAGTTCTTCAGCTCGGCAACATCGTCTTCAAAAAGGAGCGTAACACCGACCAGGCATCCATGCCCGACAACACAGGTAACCCCGTGGTCCTCCCACTGAGTACGGGGCAGGTGCCTGGGCTCGGGTCAGCTCAGGAGGGAGCCTTGTAGGAATTCTACACGCCACTCTTTTTAATTTCTGTGTGTTACTGGCTGGCTATCACTCGCACTTTTTGTGAAACACCTGAGCGAGCACAACCCTTCTTCACGGGGGCAACATCAGAGTGAGGTAGAAAAAGCCATGATCGTGTGGACTAGGGTTTCCCTTGTTCGTCCCTGAGACCAAACCAGTTGTTTCAGTAAGACAGCGATTTCGGCTGCTTCTGCAGCTTAATGCACGCTTCACCGTGCACGCATCAGGGCCCCGGAACACTGTTGTCACCACATCTGCCTTGGCCACAGCTATTCCTGTGAGTCACTGCACATGATCCCTCTTAAGTTATCAGCCTTAATGTGCCCTGCTTAGGGGCTTTAGAAAAATGTTTAACATGTGGGTGCAGGGATTGAAAGATATTTCTGTGGGCCAGTGCTGTTCAGTCCCCTCTCATCGGGGCCTAGTGGGCTGCCTTCTCTCGGTCTTGTTTGTGGGTAAGACCTACTTGCATACTTGGCAGATGAGGCTGAGAGTGTGCAAGGGACCAATGCTGGGCCCAGGTTAGGACGCGTTCCTCCGTGCTGTGCCCGCCGGGTCGAAGGGGAAGGCTCCCGAGGCTGCTGTCCTGGTGGTGCTGGCTCAGTTACCACCACAGCTTTCTTCTCACTAGAGGCTGGGCAGAGGGACTTGTTCTCGAGTTTAATTAAAACTTTTTTCTCCTCCCCTCCTTCTCTTTGAAAAATACTAGCTGCCCAAAAAGTGTCCCACCTCTTGGGTATCAATGTGACTGATTTCACCAGAGGGATCCTCACCCCTCGCATCAAGGTGGGACGGGATTACGTCCAGAAGGCGCAGACTAAGGAACAGGTATGCGTGCCCGCTGGCAGCGGGGTTGGGCCACCGCCTCAGCGAGGGTCCTGGCAGGGGCCAGTTTGAGGGCTGCTATGGGCCATGCCTCAGTTAGGCACTGTCACATGGGTTCCCTCATTCAGTCCTTACATCAGCTCTGAGAACAAGGTCATGTTTACTCCATTAGGAACATGAGCCCTAGCCAGTTTGGCTCAGTGGATAGAGCATCGGCCTGCAGACTGAAAGGTTCCAGGTTCAGTTCTGGTCAAGGGCACATGCCCGGGTTGCGGGGGCTTGATCCCCAGTAGGGAGTGTGCAGGAGGCAGCCGATCAATGATTCTCTCTCATCACTGATGTTTCTATCTCTCTCTCCCTCTCCCTTCCTCTCTGAAATCAATAAAAATATATATATTTTTAAAAAGAACACGGGGAAGCTGACCCTGAGAAGTTCATAACATGCCCCAGGCCACTTGCCTAGAAGGGCCATCCTTAATAGAGTCTCAGGCTGCGATGTGCCTCTGCATCAAGCCGATGCTTAGACTGACTGGTCAGTGAGGACACAGGCCTGTCCGTTCTGGTCTAAAGCGAGAACTTGATGTTTCTGGTGCCAGGGTGGCTGCGGCCTCCACCATCCCTGAGGTCCGTGCCAAGCGGCTGTCTCTCCACCACCTGCTGTCTTGCTGCCTGTGGTGAGAGATGGGCAGGCATTGCCTCTGCTGTGCCTCACGACTGTGCCCGCCTCCCCGGGAGCTGAGGTCCTTCCCAGCCAGGACCACTTCTCCCCTCTGTTGGCGGTTTCTAGTTTCTGTAGTGGCGATAGGCGTGTTTAAGGTGTTACTCTCATCTCCCAGAAATATTTTGAAGTTCAAGTTGATTCGTCCTTTTCCCAGAGTGCCGTTCTCCGGTCCTCACGCTGGTGGCCAACAGCCTGCGGGCGATTCTGTGCAGAGAGAGCCAAGGACATTGTTTTCGAAAGGCGGCCTGCATAATCATTACCAACTGTTCATTTCCCTAGCAGTTAGAACCTTTGTTTTTTCATTACGAAAATGCTATACAAACAAGCACTTAAGATTGGGGAATTACAGAAAAGTCTAGAGAAGGAAAAAAAATTGCCCTAGTTCCTCCCCAACGACAGTCATTGGGCAGCTTGTTATTTCCTGTAAAGCCTTTCCTTCTTTTTATTTCAAACTTAGTTGTCACCCTGGCTTTTTATTATGGAACTTTTCGAACATTTGCAGGTAAAGTAGGGAGGACAGTGTAATGAGCCCCTGTGCCCATCACACAGGCAGCTTCAAGGGTGACTAACTCATGGCCAGTCTTGGCTCACCGTTACCCTTATCTGCGCCTCCACTCCCCACCCCCCACATTACTTGGATCAAATCTCAGACGGCTTGTCATTTCTTGTAGGTACTTCAGTATGTCCCCATTTATTTTAAAAAGGTCTTTGCAGATGTCTTTCTAAGTTACTGTGTCCGAATTGTTGGATAGTCAGGTTGTGTCAACTCTTCGTCGTTGTGAATAATGTTGCGGTGAACATGTTTGTGTGCACGAAGCTTTTCTCCCTTTTTAGGGCTGTTTCCCTGGGGGAGGGCCCTGCAGGTGAAATTACCGGGGCACAGGGTTCAGGTTTAAAGGCTCCTGGTATCTGACGCGCTGTCCCCTGGTGTTCCTCCCCGCAGGCTGACTTTGCCATCGAGGCCTTGGCCAAGGCCTCCTACGAGCGCATGTTCCGCTGGCTGGTGCTGCGCATCAACAAGGCCCTGGACAAGACCAAGCGGCAGGGCGCCTCCTTCATCGGGATCCTGGACATCGCCGGCTTCGAGATCTTCGACGTGAGCTTCCTCCTGCGGCCCCCTTGTCCTCCTTGCCGCCTCCTTGGTCTTTGGCTCCTCCTCCTTGTCTGTGAATCCTCTTTCCGCTAGTTCCACAGCAACCAAATTGGCCATCTCCTTCCTAGCCTTGGGCATAGTTTAAGCTGAAACAGGCATGCCCTTTGCCAACCGGAATGCTGGAGAGCCCTCGCCGGTTTGGCTCAGTGGATAGAGCATCGGCTCGGGGACTGAAGGGTCCAGGTTTGATTCTGGTCAAGGGCATGAATCTCGGTTGCAGGCTGGATCCCTAGCCCTGGTCAGGGCCTGAGAGGGAGGCAACCAATCGATGTCTCTCTCTCACATCGATGTTTCTCTTTCTGCTTTTCCCCTCCCTTCTCTCTAAAAATCAATGGAAAAATATCCTCAGGTGTAGATTAACAAAAACAAAAGAGATGCTGGAGAGAATGGGACTTTTAGCTGGCAACCTGGGGGGGCTTCATGGGCAGGTCTTTCTGTGGATTTATTCTTCTAGGAAATATTTATTGAACTTTGGGACGAGACATTGCCCCTGCCCACAAGGACTTTGAGACCTTGTAGGAAAAAGCTGATAGTTTTGGTAAATCAGAGGTTCTTAACCCGAGGGCCCATGGTAGATTCCAGAGGAACCAGGCCCTTGGGTGGGGTAAACATTACCTCTGTTTTTCACCAGCCTCTCATTGAAATGACACATTTTTTCCATTGTGAATTGAGCAAACTGCACCAGCCACAGCTGCACTGGGAGTAGGTTTTCCTATGTTGCGGTTGTGACAGAAACGTTATAATATTGTGTATGTTCATTTCTACTTCAAAACTTTAAGAGTTACCAAGCCCTTGTGCTTGTTGATAAAGAAGCATAATATATTGCTGTGTCTCAGTATTTTGATAATTATATTATAACATAACTTCTTTCATAATTCATCTATTTTATGCGTTTTAAAGTATTATTCTTAGAAGGGCTTGACTAGGCTGCTAGAGAGGTCCTCGGGCCTCAGGAAATGAAGAACCTCTGCTGCTGGTGTGATAAGGGAAGGCCCCTAATCACTTAGGCTCCGCTTGGGCAGCATTGAGGTGTCCCAGCAGGTCCTTCCTGAATCCCTGTTCCACTCCTTCCGAAGGGGCAGTGGGCATGGCCCATGGTGGGTGTGGCCCCACGGTGGGCAGCCCCCTGACACTGCTCTCCCTCCTTGCAGCTGAACTCCTTCGAGCAGCTCTGCATCAACTACACCAACGAGAAGCTGCAGCAGCTGTTCAACCACACCATGTTCATCCTGGAGCAGGAGGAGTACCAGCGCGAGGGCATCGAGTGGAACTTCATCGACTTCGGGCTCGATCTGCAGCCCTGCATCGACCTCATCGAGAAGCCAGTAAGAGCCATCCCTGCTCAGATCTCAGACCCGGCCTGGCCTCAGTCGTTCCCTCTGGGGACCCTGTTCTTACCTCCCACCCATGCTGGATGTGGGTGTCTGTCTAGTCCTACCGTCCGAGCAACCTGGAGGCGTAAGCTCTGGGCTTAGATCTGGTGCCTGGCAGCCTGGGGCAGCTGCCGACCAGGTGTGGATGGGGCTGGTGCCTGGGTTTCCTGTCTTCAGCCCCAGAAGACCACCCAGTATCTACTCGAGGGGTGAGCTCAACAAGCCTTTCTTTGTCCTGAAGAAACAGGCAGGCTTTTATGTAGCAGGATCCTAGCCCCAGATGCTTTCGCTATGTGGGGTTGTGTGGACCCAGGTTGCTGAATGCTGCTTCTGGCACATGCGGAGGCTCAATCTGTCCTCTCAGGACTGACCCGGCACCGGACTCCTGTCCCACAGCACTGACTGTCGGTGGATGCGGGAGCTAGAAAGCCCTTCCCCTTTGCCATTGGTTTCAATGGAGAGCTCCACCCGGTGTGGTGTGGGTTAGGTTTCAGGGCTGTGCTCTTTTGGAGCCCAAGACGTTTCTGTGTGCGGATTATGTCTTGATGAGGATTCAGTGCACTGAACTCACGTTCTCCCCGAATCCTGGGCTGCTCCAGAACGTGTGCACCAGACGGACACTGAAGTGTTACGTGGTCCGAAGGCCTGGGAAGGAGTTTGTGCATTTTTAGAGTGTTACTCAAAGGTGGGGTTTGAATCTCTCCGTCATCCTGGCATGGAACAGTTTACTTCTTTTGTGATGAGCTTGTGGTATTCAGTGGAGTTTTCCAGTGAACAAGAATGCATCTGGCTTTGCGTCTTGCCAGCAGTCTCCACGGTGCACTCTGTATGGGCAGCTCAGGGGCTCTGCCGCACTTTCTCTTCCTAAAAGTCACGTCTCACCACATGATTGTGCAGACGGAGCGTGTGGGGTGATGTCGCAGAGTGACTCCAGGGGCTGGGGTGTCAGTTGAGGGTAGCCCCTGGGCACATGGATCGGGGTCTGCACAGTCCAGGAAGCCCATCACGTGACTTCAGAGCACTGGTGTGGAGAATCCCTGTGATGGATCATTGGATTGAGGTGTGTCGGCCACAGCCTAGACCTCAGAAGTTTCTCTTTAAATTAGAATCCTCACATGGAGTGCTTTTAGTAATGCTCCTTTTTTTTTTCCTGTGGGGGAAGTGTGCCCACCTTCTGGTGAGATTCTGGGGTTCTGAAAACTCCCGGAAACCCCAGGCTTTGGTCTCTTGTGAGGGGAGGACTGGGGTGGGGCTCCCACGCACGCTTACCTGGGTGATGCTGTGCTTCCTCCAGGCAGGCCCCCCTGGCATCCTGGCCCTGCTGGATGAGGAGTGCTGGTTCCCCAAGGCCACCGACAAGAGCTTTGTGGAGAAGGTGGTGCAGGAGCAGGGCACTCACCCCAAGTTCCAGAAGCCCAAGCAGCTGAAGGACAAAGCTGATTTCTGCATCATCCACTATGCCGGCAAGGTGAGTGGGGCGTGCACAGGAAGTGCGGCTGGACCTTCTCAGGAGGATGGGAGGGACTCCCAAGAGCATGAGCCAGGCAGCCCCAGGGCAGGGATGGGGCATAGCATTCTCGTCCAGTGATGCGTCCGATAATGTGCTGGTGGCAGTAGTCAGCATTCACACAGCTGTCCCATCTTGCAAAGCCCCGTCACGTGCTGCACTTCATCAGAAGCTCCCGCCATCCTGTAAGGCACTCGGGGGTAATGCTGTGTGTGTTGTTCTTAGGCACATTTTCTAGTGCGGATATGAGATTTGTGCTAAAGGCACGGGCTTTTGGCTCCTCATCCTCTCTGAGCCTTGATTGTCTCATCTGGAAAATGGGGGCGACTCCCACCTTACAGGGTCACATTTGTGAGCCTGTGAAGCCCAGCACTGGGCACAGGTCAGTGCTCTAGGCAGGGCCTCTCAGCGTCCGCACTGCCAGTAGTTATTGTCGGGGACTGTCTTGTGCTGTGTAGAATGTTTAGCAGCATCCTCGGCTTCTTCCCACTAGAGGTCAGTAGCACCCTCCCTACAGCAGAAATATCTCCAGACCTTGCCAAACAGTCATTATGGGGAGGTGCGGGTGTGGCTGAGTGGTGAAAGCTTTGTTACTGCCAGTGTGACCCGGTGAGGAGAGCCGGTGAGGAGAGCCGGGAGCTTCCACAGCACTGCTTCTGAGCCACACGCGTCCACGCCCACTGCTCCGGCACGTGGCCCCACCGCCCGGCCCTCTGGGCCCTCTGACTTCGCTCCTCACGTTCCTAGGCTGTTGAAGCAACTCTTGACTAAACTACCCATTAAAAAAACAAAAACACTGTTTCTGCAGTTTCTAAGGTGATGCCCCTGAGCCTGCACCTCTACTTCCGCCTGTTAGAAATGCACGGGCAGTGACCACACAGGAGGCTTTTGTTGAGCGTTGTTGATAATGCAAAAACGGCACACCCGAACCCCATTGGGGGAGGGGGGTCTGAACAATGATGAAACTGGCCGTGCGCATCCACCCCCGGGCACCTGGGCTGTGCCGCAGCAGCCAAGAGGACCAGCAGGCTGGCTGTGCGCAGGTGGCCAGGGCACTGGCCTGGGGTTTGTCATCTCCTGGGACGTAAATCTGCTCCTGGAAAAAAAGAAGCCACATCACCATGTCGTTGACAGTAGTGCACGTGACCGCCAGCCAGAGCACAGCAGTCTGCCCTGGGCTGTGGTGTGGGCTGGACAGAGGGGGCCAGGGCGGCCTGCTGCTCTGCTCTCACTGTTCTGGGGTCTTTGCAATGAAGATACAACATGTTACTTGTATTTTTAAGAACATATTTCAGAAAAGATAAGAATACATGCTCATTAGAGAAAACGTGGACATCCTGAAAAGACAAAAGGCAAAAATGTCCTATTACTAAAAAGTAATATTAAACATTTTGGTATATGTCTTTCTAGGATATTTCTTTATTGTCATATTACCTAAAAATGAAATTAAAAAAAAACCCACCCAGAATATTCTATTGTGTAGCTGCAGCATAGTTTTCTTAGTCTGGTTGGCTGGGTAATTGCGTTGTTTTAAATTGTTTGCTGTCTGTGTAACACCTCAGGAAACATCTTTCTTGCTGGTCCCTTGTCCTTGTCACTCATCATTTCCTTCTTAGGGATAGAAACACCGGGTAAAGGGGTGTTCATGTGTTTTAACTTGCCCACACATGTCCTCCGAGAGACTGTGGTGTCACGTCCCCAGAGCAGCCTGTGACTCAGGACTCTGGCTCTTGCAGGTGGATTACAAAGCCGACGAGTGGCTGATGAAGAACATGGACCCCCTGAACGACAACATCGCCACGCTCCTGCACCAGTCCTCGGACAAGTTCGTCTCGGAGCTGTGGAAGGATGGTATGTCCTTTGCCCCCACCCCGTCTCCCTGTGGCTACAGCGGGGCTCTCCCCACCTTTGCAGTGGCTGAGCCACAAAACAAGGGGTGCGTCTCCACCTGACAGAGTCTGAGGGGGGGATTGTATCTCCCATGACAGTGTCTCTTTGAGCCAAAGGGCTGAGGCTGCCCTTGAGTGCCTTTGAGTGTGCTGCATAGCCATTTCCTCTCAGGGCTTTGCTGTCCGCAGGCAAGCCACAGCGCTTCCCACGTGTGGGAAGTCACAGGTGGCCCAAAGCCCGGCCACGCAGGTTCCTGTCCACGCCTCCCTGCGCTGCCGCCTCTCCTGGGTAGGCTGGTGGCTTGGAGCTGTGCTTTCTCACGGTCCCATCGGTCTCTCCTCCCTCTGCCTGGGTTTTGCTTTAACCTCTCTGTTGCAGAGATGCAGAGCACTCAGAGAGCCTATTTCTATCAACGCTTTCCCATTCTCCACGTAGAACCAGGTGACTGGCCACCCGAGTGGCGGCCCTTGTGTGTGGTGCATCCAGGGCTGTGGCAAATGCTTCCGCTACGTCGTCCTGCCTGTTGGCTCTCCTGCCTGACTGCCCCGCCCTGGTCTGCCCGGCCTTGTGGGAAGGCTCCGCCCATCGCAGGCCCCTGGGAGAGAACCAGCCAAATCAGGAGACCTCACGTTACAGATCTTAAAGGACAAAACGTTGTTTAAAAACCCATATGCTCTTCAGAGCTCCACTTGGCTGGCGTTTGAAGGTGGCGTCTTACTGCTTGAACGGCTCAGGGGTCTCAGCATGAGGTGTAGTGTGAAGCTGCCTGTGCATGTGCCTCTGAAATAAAATGGCATCTGTGTGTTCCTTCACCCAAAACTCCACAAGCCCCGCACCTGCCTCCAGGGGGCAGCACAGGCCCACAGGAAGCCGGTTATTATGCATATTTGATCTTCTCTGGGCAAGCTGAGTGGCCCTGGGTGTAGAAGGTCAAAAATGCCTCCCATTTTAATTGGTTCATCAGGTCCATCTCACTCCTGGCTTCTGTCTTGAGTTTCTGTCCTCCTTGCTGTCTTCAAATAAATAATCGCGATCTGGCCATAAAGGCACAGGGAACAGACTGTCACAGAATTCGTAACCTTTGCATCTTGCAGCGGAAGGCTCCCGGTTTAACATTGGCTCTTGCTTAAACCTGACCTTAGGTTGCTGGCTGCTTTGGGTTCGTTTGTTGCTTTGTTTATGCCGTGGAGGAAGCAGTTCATTTCATCGCTTCTGTGCATGAGTCACGGTGACAAGGGCAGCTCCTCAGAGGGTTGGTGCAGATGATAAAGACCCTTGAGCTCAGAGACAGAGCAAGTCGCAGAGTGTGAGGAATCTTGAGTGGAACGGGCACAGTTGGTTGTGGTTCTGTGGAGGACTCCACTTCGGACGCCACCACGCAGCTCTAGGTCCCGGGTTTAGAGAGCGCTGCCTGGGCGGTCCCCGATGGCGAACCATGAGTGCTGAGTGCTGAGTGCTGTAGACGATGGCACATAGCTCTGGTGCCCCACCTGCCTCCTAGGCCCGTGCTCAGGTGAAGGGCAATGGAATTCAGGGTACTGATTTTTTTTTCCAACTATGACCATAGGACTACAGGATCCTGTAAGACAAGTTTTCACACCACCCAGAGCCAGGGAAGGAGAGCTAGGCTCACTCTTCCAAACACATGGCGAGCTTTACTGTCTCTGGGAGTAGCTGCTCCAGTGGGCTGAGGATAGGTGATGTGGACAGAGCTATGGCTGCTGCCCAGGAGAGACCAGTCTCGGCGGCTTTCAGCTCTTCCCCCTTTCCTGCTTCCTGCTCATGAGGTCAAGTGTGCTCCTCACTGGGGATGACTGTGGACTAAGCAGAAAGGCTCCTGCTGTTCTGTAGTCTCACGTCTTTTTCTGTCCAGATGTCTGTCTCTCTCCTGCCCTGCGGGGACCGCTGGGTACTCACGTGCTTTTGCGTGCTCTCTGTAGTGGACCGCATCATCGGCCTGGACCAGGTGGCCGGCATGTCAGAGACGGCGCTGCCCGGGGCCTTCAAGACACGGAAGGGCATGTTCCGCACCGTGGGGCAGCTCTACAAGGAGCAGCTGGCCAAGCTGATGGCCACGCTGAGGAACACCAACCCCAACTTCGTCCGCTGCATCATCCCCAACCATGAGAAGAAGGTGCGGGCGTCCCGCCCTGGTCTGTCTCTCCAGCAGCAGTGGTTCCTCCCTCACAGCACTCCGGGCTCCCAGGGGGTGGGCTGCACTTGAAGTTGCATTGCCGCCTGGTGGCGCCGTCTTGTAGCCTCTCCAGGACTTGCATCGTGTAACTTAGCTAACATCAAAGCCCGCGGATTGCTGGGACTCCTGAGGCTTTGGCCCTTTAGAGTCAGAGGGGACCCCCACCCTTCTCTGTGAGTTCCTAGGCATGGCAGCAAGACCACACGCATGTGTTTTCTCTAGTCTGGCAAACTGGATCCCCACCTGGTGCTGGACCAGCTGCGCTGCAACGGGGTTCTCGAGGGCATTCGGATCTGCCGCCAGGGCTTCCCCAACCGCGTGGTCTTCCAGGAGTTCCGGCAGAGGTGAGTGGGGCCTGCAGGCCTCCCGGCAGGGCCTTCCAGCAAGGAAGCCTCTTCCTCGGCCACCGAGCGCCGAGGTCTGGCCAGCTCCTCACGCTCCTTCTCTGCTCCACCCTCTACATCAAAATGGATCCCCCTGCTTTTCTTACGAAAGTAATCTTGCTGGCTTTCATGCCTAACCACTGCGGGGCCTGGCACTGTTTGCTCCAGTTAGAGGCGCTGTGCAATTTACAGAGATCAGCCAGACTTGAGCATTAAAGGAACATTAGGACACGGAAGTCATAGAACACTGCAGCTTCTCGTCATGTGTGCAGAGAGGCGTGTTCATGACACTGTCCTATTTGCCTAGTGACTGTGTTTAGTGACAGTTGCTATCACGACCAACCCTCTATTTCTTGGACCATCCTGTGTATTGGCAGTGCCCAGCAGCATGTCAGGAAGAGATGAGTGGCCTTCTGGGATTATAGACGTGGAGACCGGGCAATTAGTAAACAGAAAGTCCAACCGAAAGCTCACCTTTGAGTGAGTTAAATAGTCCATCGTGAGTTTTCGTTCACGTGCCGGGAAACGCCGAGGTTTCCTGTGCCATCAGCCTAAAAGAAGGGCAGGGTGGCATTCTCCAAATGCCTTCTTTTCTTCTTTTCTTTTTTATTGCTTAACGTATTACAAAGTGTCTTCTTTTCTTGAAACGTGGAAGGAACTCTACGTCTGCCGCACTGTTGGGGTGGCCCTCTCTCATGGATATTCCAGGCCACATGCATTGAACGGGGATTAATGATCCGGCTTCTCTTCTCTTCCTTAGATACGAAATCCTGACGCCCAATTCCATCCCTAAGGGCTTCATGGATGGGAAGCAGGCGTGTGTGCTCATGGTGAGTTGAGCTCCCTTTGCTTGCAAGGACCTTTGGCTGGTGCGCGCTCACATGGCCAGTGCCCGTCTGACTGGGGGGGGTGCCCTGTGGGTCACGTGACACCCATACTCTATTGGCCATCCGATTCTCCAGGTCCCGTTCTGCCAGGTTCCCTGCCAGGTTCCCTCTGCATTCCCTTCTCTAATTCCCACAGCTCTATTGTGAGGAAGGTATTATTATTATTTGCTCTGTTGTTAGCTCTTTTTTTTTTTTTTAATTAAAGCATCCCCATTCTATAGCTTAGGAGACGTGAGCTCATAGAGGGTAAGGCCGAGGATCACTTCCTATTAAACCTGGGCCTGGCCTGTTCTGGAGTATGTTCCTGTCCGTGACCACGATGCTGGTGCCTGGTTGGAGGGTGGCAGCTTGGGCTTTTGAAGAGCATGACTGTAGTATGCAGAGGCAGGGGAGGAGGAAGAGAGGACTTCACATTCCCTTTAATGCTGAGGTTCTGTGTTTTCCTCAAGTCTGACTTGCAACCCTGCCCATGCTGGAACCCTCATGCCCCTCTTCCTAGCATCCCCTGAGCCCCAGGATAAGCAGAGAAGCAGAAGCTCCAGGACTGACCCTATCTTACCTCTCCCTCCACACACACACACACACACACACACACACACACTCCCCACCCGAGGCAGAATCTCAGCATTCACTGATTGAGGGCTCTGGGTGGCACGCAATACATGGCCTGCTCTCCCCTGTCTAGATCAAAGCCTTGGAGCTGGACAGCAACCTGTACCGCATCGGCCAGAGCAAGGTCTTCTTCCGGGCTGGCGTCCTGGCCCACCTGGAGGAGGAGAGGGACCTGAAGATCACTGACGTCATCATCGGGTTCCAGGCCTGCTGCAGGGGCTACCTGGCCAGAAAGTGAGTTCCAGAGACACCCAGGAGGAGGGAGGTCATAGCCCGCCCAGTCCCCTAGGCTGCCCTGCACTCAGCTCTTCAAACCCTCCTGGTGCAGAGGGTACCTTAGGAAGCTGTGGCTTGGGAGCCCTAATGCCAGTCAGGTGTCTGCCTAAGGGAGGCCCAGGTGGCTCTCCCTGATCCCTTGCTTCCTGGATTTCCGCCTGATGTTTAAAGTGACCAGGTTGACAGGTGGTGAGTGTGCTTGGATTTCCCTGCCGGGAAGGCTCCCGCTCACTGGTATTTCTTGCTGTGTCCGTCATGTGGGGATGACACCCGGAGCCTGGCTGTCCCCAGAGCACTCCGAGTTCCCAGGGGAGGAGGCTGCCCTTGGGGCTCACCTGCTGCAGGACATTGGTCTCCTGAGCCCAGGGCCATAGGTTGCAGCCTAAGCTCCGAGCTCATCCAGGAGCCCCGCTAGTGGCTGTCTTGAGGGTGAGAAGCTGAAGTCAGTAGATCGACTGAATGACCAGTGATCACTCTTGGCTTGGATCTGCAGTTAGTGCACAAGCTCTTCCACCTCGTGAAGGAGGGTGGGCCTGTGACCCAGGCCCTTGCCACCCTCTGCAAGGTTACCCGTCGGACTCAACCCCAAGGCCAGCCTCTCTCTTTCTGTCCTGAGGTGCCCAGGCAGGGTCATCCCTCCGGAGAAACTTCTGGGAGCAAGGTCAGGACTGACAGGTTAGAGGTCTGCCCCCTGCCCTGAGGTGCTGACTGTGCCCCTCGCCCACAGGGCCTTCGCCAAGCGGCAGCAGCAGCTGACGGCCATGAAGGTCCTGCAGAGGAACTGCGCCGCCTACCTCAAGCTGCGGAACTGGCAGTGGTGGCGGCTCTTCACCAAGGTGGGTCCTGGACGGGCCTCCCGTCGGGGCTCATGCCCTGAGGCGTTTTGCCTTTGCCTACCCCATGCCTGGCAGCATGACTTCAGGGTGGCCCTGCCCATGGGGTCCGGGGCATGTGAGCTGTGGTGCTTGTCCGGTGTGGGTGGCCATGGCCTGCTGACAGGCTGGCCTAGAGTGGCTCACACAGCAGCTTCCACGATGGAAAGCCCACCTGCCACGGCCACACGTGTCTTGGGCACTGCCCTCCCACCAAATTGATTCCAGAAAGATTGCCCCCGTGTGTACCCAAAGTGTGCCTGGTCATCCCTCACATTTCCACGGTGAGGGGAAAGCCTCATGGCTGTTGCCCGGACAGACGTCTTCAGCTGAGCATGTCTGTCTCCATCTCCTCTCCTAGGTCAAGCCGCTGCTGCAGGTCAGCCGCCAGGAGGAGGAGATGATGGCCAAGGAGGAGGAGCTGGTGAAGGTCCGAGAGAAGCAGCTGGCTGCGGAGAACAGGCTCACGGAGATGGAGACCCTGCAGTCCCAGGTGAGTGTCTGTGGACCCGCTCAGACAGTGCAGCTGGTCCCAGTGCTGCCACCTGCTGGCCCTCTGCAGGAGAGGCACGTTCAAGGAGATGTTTCCCTAGGAAACGGTCAATCTCTCTGTAGACTTCATTCAGGGTTATGTGATGTAGGGAGGCTGCCCAATGGGATGGAAAGCTCGTGAGTGTTGGGTTTGAGGCCCAGCTCCAGCACTTAATCTTGGTGGGCAGCTCCTGTCATAGCGGTAAAGGATGGAGGACATGATAGTTAGAAAGTGGCTGGGAACTTAGCACTTCCAAGATGGAAACTGCTCTTGTCAGCACAGTCCTCCCTCTGGAAGCCTGAGCTAAGGAACGTCTGCCCTAGCGCGGCTTGAGCAGGCTGAAGGAACTTGCATTTTGCACATGTTGTTTGCAGCTCATGGCAGAGAAGTTGCAGCTGCAGGAGCAGCTGCAGGCTGAAACGGAGCTGTGTGCCGAAGCCGAGGAGCTCCGGGCCCGCCTGACGGCCAAGAAGCAGGAGCTGGAGGAGATTTGCCATGACCTGGAGGCCAGGGTGGAGGAGGAGGAGGAGCGCTGCCAGCACCTGCAGGCGGAGAAGAAGAAAATGCAGCAAAACATCCAGGTAACCCAGCTCCGCCCCCTCTGGACACCAGGCACGGGGAGGAGGGGACAGGGTGCTGTGAGGAGCAGTGACGCTGGAACTGGAGAGAACACGGAAATGGAAGTGCCATGGTGGGCCGATCCTCCCCCTTTTGTCTACTTGGGACAATCTTTGAGGGGCTTTCTCTTTGGGGCAGTTGTCTCTCAAACGTGTGCCTCAGCTCTCCATGTGCCGCCCAGCTGAGCACAAAGTCAGTTTTATTTCCCGGCCCAGTCCTGTGCCGGCCACTCTGAGGGGCAGAGGGCGATCTGCTCTGCTCTCTGGCATGTCCTCACGGCGGGGTGCTTCCTAAGGGAAGCACCTCAGAACAAGCGACCCCATGCCTGGACCAGGCTTCTTGTCTGCATGCCCCAGTCTTAACTGTGTGACCCCACGTCTGGGTGGGCCACGTCTCAGCCACCCCACGGGGCTTGTGTGGCCCACCCTCCTCACGTCCCTCGGCTTTGTGACAGGAGCTGGAGGAGCAGCTGGAGGAGGAGGAGAGCGCCCGCCAGAAGCTGCAGCTGGAGAAGGTGACCACCGAGGCCAAGCTGAAGAAGCTGGAGGAAGACCAGATCATCCTGGAAGACCAGAACTGCAAGCTGGCCAAGGTGAGGCCTCGTGCGGGACGCGGGCTATGGAGGGCGGGCCAGGCCCAGGCCTCAGCCTCCCCTCCCCTCCCCTCCCCTCTGCTGTCTGCAGCACTGCGGCGTCTGCTCAGGAGCAGATTCTTCCTGTGCCCCCTCGTGGCTGTCCCTGGCCCCCGGGTGCCAGGGTCATATTTGAAGGGATGCTTCCCAAGGGACAGGTTTGACATTTCTTCTCAGAAAAGCTCCTCATAAGCTCCTGACTTGGTAGAGCTGAACCATTGGTGTGGCTTTGCACGTTAGTCACCAGTGCGGTCTGGGCCCCTCGGTGGCTTGGCATTGAGGTGTGAGTGCTTCTCCTTAGCCTTCTCCAGGTGGGGACTGTTTCTTTTGAGAACCAAGTTGGGTTCCTGTCCGGTGATGAGCAGATCGAAGCTGGAGAGCGAGCTAGAGGAGAAGGAGGGGCACGGTCAGAATGCCCTCCTCGGTCCCGAGGGCTGGGGGCAGTCAGAGTGGCAGGATGCCTGCCCGCAGCTCTGACACAGGGGCCAGGTGCTCCTGCTGAGTGACGGCCTGTATCTATTATGGCGGCTGTGCTGTTGTGGGAAGACCCTACGGAGATCAGGACTCCAGGGGTGGCCACACCATGGAGACTATGAGGGGAGCAGCCTAGGGCACTTTGGGACATGAGGAGGTGGGAGGTCATAGCCCGCCCAGTGGACAAGCACGAGGCCTGGAGAAGGTGGTGCCTGAATTCCCTCACCCTGCTGCCCGGAAACCTTGCTTACCCAGGCCCAAAGAGATAATCCAAGACGGGCTTGGGTACCCACGTTTGTCGATCAAGGAAGCTTATCCGGCTCTTTAAAGGGAGGTAGTGACCTTACAAAGTGACCCATTTGATCCAGGGAGTCCTAATGAGTCGAATGTTTAAGTCCTTGTCCTTCCATTCAGTCCTAAACTTCTGGACGAGGCATACTTTGAAGAGACCTAGTGTCTGTGCTCAGCCAACACTAAGCTCTGACCACACTCACACACTGCATACCCTCACACACTGTGCTCCCTTACACACCGTGCACCCTCACACACACTGCACATCCTCACACACACCGCACACCCTCACACACACCGCCCTCACACACACCGCACACCCTCACACACACCGCACACCCTCACACACACCGCACACCCTCACACACACCGCGCACCCTCACACACACCGCGCACCCTCACACACACCGCGCACCCTCACACACACCGCGCACCCTCACACACACCGCGCACCCTCACACACACCGCGCACCCTCACACACACCGCGCACCCTCACACACACCGCGCACCCTCACACACACCGCGCACCCTCACACACACCGCGCACCCTCACACACACCGCGCACCCTCACACACACCGCGCACCCTCACACACACCGCGCACCCTCACACACACCGCGCACCCTCACACACACACCGCACCCTCACACACACCGCGCACCCTCACACACACCGCACACCCTCACACTGCACCTCCTCACATCTGCACCCCCAACCCCACAGGAGAAGAAGCTGCTGGAAGACAGAATAGCCGAGTTCACCACCAACCTCACGGAAGAGGAGGAGAAATCGAAGAGCCTCGCCAAGCTCAAGAACAAACACGAGGCCATGATCACCGACCTGGAGGGTAAGAGGGTGATGGGCAGGAACCCGAGGCATCCACCACTCAGGGCCAGGTTGGTGTCACTGCCGAGAGTGGAAGCGCCCGGCTAGTGTCATGCCCACTCTACATGGGTGAGGCACAAGGTCCGCAAGACCTAGGGCCCAGCATCTTGTCCCGATGGGACTCTGGGCCAGCAGGCACCGGTGCTGTGTAGTTGGGAGGGAGCTACCCCTAAGAGAGGAGTGTTCAGGGTAAAGCCCTGGCATTTCTATAGTGCACCATGGCTTTCACCAGCTTTGGAGACTTCCCAAGAGGCTCTAGGCCTCCCCCTCCACCCCTACCCAGCCTGCGCTTCCTGGCTGTGTCATCTTGTGCCTCTCACTTCATCTCCATGAACTTTAGTTTTACTCGCTTCCAAGGGGACACAGCGAAAGGGCATTTGTGAGAACTAAAGGGTCTAATGCTGTGGACACGCTGTGTGTACTATCAAATGCTAGATCCATATTGCAAGGTCCCTGCTTGTCTCCCTGTGCCCTGGGGATCTATGGTGAGGAGAATGGGGTGGACCTGCAGAACTGTGGCTGTCTGTGGACCCCTTGCTCCTCCCCCTTGAGTGGAGTGGACTCGGGTGATAGGGGAAATCATGGAACTCTGAGCTTGTGCCAGAAACCACTGCGCCCTCTGCAGAGACGCAGGGCAGGCCAGTGTGTCCAGGGCAGCAGGTGGGTTGGACAGACACAGGACCTGGCAGCTCATGGTGATGTTCTTTCCTTCATCCTAGAGTTGGTATGAGTGTCTGTATTGTGACCCTTTAACCCTCATGTGTATTTTATAATATGCAGTGTTTATGTAAGAATTAAAAATAGCCCAGCCGGCATGGCTCAGTGGTAGAGCGTTGACCTATGAACCAGGGGGTCACGGTTCGATTCCTGATTAGGGTACATGCCTAGGTTGCCGGCTTGATCCCCAGTGTGAGGCATGCAGGAGGCAGCCAATCAATGGTTCTCTCTCATCATTGATGTTTCTATCCCTCTTCCCCTCTCCCTCCCTCTCTGAAATCAGTAAAAATATATTTTTAAAAAAGAATTAAAAACAAAGACAGCAAGGTCTATGGCCACTAAGGGCTTTGTCAGCTTCTCCCCGTTCTTCCTTCTCAGAGCGCCTCCGAAGAGAGGAGAAGCAGCGTCAGGAGCTGGAGAAGACCCGCCGGAAGCTGGAGGGAGACTCCACGGACCTCAGCGACCAGATCGCCGAGCTCCAGGCTCAGATCGCCGAGCTCAAGATGCAGCTGGCCAAGAAAGAGGAGGAGGTCCAGGCTGCCCTGGCCAGGTGAGCCAGAGCGTCAGCCACCAGGGGGCCAGAGCCAGCACTTCCTGCGCTGCCTGCTGTGGGCCTTGGTGCCTCAGTGAGCTGTGAGCGCTTGCTCTGCTGTTGTCATGGAAACCAGTTCACAACAAAACATTTCCTGTCGTTTGTTTGTAATCCCCAAAAGTCATCCATAATATCACCAAGCCATTGACTATAGGCATGCTTTTTTAAAAAAAAATAGACTATTTCTTAGAGCAGTTTTAAGCTCACGACAAAATTGAACCAGCAGTATAGAGAATTTTGATACCCTTCACCACCACCCCCATAAAACACACACACACACACACACACAGTCTTCTCCCACAATCAGCATCCTACACCAGAGTGGTATACATTTGTTACAGTCGATGAACCTACATTGATACATCATTATCACCTAAAATCTGTGGCACATTTGTATTTTTATTGTTTTGCAGTCTTCATGGACTGTAGCGATTTATTTCTTTATTTATTTAATATTTGAACTTCTCTTTATGTTGAAAGCACTAGAATTCAGTTTGGAAAATGAAATGATTTCTCTGAGGTTTTCCCGTACTCAGAGTGGCATTGCCCTTAACTCTTTGGCATGGTGTGCCTCAGGTATTGATTTTGCTGAGTGAGGCTCCTAAGGGCCAGAACGCAGACCACCACAAGTGGCTTTGGCTGCTTTTCTCTAAAACCTTATCTGCAAACTCTGCTCCTTAAAGGTGAATGGCCTCATCTTGGTGTTGGTTTCTTTGGCAGAGTGGAGGAAGAAGCCGCCCAGAAGAACATGGCCCTGAAGAAGATCCGTGAGCTGGAATCTCAGATCTCTGAACTGCAGGAAGACCTGGAGTCTGAGCGTGCTTCTCGGAATAAAGCTGAGAAGCAGAAGCGGGACCTTGGGGAAGAGCTGGAGGCTCTGAAGACAGAGTTGGAGGACACCCTGGATTCTACGGCTGCCCAGCAGGAGCTCAGGTGTGTCATGGGGCAGACTGGCCAAGCCACAGACGGGAAAGGAGGCCGAGGCCTGGAAGGGGTGTTTCCCAGGCCTGTGAATACACACAGAGTGGGTGTGAATGCACACAGTGTGTGTGTGAATACACAGAGAGCCTGGAAGCTGTAGGTTCCTCAGTATCTTGAAGTGTGGGTGAGACAGGCTGGGCTTTAAGGCTGAAGGGTAGGAAGCCTGTGCAGTGCCTACGCCTGTAGAGGATGGACAGCTGGGGCAGGAGGCCCAGTGCACTGGCTGGCCCCAGGGGCAGCCCCACCCCAGGCTCCCTGGCCTCCATTCTGAGGGCATTTCTCTCCAGGTCCAAACGTGAGCAGGAAGTGAATATCCTGAAGAAGACCCTCGAGGAAGAGGCCAAGACCCACGAGGCCCAGATCCAGGAGATGAGGCAGAAGCACTCACAGGCCGTGGAGGAACTGGCCGAGCAGCTGGAGCAGACAAAGCGGGTGCGTGGGCTTCCCCCAGGGACGGGCTCTGTGACTTCAGCTGGGGGGTCTGGCACCTTTCGGGGCGGGTCCTCCTGGAGACTGGCTGCCTCTCCGGGCCAGTCCTGTAGGACAGAGCAGCTCCCCAGCTAGACTGCCGGCTCAGGGATCAGAGTTCAGCTCCGGCCCTCAGCGGCTGTGTGACTTTGGCAGATAGTTACCTCCATGCCTCGGTTTCCCCCTCTGTAAAGGAGGTAATGATAGGCCTGTCTTATACGTTTATGTGACAATTGGAGTTAATGACATGTGAAGCACTTAGATGGCATTGAAGCACTTAGGGGCTTGGTACGTTGTTCAAATACAGTTATTATTTGTTCAACAACCTGACGAGAAAGCTTCCAGGAATTGGAGCAACCCTGAACCTGAGTTCCACAGGGCCTGAGGGTTCCTTTTCTGAAGTCTGGGTCCCCTTTGAACACCTCCCACCTGGAGTCTTCTGGGGAAAACCCTGGGGACGTTAATCCCAGCTGGTTTCTCTGCCAGGAGCTGATGGCCTGGCAGTTCCCTAACAGGACAAGTCCTGCCTCCTGTGGCTCCCAGCTCCCAGCCACTCTCAGTGGCAGCTCACACGGTCAGAGCTCTTCTGTGTGGCAACCTATGAAGTGTTTCCTATAAAATATTTTAGAACCCTGGCCAGTGTGACTTCATGATTAGAGCATCGGCCCATGCGCCAAAGGGTCGTGGGTTCCATTCCCCGTCAAGGGCATGCAAGTTTGATCCTCAGCTCTGCCTGTGCCCCATCTAGGAGACAATCAATTGATGTATCTCTCACATTGATGTTTCTCTCTCTCATCCTCCCTCCCTCTCTCTAAAAAAAAAAAAAAATCAATGGAAAAAATATCGTTGGGTGAGCATTAACAACAACAAAAATTTAGAAACAAGTCTTGTCCATCTGTCTCCCTTCAACTTCCATCCAGTTCTGCAGATTGAAACCTTTCTTTGACCTTTAGCTGTTTTACCCAGCATTCCTTTGCATTCACGGTTTACCCTTGAACTTGCCCAGTACCCGGTGGCCAGCGTAATGCAGACTAGAATGGGATTGTCATGTTTGTTCTGTAAACTCCACTTTATTTTTTGGAAGAACATTACATCATTACTTTGAACATCAAATTTGAAAGAGGCTTTACTGGATGTCTAACTGAACAGTTATAATTTCCTTTACTCTGTAATATCATCACTAATGCCTTCATATCAGCAGTGACAACATCTTACATGTTAACATTTCCTCTACCCATGAGAGGGGCTGGGCAGGGGTTGGTTTAGAGGTGGAGAAGCTGAGGCCTCAGAGATGAGGACACGTGCTGGTGTCACGCACGGGTGTCACGCACCGGCTGAGTGATGAGTACTGATCACGTGTGAGCCTTCTGAGTCTGGGGCGGTGGCAAGCAGGCCACCTCCCAAACTTACCCAACATCATTTTTCGGCAGAGGCAGCGGTTCTCCCGATGGTACTAGAAAGACCAGCCTCGTGACGGGGCGTGGGTGATGCCCCTCTCACACCTTTGCTTCCTTCCCTACCAGGTGAAAGCCAACCTTGAGAAGGCCAAGCAGACCCTGGAGAATGAGCGAGGAGAGCTGGCCAACGAGGTGAAGGCCCTGCTGCAGGGCAAAGGGGACTCAGAGCACAAGCGGAAGAAAGTGGAGGCCCAGCTGCAGGAGCTGCAGGTGAAGTTCAACGACGGAGAGCGCGTGCGCACGGAGCTGGCCGACAAGGTCACCAAGCTGCAGGTGAGGACTCCACCGGGACCTGGGCCTGGGCAGTGTCCTTTCGGCAGCTCCTCGGCCGGGGCCCAGTTCTCCAGGCTCCTGCTCTTGCTTCAAACTGGCTCCTCGGCGAGGCTTCTGGTTCAGCTTAGCCTGAGCACGGAGCTGGGGCAGGCCTGGTCAGCCTCATGCCTTTGTCTCCACCGTCCCTGCAGGTTGAACTGGACAATGTGACAGGCCTCCTCACCCAGTCTGACAGCAAGTCCAGCAAGCTCACCAAGGACTTCTCCACCCTGGAGTCCCAGCTGCAGGACACACAGGTGAGGGTGGCGACAGGTCTCTGCAGCTGGGCCTTTCTGGGAGGATGCAGTGCCTACATGTCATCACCTGCCAAACCTCTGGGTCCTTCTGGATCCCTAGCAGGGTTTCCCGGCTGTGCCCTGAGTCAGAGGGACCAGCTGCTCCCCAGCCAGGGGTGTGGGGGCTGCGAGGCTCTGACACTGTCCCTCCTAACCCTGCGCCTCTTGTCCTCGTGTAGGAGCTACTGCAGGAGGAGAACCGGCAGAAGCTGAGCCTGAGCACCAAGCTGAAGCAGGTGGAAGACGAGAAGAACTCCCTGAAGGAGCAGCTGGAGGAGGAGGAGGAGGCCAAGCGGAACCTGGAGAAGCAGATGACCACCCTCCAGGCCCAGGTTTGGTGCTAGCTCCCCTGCAAGAGCCCAGGCTGGGGAGCCACGGCCCTGTCTGCTGGTCCACCCAGGCTGCCAGTGCTGGGTGCCCTTCTTCAGGGAGCTCCAGCCCAGGGCTCTTAGCCCAGGGTCCCCAGGTAGAATTCAGGGACCCGTGAACTTGGAGGGAGGAGGCTGGACGCCTTTATCTTCTCCAGTCTCTAGCTGACATCTAGCATTTTCGTCCTTATGCCAGGGGACAGCCAGCCATGGCGGTCACAGTGCCTGTGGCCTTGCTCACTAGAACCCAGTCCCCATGGCCAGGCCACGGTGTGGCTTCAGGGACGGCACTGTGCTCCTGGCGCTTCAGGAGGCTGCTGTGTGATGTGCTAATGAAGAAAGCACTTGGGACACAACCAGTTTTTTAAATACCTGGCCATCACCATATTCCTGTACTGGAGTTCTTGATAGTCCATACATTCTATGTGTATCAGGATGTTATGACGAGGAGTTCGTAGTCTGCTCTAGACTGTCAGAGAACCCACACCCAAACCCGATCAAGAGCCCTGTTCTAGATCCTGTCTTGGGACTTAAATGTGCCCGGTCGGGAGGCCTGCCTGCCCTGAGCTCAGAATGGGTGCACGGTCCGCTCCACAGTCTGGGGGGAGGAGTGGCCAGCACGTGCGCGTGATGGCAGCTCTGTGTCCAGGTGCAAGGAGGAGGCTGCAGGATGGTGTCTGGGTCCCCCTGGCTCCCGCACACCAATTCCCCAGAGGGCACTGGCCCTGCTGCCTGGAGCAGGTGACGAAGATGCTCGCCTCTGGGTGAGCCCCTGTAAGGGGTAGGTCACAGTGGAGAGGCCCTGCAGAGCTGGCCTGCGCTCCACTACACGTCCACGGCAGACACTCTCTGCAGAAACTCGTCTTCTCTTGCCGGTGGAAGAGGGAAGGCTCCATAACTGGTGGCTCCCTGGCCTCCATTCATGAGGTAGCAGGCCAGTCCCAGCCGGCTCGGGCACAGGTGCCATCTTGGGTGTCTGCTTACTCCTTGCTCCTGCCCAGGTGACCGACATGAGGAAGAAGATGGATGATGGTGTGGGGTGCCTGGAGATTGCCGAGGAAGCCAAGAGGAAGCTGCAGAAGGACCTGGAGGGCTTGAGCCAGCGCTACGAGGAGAAGGTGGCCGCCTACGACAAGCTGGAGAAGACCAAGACGCGGCTGCAGCAGGAGCTGGACGACCTGCTCGTGGACCTGGACCACCAGCGGCAGAGCGTCTCCAACCTGGAGAAGAAGCAGAAGAAGTTTGACCAGGTGTGTGCCGTCCGCCTGCTCCTCGTTTCCTTTCTTCTGCAAATGCTAGGGCTTCAGGCCTCGGCCGCGGACACCGAGGGGGCCCTGGGATCCCGTCACTAGCAGCAGGTGCTCAGAGGTGTGGGCTTCCCACTTGTTGAGGGGCCTGGCGAGAAAGGGCTCGGCCCTAGCCGGCTTGGCTCAGTGGCTAGCGCGGTGGCCTGCAGACTGAAAGGTCATGATTCCGGTCAAGGCACGTACCTCAGGCGCAGGCTCAGTCTCGGCCCAAGCCCCCCGTAGGGGCGTGTGCGGGAGGCAGCCAGTTGATGTGTCTCTCTCACATTGATGTTTCTCTTTCCATGTCTCGCCCCCTCCCTTCCACTCTTTCTAAAAATCAATGGAAAAAATATCGTTGGGTGAGAATTAACAACAACAAAAAGGAAAGTGCTCGGAGCAGGGCATCTTCATTTGATAGGAGTGACTTTCCCGCTTTCTGGTTTCTTATGTTTTTCACATTTTCTATAACGAACCGAATTTTTAATGCATGTGTTCATGCCTCTTCCTCATTCTAAAGGACCTGAGGCAGCATATAGCGGGCCGACAGTGGGCTGGGATAGAAAATGGGAGAAATCAGGGCTCAGCTCCCCGGCCTCGTGCCGCTGTGGCGGATGGCGCATTGCGCTCAGCCAGGCCGCCTCGTCCGGCATCTCTGGCTGCTTTCCTGCCATCAGCACAGAGTCAGGCAGTGGCTACATACACACAGCCTGCAAAGTCTAAAGCACTTACTCGCTGGTCCTTTAAGAAATAGATCCATGGAGTAAATGAGGGACAGGCAAAGGGAATGGGAAGGTGGGAAAATAAGGCTCAGCAAGGGTAGGCCCACGTGAAGAATGGGCACCAGGGGGTTTAAACTCACGTCCTTGGGTGAGGCCACAGCTGCCAGAGTCACACCCTTCAGGTCGTTCAGGAGAACAAAGCCTTCCCAGGCCTGAGCAGCCATGTTTCCTGTGGGTTCCCATGGAGGGAGCTGTGGGTTCCCATGGAGGGAGCTGTGGGACGAAGAACCATCAGTAAGTGACAAAACGAGGACCTAAATCCTGGTGGCAGAGGCGATCTCTGCCCTCATTGGTTACACACTGGACGGTGCCTGTCACCCTGGGAGGCGCTGGGTTGCCCAGGCAGCAGCTTGTGCTTGCTCTTCCTGGTGCCCCTCCCGTCAGAGCCAGCGCTGGACCTTCCTCCACAGTCTGCACGTGCTGCCTGCCTGGGGTCCGCAGGTCCTGAGCTCTTTCTAAGGGCCTGTTGCTCGAGTCTCATGGCGCCCATCTCTTTCCCAGCTCCTGGCGGAGGAGAAGACCGTCTCTGCCAAGTATGCGGAGGAGCGTGACAGGGCAGAGGCGGAGGCCCGAGAGAAGGAGACCAAGGCGCTGTCGCTGGCCCGGGCCCTGGAGGAGGCCATGGAGCAGAAGGCAGAGCTGGAGCGGCTCAACAAGCAGTTCCACACGGAGATGGAGGACCTCATGAGCTCCAAGGATGACGTGGGCAAGAGTGTGAGTACCGGGAGGGGCCGAGTGGGGTGCGTGGGACAGCACCGAGGATTAGTGGGGGATCGGACACTGAGCCTCGGGGACCTCTTGTCCCTCTGCTCCTGACTCGGGTTCCCTCGGTGGCAGGTCCACGAGCTGGAGAAGTCTAAGCGGGCCCTGGAGCAGCAGGTGGAGGAGATGAAGACCCAGCTGGAGGAGCTGGAGGATGAGCTTCAGGCCACCGAGGATGCCAAGCTGCGGCTGGAGGTGAACCTGCAGGCCATGAAGGCCCAGTTCGAGCGGGACCTGCAGGGCCGGGACGAGCAGAGCGAGGAGAAGAAGAAGCAGCTGGTCAGACAGGTGCGTGTGGCCCTCCTCCTCCAGGGCCAGGGCACCTGCAGGCCATGAAGGCCCAGTTCGAGCGGGACCTGCAGGGCCGGGACGAGCAGAGCGAGGAGAAGAAGAAGCAGCTGGTCAGACAGGTGCGTGTGGCCCTCCTCCTCCAGGGTCAGGGCACTCTCGGCCTCTGGGCAGAGGTGGGCATGGACTCCCCCACCCCGCCAGGTTTCCACTGGCGTCCCCTCTCCTTCCTCTGCCTGGATGGTGGAAGCTCCCTGGCCATGTCTTCCCGTTCTCTGTCCTGGGGAAGTGGAGGAATGAGTGATCATATCATGATCATGGCCCCTGAGCCCCATGGATCCACAGAGCTTGGCCAAACCCACCTGGGCTCAGAGCTGGCCTAGGGTCTGTGTGTGTGTCCGGCCTCCTGAGCTGTCGGCATCCCCCCAGGTGCGGGAGATGGAGGCAGAGCTGGAAGACGAGAGGAAGCAGCGCTCACTGGCAGTGGCCGCTCGGAAGAAGCTGGAGCTGGACCTGAAGGACCTGGAGGCCCACATCGACTCGGCAAACAAGAACCGCGACGAAGCCATCAAACAGCTGCGGAAGCTGCAGGTGAGGTCAGGCCGGACCACAGCAGATCTGGCCGCAACAGAGGTGCCGGGATCAGCATGGCCCTGGGAGGCTAGTGGGGAGGCCCGTGAATGCGGATGTGCCCCTTCCCCTGTCCCAGGAAGGTCTCGGTGCCCTCAGCCCGTCTCACAGACGGAGACTCAGGCCCAGCGGTTGAGTGGGAACAAACAGTCTGAAAGGTACTTGACCACGATCTGTAGGATTAAAACAGACACAGGCGAAGAGAAAGGAAATGTGCTCCTGCGTGTGGTCGGGATAACCTGGCAGAGTAGCAGGTGTGGGAGTCGGGGCCAGGTAGGGATGGGGGGATGGGGCCAGAGCGCAGGATTCAAGCCAACAAGCAGTTGTAGGAAGTGACACACGAGCCACGAGGATCCTATGGACACGGTGACGGACGCTGCCCAGGGTAGGCTTCGTAGATCCTGGCGGTCAATAAGTATAAAATGGCGCCGGGTAAAGGAACATTTTGTCTTTGGTTACTGTTTTGCCCTTTTAGTTAAGCTTGTTCCTTGTGGTGTCAAGGAAAAGGGCAGCCACAAGGTGCTGTTGGTGGTTGTCCC
>NW_006286236.1:1801089-1807072 GCF_000327345.1 Myotis davidii
GTCTCCTCCCCCCCACAGGCCCAGATGAAGGACTACATGCGCGAGCTGGATGACACGCGGGCCTCCCGCGAGGAGATCCTGGCACAGGCCAAGGAGAACGAGAAGAAGCTGAAGAGCATGGAGGCCGAGATGATTCAGCTGCAGGAGGTGATCAGGGCCAAAGGGTCGATCTGGGTCTCTGGCCAGCAGGTGGCAGTGCAGGGCCTCCACTGGGCTCGTGTTGGTCAGGGTTGAAGATAAGCCAGGGGAACTCCAGGATTTAGATGGGGTGGGTCTTTATGAAAGAATTCCCTGCAGGATTTCAGTTTGTAACCTCCACCTCTCACTGTGAATGGCCTCCTGGCCAAGAGAGGTCCCGCCCAGAGGCTTGTGGGCCGAGTGACCCTTGTCTATCACAATGAGGCACAGATTCCTCAGGGTCTGGCAGTCTTCTGGGGGCCAGGCATCCAGGCAGGTCCTCGTCCGCTCTTGCTAACTGACTGTGCTCTCCTGCCTGGGCCTGGGTGGGATCCTTCCCTCCACGGTCACATGAGGGCCGTTGTCCACGGCCCCTCACCCTGGGTGTCAATTCCCTCTCCTCCTCCTGGCTTTCAGAGCCCTCACACCCGGGTCCTAACTCACATCTCTAGCTCGTCCCTCCTGATATCTGGTCTACCCAAGATGAAGAGGGACCAGCATGCCCTGTTAGGCCACACGGTTTCTTATTTTCCACTACATCACTGGCTCTAAGCCTGATTCCGAGCACTTAGATGGCGGGAGGGGGCAGCTTTTTAAACCTGTGGTGCCTAACATGTGACCTCTGAGTGAGGACTCAGCCCTGTGAGCCAGAGGGGCTCATGAGAAAGGACCTCATGAAGGAGGCAGGCCCAGAAGGGGGTTGGAGGGGGCGCCAGGGTCTTGGGGAGGATGGCACTGCAGAGGACCAGGAAGGGAAAGGGTTGGCCTTTCAGGGCAGCGGGCTGCCAGCGGGTCACACTCTGGGTTCTCGTGGCAGGAACTGGCAGCTGCAGAGCGTGCCAAGCGTCAGGCCCAACAGGAGCGGGACGAGCTGGCCGACGAGATTGCCAACAGCAGCGGCAAAGGGTGAGCGAGCCACTAAGTAAAGGTGGGTGTTGTGGGGGGTACACCCCCTCTGGGACTGGCCCCTTCTCACTCCTCCCCGGCCTCCCCAGAGCCCTGGCGTTGGAGGAGAAGCGGCGCCTGGAGGCGCGTATCGCCCAGCTGGAGGAGGAGCTGGAGGAGGAGCAGGGCAACACGGAGCTGGTGAACGACAGGCTGAAGAAGGCCAACCTGCAGGTGGGCAGGGCTGGGCTGCCTGGGCACTCCCTCGGCACCGCACCGTGCTCGGGCTGTGGGTCTGAGTGCCACCTCGGCCAAGCCAGCAGCTTCCTGATTGTTTAGGGGAGCATGTCCTGGCCCTGCTAAGTTTGGGGGACCTGGTGTTATAAGGGGATCTGTGGGGTCTGTCCCCAGCCTTCCTCCCTTCACAAGCCCTTCTTCCCACAGATCGATCAGATCAACACAGACCTGAACCTCGAGCGCAGCCACGCCCAGAAGAACGAGAACGCCAGGCAGCAGATGGAGCGCCAGAACAAGGAGCTCAAAGTCAAGCTGCAGGAGATGGAGGGCACAGTCAAGTCCAAGTACAAGGCCTCCATCACTGCCCTGGAGGCCAAGATCGCGCAGCTGGAGGAGCAGCTGGACAACGAGACGAAGTAGGTCTCCCTCTCCCGTCACCTGAGCAAGCTTCAGGCCCCTCTGGGTGTAGTCAGGAACCAGGGTCCTGTCCCTGCGGCTCATCTTTCCCTCCCGATGGGCTCTCCTCCATTTCCCTGGGGCCTGAAGAGCTTGAGGAGCCCTTGGCCCACCTCTGAAGTTGAGGGTGTGGCTGTCTGTTAGGCTGCCTCAGAGAGAGAGGTAGACGTTCACAACCACCTGGGCACAGTCTGGGCTCAGCAAGGCAGAGACTTGTTGGGAGGCAATGGGGGTCCCACTGGGTCCCCAATCTCAATTTTCCCTTTTCCTAGGGCCACATATGCTCTGAGATGTGTCCCTTCTCAGAGGCCCAGTTTCCCCACCTTTGAAATGGGGCCAATTAAAGTGCCTCCCAGAACCAAAGCTCACAGTGGGTGTCCAGTAAAGAGGGGCTGCCTTAGCACCAAGGCCTCCCTGGGGGGAAGTAGCAGTGAGGCCAGGAGTGGGTGGTCCAGCCTGTGGTGTGGCCGGACCCCCTGAAGGAGGGTGTCCTCCTAAGCCACGCTGTCTGTGCCTGGCAGGGAGCGCCAGGCGGCCTGCAAGCAGGTGCGCCGGGCGGAGAAGAAGCTGAAGGACGTGTTGCTGCAGGTGGATGATGAGCGCAGGAACGCCGAGCAGTTCAAGGACCAGGTGTGTTTGTGGGCAGAGCGGTGGGCTGACCAGAGGCCGTACGGGCCACACTCGCCCAGGACGCCTAACCATGGCCACTGGCCACACATCCCCACAGGCTGACAAGGCGTCCACCCGCCTGAAGCAGCTCAAGCGGCAGCTGGAGGAGGCCGAGGAGGAGGCCCAGCGGGCCAACGCCTCCCGCAGGAAACTGCAGCGTGAGCTGGAGGACGCCACCGAGACCGCGGACGCCATGAACCGGGAGGTCAGCTCCCTCAAGAACAAGCTCAGGTGAGCCTGCCCCTTCCCGTCATTTCTGCTTTCACAAAGGAGTTCGTTCTCGACGTCAGCGAGCACAGCCCTGGAGGCCGAGAAAGTGGCGTCAGGGCCCTGCCCTGGGTGCTTGCCCTCTGGGCTCTGGCCCCGCCTTGTGGATGGGCATTGAAGTCTAGGTCACTTACTCCATCCCATCTGCAACGTCTCCTCCCGCGGCCGCTCCCAATCCGGCGGCAAGGCCCATGCTGGACGTGTGGAACTAGAAGGTGCGAGGCAGCTGCGGGTCCGGCCCTTGCTCGGTGCCGTGAGCGCTTGCTGAACGCAGCTGCTGCCCTCTCACCGCAGCTGCAGGACAGAGGGCCTCTCGCTTCTGGAGGGAGAGCGAGCCTTCAAGACTGAAGTGGCTGTGGGAGGCCTCTCCCCAGTCTCGTTGCTGCCTGCAGTCCTTTTTCACGCACGCAGTCCACAAGAGCCGACCTTTAGTCAGCATTGGATACTGCTTTTTTTAAATTGAATACTACTTTCTTACACGAGGTGGGAGGAAGGTGCTGGGCTTCCCACACTGCGTTCCTATCTCTCCGTCTCTGTTTTATACTAAGTTTGAGGAAAGGGAGGCATGTTGCGGAAGGCGACTCCATCTATTCTAGTGCCTTTCCCCCTTGTCATCCGTCCTGATTTCCTGGTGGGTTTTGCTTCCACTTTAACCACCTGCTCCCTGAGAGCCGGCCTGGCCTGTGTGGAGGCCATGGCCCCGGGAGGCCAGCATTGCTTCTCCTGTGGGATGTTAGGCGCCCATTTGCCTCTAGGGGTCGCTGTGGTGTCTCTGACCCTCTGCCTCTGCCTGCAGGCGCGGGGACCTGCCATTTGTGGTGCCCCGCCGGATGGCGCGGAAAGGCACTGGCGAGTGCTCGGACGACGAGGTGGACGGCAAAGCCGACGGGGCAGAGGCCAAAGCTGCCGAATAACCTCTCTGCCTCCTGCCCCAGAAGGACAGACAGACAGACCGAACGACCAACGGATGACTCCGCCTCCCCTTTCTAGCCCCCGCAGCACCCCTCACCTCCTTGGGACTGCTGTGACCGTGACCCCAGCCCCTGTCACCAGGCCAGGGGACCTCAGGCCTGTGCCTCCCCCTGCTCCGCCTGTGAGGGCCTCTGGCTTCTCTGCTGCCGCCCTCCCCTCGCCTGCCCTCGCTTCCCCAGCCTCCCTCCCACCCCGAGAATCTGATACCAAAGAGTCAGGGCCCTGGGCCCCTGGCTGGGGACAGAGTGGCCTGCAGGGTCTTTGGCCTCCTCTTGCCAAAAGCGCAAGGTGGTGAGGCCGGAAGGGCAGCCGCCGGGGACGGGCAAGAGATTTTTCTACGAATCTATTTTTCTTCAGACTAAGGAGTTTTGATAGCCCAACACCCCAGAAGAATCGTCACCTTACCCCCTCTGCCTCCAGCTCTTCCCCACCCCCTTCTTTGCTGTTGGCAATCACACGCGGTGACCTCACATCCTCTGCCCACCGGCCCCCTCCCGTGGGCTCTGGGTGGTTCGGCCAGAGCAGGCCCAGGGTCGCCACCTCTGTGCAGGGCACAGAATGCTGGGGGAAGGGGGATCGTTCCTCCCACCCCCGCTGGGCAGCGCACTGTCCCCTTCCTGATTCTAGAATGTCTCAAGTGCAATGATGACCCCTTCCCCTCCTTTGCGGAGGACAGCCTGCCCTGCCACAGCCAGGCCGGGGGCCCGCAGACAGGGCCTAGGGGCAAGCTGGAAAGGCCAGCAGTGGCTTCTCCCAACACTCTTGGGGACCAAATATATTTAATGGTTAAGGGACTGTCCCAGATCTGACAGCCAGGGCATCAGACAGGGCCAGTGACCCTCCCACACGACCTTGACCTACTCCAGGACTGGGCCCGAGGGTCGTTGATCGGCACCGTTGACTCGGTCGCATTGAGAAACCCACCATCTGCACAGATGTTTTTGAAAGGAGAAAATTAAAAGGTTTTCTTCCCCCTTTAATAAATGGTAAAGCCCCCGGTCTTCGTCACTGCCTTCCTTTGGAGCCTGTTTAGAAGAGGAGCGTGTCCTACACTGGTCTGCACTGGTTGCTGATTTCCCTGTATTCCTAACTGTTATGTATATGCTGCATTTAGACTTACTTATGGCAAAGAAGGTGTTTTTTTAAAGAAACAAAGTCCGCAAATCATGAAGCTGTGTAAAAGCTACATATGCCTCCAAAACTCTGAATTCAGGTCCCAGTTGCTGTCACAAAGGAGTGAATGAACTCGCACCCCACCCTTTTTTCTAGAGTAAAAGTGCCTTAGCATGTGCTGCAGCTGTCACCACTACAGGAAGCTGGTTCCAGAGGTTTCCACTGAGCGTCACAATAAAGAGTCCATGTGCTATGAGCCTGTGTCTGTGGAGTCTGTGCGCAGCAAGGGCTGGAGGCACTGTGCCGTGTTTGTGCAGCGGGCACCTACATGCTGCATCCTGGAAGCTGCCAGCAGGGCAGCGTGCTGGGGGTGGGCCTGGGTGGGCGGCAGCCATGCAGAAAAAGAGAGAGAGGCAGGCTGGGCCTGGGCCAAGGAAGCTAGGAGTGTCTCCTTTAAGCCTTAGGTCATTAGTTATTGAGCACCTGCTGTGTGCTTGACACTGAGCTGGCTCAAGGAAGAGACAGGTACTAAGTTCCATGGGCTTCCTTAGTCATCAGACACTGCAGAGTCTGCCCTACGGAGGGCGCCCAAGAGCCCTTCATGGGACTGTCAAAGGTGGGCTCATTCATTCTTTTAACAAAGGCAGAGCATAAATAAACCAGGCCCTTGCTCACCACGAGGACAAGGGAAGTAAGGAGACCAATGTCCCCGCAGTTGCAAAAAGGGGAGGGAGCAAAGGTTTTCCTCAGAGAAGGGAGATGGCACCCACTTGACGCCAGGTGTGGACTCCAGCCGCGAGCCTGGGCCACTGGCCAGCAAGGCTGCTAAGGACAGCTGGGTGCCGCTGGGCAGGACATTCTTTATATATATATATGTATTTTCATTGATTTCAGACGCGAGCCTGGGCCACTGGCCAGCAAGGCTGCTAAGGACAGCTGGGTGCCGCTGGGCAGGACATTCTTTATATATATATATGTATTTTCATTGATTTCAGAGCGAGCCTGGGCCACTGGCCAGCAGGGCTGCTCAGGACCAGCTGGGTGCCGCTGGGCAGGACATTTATATATAAATGTATTTTTATTGATTTCAGAGGAAGAGAGGGACAGAAGCATCAATGATGAGAGAGAATCATTGATCGGCCGCCTCCTGCACGCCCCATACCGGGAATCGAGCCCGCAACCCGGGTATGTGCCCTTGGTGAGAATT
>NW_006286236.1:1807478-1810240 GCF_000327345.1 Myotis davidii
GGAAAGGGCATATGGTCCAAAACACAACGAAACAGGAACCAGACCACCAGCTTCCTCCCTCCGGGGGCCAGCATGTCACCCTGTGGGAACCTTGGTTTTCTGTTTGGGAAGGTGTGATACATGTTTTCCTCGCAGGCCGTGCGAGAGTTAGGATTGTGTGGGTGACAATGCTTCCCAGGGTGTAAAGGACTCAATGCTGCTATTTCTTTCCTGGGCTTCTTAAGGTGAATTAAATGTTGAGAAAATCGTGATAGGATGCGCTCCAAAATACACCCTCAGCCTTTTTGAAGGGTAGAGTTCGGCGGCATTGCGTCCATTCACATTGTGCAGCCATCGCCACCATCCATCCACAGAACTGTTTTGCAAAACTGGAAATCTGTCCCCATGGAGCACTCCAGGTCTCCTCCCCTCCCCTCCCAGCCCCTGACTTCTTCCTGTCTGTGAACTTGTCTACCCCGGTGCCTCATAGGTGGAGTCAGAGAGCATTTGTCCTTTGTGATGACCTTACAGGGAGGCATATTGTCCTTGAGGGTCCTCCATGCGGTAGCCTGTCAGAATGGCCTTTTCGGGGTGAATAATACTCCATCGTGTGTGTGACAGAGTTCTTATCCGGTCACCCACCGATGGACACCTGGGTCGCTTCCACCTTTGGCTGTTGTGAGTGATGTTGCCGTGAACATGAGTGGACAGGTATCTCTTCGAGACCCTGCTTGAATTCGGGGGGCGTGCGGAGAAGTGCTGGATCGTGATGTCAGCCTCCGGTTAATCTTTGAGGAGCTGCCATCTTGACTTTCTCAGTAACTGGGTGCTATTACTTTTTTGTTGTTGTTCATCCTCACCTGACAATATTTTTCCATTGATTTTTTTAGAGAGAGTGAAGGGACAGTGAGAGAAACATTGATATGAGAGAGACACATCGATTGGTTGCCTCCCACCTGCACCCCAACCAGGGCTGGGGATCAAACCTGCAACCCAGGTACAGGACCTTGACTGGAATTGAACCTGGGACTTTTTAGTCCGAGGGCCATAGCTGTATCCACTGAGCCAACTAGGCAGGACAGGATGTTATTACTTGTCTGAGAGGTGGTGCCTCCGGAAGCAGGATGTTACTACTTCTGAAGTCTGGGAGGCGGTGCCCCAGAGGTGTCTGATGGTGCGGTTTTCACAGCCGCCTCTGCACCCCTGCCCGCCACTCCCCACCCCTCCTGAGGGACTTTTTAGTCCAAGGGCCATAGCTGTATCCACTGAGCCAACTAGTCAGGACAGGATATTACTTGTCTGGGAGATGGTGCCTCCGGAAGCAGGATGTTATTACTTCTGAAGTCTGGGAGGCGGTGCCTCAGAGGTGTCTGATGGCGCGGTTTTCACAGCCGCCTCTGCACCCCTGTCCGCCACTCCCCACCCCTCCTGTGCTGGGAACTGATGAACTTGAGGCTCCCTCCTCTCCACCTTTGCTCTGAGCAGAGTGATTTTCAACTTACAATCTTTATTTGAGATAAATTACTCCATTTCCTGCTTTAAATTGACATCCAGAATCTGGTAACTCTGAGAATGTGCCCAGTTTGCTTGCACATTGTACGTTCATTGAAATTAAACACAGTGCATTTGTCTTGACTTCAACACAAAGATACTAATATTACGGGTTTGAGTTTTGTCATCTTTATTCTCAGTCCTGACCCTACGTTGACATTTGTCCCTCACTCGGGGCCCAATTTTGCCACCTGAGGAAAGACAAGGAGGCTCTCCCCTGGGTGATGCTGGCAGCCTGGCAACGAGGGCTGAGGCCAGTGGCCACTTCCCGTGAGGTCGGAAGGTGCTGTTGGCATGGAGTGCAGTGCCCTGCGCTCTGCAGCCCAAGGTGCCCGTCGGCGAGCCACTGTGATGTTGGCACCAGCCCCCTGAGTTACATGCTCCCTGCCCACTCCCACTGCCCTATAAGCAAAACTCTTCGTGTCCAGCGTGTCTGAGCCAAGCTCCCCTCCCCACGTTTTGGAGAGTCTGGGCCGGGCTGGGCGAGGGTGCTGGCTGAACACCTCCAGCTGGTGACTCCTCCAGGCTCCACCAGGCAATGCTGGTGGCAATGCCAGATCCCTTTCCCAGTGATTCTGGGGTTACCTTTCCCCTGAGTGAGGGTTCTCCTCACATCCTGAGGGAGGCAGGGTGGGCAGGGCTTGCCTGGGATCTGAGATGCCTTATTGACCAAAGAATTTGTCCAAGACCCCACCTCTGAGCTGTAGTCATCCCAGGTGATCTTTCTTGTGATTTTGGGGGTCCAGCTGAGCCTATTGAATAGTCACAGGGTCTTTTGGGTCCCTAAGTGGGGTGATCTCAGCTCATGCCAACAGGCGCCTATCTCCCCTCATATGCTTTCCACCCCTCGCCACCCCCCTCTCCCCGCCCCAGTTGTTCTGCCAGGAGAGTGTTTGTGGGTTCACAGAGCCCACAAACATCTGTCTGGGGGATTTTCTGCGTTCTTATCAGAGGGCCCTTTGGACAACAGGACTCCACCCCTGTGAGTCTGGCATGAGTTCTGCTCCTCACAGGGGATGTGGGGTGACCAGTGGCAGTCAGGCTGGTGAATTTTGAGGACCCAGGAGGAAGGCAGGTTATAGGGAAAAAAAGACAAAAAACAACTGTAAACAGCACCAGAGGCCAACTGTGACACTTGCTCTGAGTCTTGGCCCTGCTTGCCCTTCGTTGCCTGGTGCAAGGCCTGCCTCTCCCTTGCCTTGGCTTTTTCTCTCTGAAATTAGTAAGTGTTG
>NW_006286236.1:1811116-1811804 GCF_000327345.1 Myotis davidii
TGTGAAGAGTGAGCATGTTATTCCAGGTGGAGAAGCAGGTGCTCCTGGCAGAAGGACCTACAAAAGCAAATGTCTGGAAATGGCCTGGGTGGGGCCTTTAGTAGGAGCAGGGACCAAGGCAATGAAAGGAGGCATTGCGCATCTGCTGTGCTCAGGGATGTGCTCATTGCTGGGGACAGAAGGGTGACTAAGGGGAGCATTTGGGGAGTTTGGAAGGGTGAAAGAGGAGGGTTCTAGGTACAAGCCCATGGGGCGGAGGGAGAAATTTGCCCAGGATCCCACTGTCTGTCTGTGGCAGGTCTTCCTTCTAGCAACCTGAGGGAGGCAGGATGGGCTGAGCGGAGAAGGACCTGGGAGGTCAGACCTGGGGGTGCTCTAAGGTGTCAGCAGGCAGAGCAGGGCTCGCCTGGCGCAGTGCAGGTTCTGTAATGTGGTTGATCTTGAGCTTCTCAGAACCTGGGCATTTGCTTTCGGTTTTGCTTCCCAGACACCTTGGACCCAGAAGGTGCTTGTGCAGACACAGCTGCGGAGTGCATGTGCACAGCTAAGAACAAGTGGGTCTTGTCTTAAGTCTTCCAGAGGGAGATTCTAGGTAAGTTGGGAGGGTAGGCGCCCCTCCCATCTTCCCATCCTCACACTTTCTAAGACACGGATATTATCACTATTGTATAGATGAGGGAAACCGAAG
>NW_006286236.1:1812037-1812685 GCF_000327345.1 Myotis davidii
AGGGAGGGGGACACTTCTCAGGTGAGTTCACATCCTCCCTCCAGCTCAGCTCAGACCTGGACTCCCTGAGCCATGAGTCAGTGACCCCTAAGGAAGAGGGGTGCTGGGGGAAGCAGAAAAGTTGGGGGACTGTAGGTGAGTAAGAGCCTCTGTTCCTTGCGGCCTGGCTGCCCTGAGGCTGATGGGCCAAAGGATTTCCTTGGAGATTTCAAATCGTGACATTGTTTCACTTACCCTTTCCGCTTAGTGCCAGGTCTTGTGGGAAACTGAGGCCCTGAGAGGGAATGACTGGCCCAGGTGCCACATTGAGACCCTGAGCAGGAGGTGGGTGGGCTCTGCCTCCCTGCTCTTGGCCGGCCTCGCTCATAGCCGTGGGGGATGGGAGCCTAGGAGGTGGTCCTGTGGGTCTGAGCTGGAGGAGACTGAGCCCAGATCCCTGTGTCTGTCCAGCAGAGACACACCTGGGAGCTGCTGCCTTATTCATACCACATCCCTCCTCAGCCTCCAGCACCAGGAGGGGTGGGCTCTACTCTGCCCCCAGGAGCTGCCTGACTCTGGGCAAGCCCCTTCCCTGAGAATGATTTCTTTTTTTTCTTTCTTTCTTTGTTTTTTTTTTTTTTATTGCTTAAAGTATTACAAAGGGTATTA